>NC_046358.1:74478144-74787998 GCF_004027225.2 Strigops habroptila
TTAATTATGTTTCTTTTAAGTTCAGGCAGAGCAACAGTTGGGAGATCTCAGAGGCAGAAAAACAGTTGGGAGTTGAAAGGATACAGCAAAGATAAACTAAGATAAACCCAAAGTCTTGGTATTTCCAATACAAAGGACAAGCATAATAAAATCCAAGAAAATAAAGCAGTCTGTGACCACCACACAAACAGAAATGCTCCTCCCACAGACACAATGCTGTGTCTGATGAGAAGACACCATGGTACTGCCTTTCATTATCCCTGCTATTTCCAGAGGTTCCATAATGTGTTCAGTGACCACTTTGGAGCTCAATGCAAATGAAAAAAGCTACCTATTGTATAAACGTAACCAGTTAACTGCAAAACTGATGACATGGAAAACCCCTCTCAATGACATTATCTCAGGTAGGTGGTTGGTAAAATGCATGCTCCTACTCCACAGCAAGTTCCAGTCCTGCATATTTCGGCAAAGAACAAAAGACAGGAAGTAGGAAAGATAAGTAAAAGCCATTGAGTTCCAGGTGCAACACATGGTGTGTTGCGTGGTTTCTGATTTAACACGCCAACTATGCACAAGGAATTCCCACAGACACTACACTTCTCATAAAACTATGAGTTTTTACAAGCTGTATAAAAACCTCATATCCTAAGGAGCATGCCATGGTTAGAACTGTAAATACCACCTTAATCCAAAATCTTGATTACTAAAGTGATTCTCTTAGTGGCAGCAGCAAACCCTCAAAACAGGCACAGATGTTTTCTTAGGCTTTCTTCTTAATAGTAATCATCATCAAAAAAAGAAGAAAAATACAGCATCTCTAAGAAGATATAAATGAAATAATCTTATCCAACTGATGGAAGTTAATTCTCATGTTCCTGATGGTGTTGAAATCACACAATGAACACTCAGAAGAATGGCAGTTCAAGATCTTCCTATTGCCAGCTCTGTTTTCACATGCAAAATTGATTAAACAGCTCTTGCTGTGCAAAACCAACTGACATAAAGGATGCATTATTAATAAAAGCAATGCCCAACAAGTATTCACTGATGAATTGACTCATGCTGCTGACCTGCAAAATCAGCTGCTTTTATTTTGTTAGTTGATGATAGTTTGATTTTTGAAATGATTTCTCATGCACTTCAATGTATAAATGCTATATGGAACAAGTTTTTAATTTTTTCCAAAGCCTCATATAGTTTAAGGAAATCACTTCTAATGAGAAGGCTTCTTATTTAGGCTGTGTTAATAGCAACCAAGTTCTCAAACACAGTAACAAAGACATATGAACAGTCAAAACCAGGCTGCCACATAGGAATTGATCTCCCTGCAGTTGCAGGAAAAGAAACATTTTTAAATTAATATTGATTGTGCAGTATGAAATAACATACTTGTCTGATATACATGATGAATTCATTATTCTGTGAGTAAAGGAAGATAAAATGAAAAATACTCAATGACGTAAATAGTTATATTCCTTGTCCAGTAAAATTACAGAAGTATTGACTATCTTTTCAACTGAACACTCCAGTAAAATAAAATCTCACCCAAAGACATTATCAATTTCAGCTGAATGCTTACAGATCTCAAATGAGAATTTAGTTAACCATGAACAAATACAAAGGATATGAAAATGCCATGCTAATACAAAAGGTGCAAGGGATCATTTGTACACTAAACTTCAGGCAGGATTTAAATGTTAATTTGAACAATGGCCCAAAGGTTACCTGAGCAGAAATACTGTGGTATTGAGTGGCATCAACTGTTCGCTACCAAGGAGTTTCTCTGATGGCAAAGCAGGTCTTAAAAGATGAAGCAAGATCTACACAATTTGATAAACTAAACCATGCAAAGAAGTTTTACAACTAGCCCCAAATAATTCCATAATCATAATAGCATCATAAAGGAGACTGAAGTTTTAGTTTATGATATTTATTACAGGTAAGAATGTGACTGGTATGTTATGTCTCTTCCTCCCCACTTCTTTCCAAAAGACAGATAAACTTTTACTACTTCTAAAAAAGTAATGCCTTTTAAATCCACTGAATTAACATTTAATGAACTCTGATTATAATGAACTTTATGATTATCTCATAAATTGCAAAATACAACTCCTTCCTATTTTTGGGTCACAAACTTGGAAATTGTGAAGATGTAATACAGTTCATCCTGCACGTCCTCCATCACATATGCATGACTATGATATTTGTCATACAGCACAGATGCATTGAGAACTTAACACAGCCAGCAACAAATACAAACCTTTATATACAAGTCTTTAAATACAAGTATTTAAAATGTTTATACGGCAAAGTTCAGTAGGCTTCAATGCCTTATTTATTGTTTCACTTGATAGAATAGTTGCCTGTGTAACCGCAGTTCTTTATACCCACATATTGAACCACAGGTAAGCTCCCACTACTGTTCTGTCGGATGGGAAGCACTCCACAATCTGGCAAAACTAGCAGTTCAAGGACTGATGGCCTTCCCTTGTCATCAGGGAATTTTCAGGGTAATATAAGCAAGCAGAACGATCCTGCTGGCCCCTGAAAGCCAAAGTGACGTGAATAGAAACTGTTCACATTAATAACACAAATGTGAAATGTCTACCAAGTTACAATAGGAGCATAGCACACTCTAGACAAGTATTATTAAATACAGCAAAAGGGTTTTGAAATTGCAGGATGAAGCCTGTGTTTCTAAAACCAAAGGTCACTTGACTATTATTTATTTATTACTATCACAGTGATTTATAAGGGAATGCAGAAGATTTCTAGACAGCTTTCCAGACATCAGGTATCCTCGAAGTTACATTAACATGGCTTATTTAGTGCTGTGCAAGGGGTTTCAGTGATTAACAGCATAATCTCCTTGGTACTCTATTTCACTCTGTTTCTGAAGGGACCAAAATAGCAATTCAACCGCGCTGTCCTGCCTAGATAAGCAGTTTTATGCCACCTGAAAGCAGAATGGTGGACTTTTTTCCTCACTCAAGCAAAAGATAATTTTCAGATACTTCTATGCCTGATATTATATATTATTACAAATATAATATTCTTTCAGACAGCTATTTAAATGAACCAAGTTATTTGACTTTCCCCCCTCCCCTTCTTCAGCTGTCACCTTCCAGTCAGGCTTTTATATAAGACTTACTGTGACATGCTAAAAACTGACAAAATATTACTGTAGTATTACTATCAGTAAAATAAAATCTTTAAAATCTTCCTAAGCAGAGAAATGGCTTCAATTAGCACCATGCTGTAATGCAGGAAGTCTGTTCACTTTTCCAATCTCTGTCTTCCCCAGCCTACATAGAGGAGCATTAATATGCCTATAAATATATACACACCCTTTGAAATACACATAATATTCAGCACAAACAATAAATATCAACAGGCATAAAAGAAGACGGACTGAATATCAAGTGAACATGACAGCTTGGCTGCCCTGCACATTTAACTTCCATTGACTTTTAGACTTCCTGTGTTAGCACAGGCTGTGTTTTCAAAGCAAGTAAGAGCCTGAAGTCTATTAAATAACAAAAATCAGGATGAGAGGTGTGATGGCACAAGTGACTGCAAAACGGGACGATTGTGTATTTTTCTCAAAGTTTAATCTATTGCTTACTATGAATACCACACAGTGCAAACAGCATACCCTCCAAGTTTATGATCATATATATATATCTATCTTCCTTATTGCTGATCATATAATAAAAATATCTTCTGTATTTGTAGGTTCTTGGAGCTCTTTCAGACAGACTAAGTAATCTGCCTTCAAAACCTGTTCAAGTAGTTATGTTCCAGAAATAGTCCAACTTACACTTAGCTGCTCGCTATCACATACCCGTTCTGAAGTATTTAAGTTCCGTTGCCTTAATAATTCTATCAATTTAAACTCAACACCTCCCAGTTTACTGTGCAATTTACACATAACTTTTGCTACAATGCTGTCAGGATCCCAAAGGCTACAGCTCCCACATTTCCTCATCACCAAAATGCGATGAAACAGACAACACAGCTACTCCAACCCCAAGCACAGCAGCTACACCAACCCCAGTGACAAGCACAGCAGTTGCTCAAACCCCGACAGCAACAGACAATGCAGCTGTTGGTGTTACTCAACCCCCAAGCACAGCAGCTGCACCAATCCCGGCAACAGACACTGCAGCCACTCCAACCACAGTGATAGACACTACAGCTAAACCAAATGGCCAATTCGTGCCGTGGCAGGAGTCAAAGAACTGTCATGGTTTAAGCCCACATTGGTCTGTGGTATCACTGAATCCTTAGGATTTATCTACCCTCTAAAAAAAAAAAAAACAGAGGAAAAATCTTACTCTTATTAATTATTATCATTAACTCCATGAGGACCAAGAGGTAACTCGAATATCAGGTACTGCAAGGCACACTGAATGAACCATTCCAGGCAGGAAAAGTTTCTTCACTACTTAAATTATGGTTCCATTTTCCACAGCAGTTTAGATCTACTGAGAAAAAGAGAGACAGCTTCCCCCCACCCCTTAAGATTTTGTAAGATTCCCAGGCTTTACTAGGTTCTCTCATGATCTCATAAGCACGTCTTGCATATTTTTTGAAAACTTCTTACACCTGCACTCAAGAACACAGTATGGCAGGCACAGACTGTGCCTCCTTGCTAAGATCTATTGCCATTCATCTGTACCTCATACATTTACACTGCAAATACATCTCTGAGATGAGAAAGTCAACTAACTCTCACAAGCTCAAGTAATTTTGATGTTGTATCCCAGCACAGAATTCCTGCAAACAGCTATGCTCCCAACTCAAAAGCCTCTTGCTCTGTTTTTCTAGGAGAGTTATATTTCCTGTTTAGTTGTGGTTTTATCTTAAAACAACCAAATGCAACCTTATGCAAATGCAACCTTATGCAAATGCAACCTTATGCAAATAAGTCCTTTCAAGAAATCACTTTGTGAAACTAAAATAAACTTGAAGGTTTATTACCTTGCAAATTACTCATGTAGCCTTTTAAAAGACAGGATGCAGACTGCACTGAACAAGGCAGCAGGAGAAGAGAAGCAAAGTCAAAAATCTGTAACCCATTTTTTAAATCATATTGAGTGCAATGCCATATTTCAGAAGGTCTGCCACATACCACTGGGAAGGAACCCTTCAACAGACCCGAAGAAAGCCTTGGGATAGGGTCAGGGCAGGTAACAGTAGCAGATCTACCATGAATAGGTGCAGGCAGGCAGAGGTTTATGCTGCCATTCCCCGCTGCTGTCCAAAAGCCACAAAGCCACTCCGGCATTACACTACATCACCAAGAAAGACATGCAGTAGCTACAATCTGCAGACTTTCCAAAAGCACTCGCTCTGTTCTTACACTGCTTTTAGAAATGATGAAATCTGGACCACATACTGAAAATCCACACTGGCCTCAGTTTTCTTTACAATTTTGACCATTACTTGTCCTTAGGTTTGAGCACTGCTGTGGTGTCCAGATCATCCCACCTACAACACAGATCCTCCTGTTCATAGTGTCTCTTTTCCTGGTTGCAGATTCATACTATCCTAATTAGTTCTGCAATTTATAAAAAAAACCTTCTTGGATGCATTAGAAGTTTTTTGTGTCCTCATGGATCATTTCATGGTCCTTCCATCCTCCTCCCCAAACCTGTAGGACTTTGCGCGTTCTGCAGGAAATTGACCCCCTTACTCTACTGTTCAAGTATTTCCAAAATCCCAAACCCAGAAGAAATTGAGAAAAACTGATTCAGCTACAAGGTGACCATCCAAGTCTTTAATTGTATCCTAACTTAGTGGAGATCATGAATGACTTCATTATCCACACCCTGAGAGGATCAGATCCGCTGACCTCCAAGCTATACATGCATACACATCTAATTCATCCCACTGAGGAAAATCACCTCTGTGTAATTCTGTGTAACAATTAAGACAGGAATTGAGGTGTATACTGGAAATCTAAGTAAAAACCAATTAAAAACATCCTCCTACAATTCTAGATAATTGATAGCCAGAGCCAGGATAGTTTCTTTGTAGCAATACAACAGTATCAACACTTGCTCTCATGCTAACATATTGAGTCTCTCTCAAATTCTTGTCAACCTCCCTTTATCCAAAAGGATTCCAATGGAATTTTCCATGCAGCATTATATCCTTAATGCTTAACCCTTATATCATTAACTTGGAAAGCCTCAAATTTGCTACAGAATTAACTTACTTAAAGCAAAAACATTTTCTACGTGTTCTGCGTTCTGACTCCAAGTAACAATGAAAACAGATTATTTTTGGCTCATTCTCACCCTATGTTTCCTTTCTGTTCATTACAGAGCAGAGGTCACTTCTCTACCATCAGGCGATGTCACCTTCTGCCTCCTGCTGGGTGCATTCTCAAATGAAAACATTCACAAAAGCCCATGCGCTTACCCCATGCTGCCTACTAGGATACAGAAGACATGTAAACAATTGGAGAGTCACCTTCTCTGACCTCTTTCAAGCCGCACCAACCATACTACCCCCAGAACAAAACACCGAGAAGAAAAACATCCCTCTCTTACCAGGCAAGGTTGCCAGTGCACTAATATTAACTGCTCAACATCTTACGCATCCTACCTCTCAACCATACCCACCACTGGGCTCTCATCTTTTAAGTTGCTTGAAAGCTTTTTCAAAAGGGAACATTTTTAAAGTTATGTTGGACAGTTCCAGGACAGTTCTTAGCACGCTTTCCAGACAATGGGAAACATTAAAGGTGAATTAAAGGCAAAGTGATGGTGACTGTGATGTCAAAAGAAAATTAAAATAAATACACAACTGCAGCAAATGAGATCTTTTGTTGGTATTTTTTTGTTAGGGGGGTAGTGGTTTTGGCCTTTTTTTTTTTGTTTTGGTGTGTTCTTTTTTTGTTTGGGGTGGGTTTTTTAGTCTGTTATTTGCTTGGTTTTTATCAAAAAAAACCCCACATTTGGGTATGGACTGCTAAAGCAACTTTGCAAATACATCCGAAAATGTAAGAGAACAAGGACTGGCCATTTACCAACACAAGAGGCTGAAGTCACAGCGTACCCGTAACTCCATTGTGTTACATTCTTTGACTACTGTTCAGTAGTTCAAATACAGGTTCTGGACCATTTTACGACTTAAATATTTACCATTTCACTACCACTTCACAAAATAAACATCACTGTGAAAACCTTTGCAAATCACTGCTACTGTTTCAGTCTTTCCTATATTTTACTCTTCTGCTCCAAAATTTGGATAGTTCCTTATATTTTTGAAGGAAACAGAATAGGCAGAGTACATCTATTTCTTCCTAACTAGAAAAAAAACCCAAACCAAATTATGAAACTTAAATCCTTCACATACTTCAGATTTCCTGTCTAAATGCCCCATAGAGCTATCATAAAGACAGCTTAAAAACTATTTAACTGCTAGGAAAAGCTGACTAATATGTACAGACTAGAAAGTTAATTCATTAACACAAAGGATTTTGTGCTCATTCATCTCAATTTTCTATTGTAGAGGAACTTTTCATAAAAATGATTGTTTCATTCCAACAGCAACAGTCTTGTGTTTACCCTAACAATTGTCATCCTCTTCATCTTTATGATTCACAGATTTGATAATTGATCTCTGAAAGCAATAGGAATTCAAACATATACAGACTAAATTCTCAAAAATAAAAGAACTGGTTTTCCATCACTTACATTTGTTTTTGCGAGTGCTCTTCTAACAGCATATGAACAGGAAAAAGAAAACAAGATATCAAGCACCTTTAAAACATCAGAAACCATCCCAACTCATTTGCCCACACCAAATGCATTCACTTGTCACTGTGCACTAAGGAAACTCTTGGCTTCCCAAAATGACGACTGCTGTGCATAATTGTTATCATTACAATTGTCTTATACTTTGAGGGAGGTATGCTCAGCATTGCATTTTTGGAAGACAAAAATCTGTCTGCCAGTTGTGTGTTATTCTAAAGTGGAATGAAATCTGTTGCATTCTTACTTGATCACTGATGAATAAGAACAGTAATTGTAAGGGAAACAGCTTTAGAAAATATATACAGAAATTAACAACAGGATGATTGCAAATTGAACACAATTTTTTACAAGTCTGAGACAGAAACAATGAAATACAGCAGGCTACCATTACTTAAACAGACTGCTTCAGCACAGCAAAAATATCCTTCTGGCAAAGCCTCGAGCTACAAGAAGAAAATTAATCCCAATCTCAGCAGCCAGTATTTCATGGTATGAAAAGCTACAAGTACATTATTTTGTGCAGGGTTTTGCCAGGAAAACACTGCATATCATGAATTACACAGAACAGGTCACGATCCTTCAAAACAATTTACCACCTTCATCCCCTGTAATTTGTACTATTGTGCAATTAGCTTTTGGTCTTGCTTTCCACACTGAAAATTATACTTAGGGGTCCAGATGCTGCTACCAACAGGACATACATAATGTTCTGTACCTCTCAAGGGTACAGTTCGGTGGGTACTGCAGCAGAGTAGGAGACCTATAGCCTGGAGCTACTTGTTAGTCTACAAATATAGGTGCCCAGAAAGCGTTACAAAGATTAAATATTGGGAGAAACAAACCATGCTTTTCATTAAATTGCACTGCAGTGTAATTGTACAAAAGATATCAAAACTCTCCAAAACAGGGTTAATAACGGATTTTATGGAAGTGGCTAATTAAAAGAGGTCGGCTGTATCCTAGTATATTTACATTGGTTTTATGGACAGGTTTTAAGGAATGTATCACCATGTGTTACTGGTAAACTCACAAAAACTGAAATAGCCATTTTTGAAAAAAGTCATCTTGCTGTGTATTGCTTTGCTGTGCTCACTCACATCAGCAGATCCTGTGTTTCTTGCACCCAGCAAGAGCCTTTTTCCAAAATTTGACAAAGTTAACAAGCTCAGAAACACTGAAATCATAGAGGCGAAACTGTACACTTAAAGAGCAAATTACACACGCCAAAAAAGCATTGAATCTCTTTAAAATCACTTTCTGGAGTTGTTGCACTGAGCCTGGCTGGGATGGAGTTCACCTTCTCCATGGCAGCCCATATGCTGCTGTGTTTTGGATTCGTGGCTAACGCACAGTGCTATCGCTGAACACACACAATCACAGCCTTCTCTGTTCTTCATGCTGCTCCTCCAGCAAGAGACTGGGACGGGACCCAGCCCAGACAGCAGACCTGGACTGAGCAAAGAGCTATTTTCTGGCTGGGCATTGATCTGCTGGTGGAATGTCCCACATCACTTCTTAGATTTTGTTTATTCTTCTGTCATTTTTTTTACTAAACTCTCTTTTTAACCCCCGTTTTTTCTTGCTTCTGCTCTTCCTATTCTCTTCCCTCATCCTGCTGCAAAGAGAACGAGCTGCTGTGTGGGTGCTTAACTGCTGGCTAGAGTAGACCCACCAAAGCTCTGCTGCATTTTTGTGCTAAAAACCAGTACACATCAGTGAAAGATTTCCGTGAAGACAAGCAGCAAATACCTCACAGCAGAAGTTGACCATTAACTGAGAACAGATTATGTGATCACTGAAGAAAAGGCAGAACTTCAACCATTTGGAACCAAGGAGAAAAGCTCAGCTCAGCGGGCTGCAACTTGTCTCTTGAATTTACTGAGGATGGAGGGTTACCCCAGAAGTCTCTGTCCAGTTACACAGACAGTGTAAAGAAATTCAAACCATCTAGATCTGCAGGCAGAGCCAAAACATGTTCCAATACTGTATGTTCTACAGATGTATTTTGCATTTCAGTTACATTCAATGGAAGCATTTGAATCAGTAACTATTAGGTTTTCAAAGAGATTTAGAGTGAAATGTTGCAACATGCTCCAGCAAGATGAAGGTTTAAACCCTTATAAACTATACACATATAAAGTCCCATTGATCTCAATACAATGAGCACCGAAAAGAAGTGATAGCAGCAGCATACACTTAAATCATTCTCTAAGAATTGGGAATACTTGATAAATATAGCAGAGTTGCAGCCAGAGGCAAAAACTTTTTAATACTGGAAGTATGCTGTGAAGCAGAAATGATGTATCCACACTGAATAACCCCTCTTTCCATGATTCTTGCTTGTTCTTTCTCCTTACTACATTTGGGAAATAGAAGTGATTTCATGTAAAACAGCAAAGATGGAAAATTGACTGCAACTCTTAAAAAAAGCCGGGGAGGCTAATGAACCATTAAGGTAAAAGCTGAATAAGCTGAGATCCTGAAAAGAAATTGGAGGTGTATTTTAGATATGCATGAAGACAATAAAAAAACCATTTAACATAGATTGCTATGTGCAAATAGGCACTTTGTTTAATCTTATCCAGCTATACAACTTAAATGAAACAAACCTTTAATTTGACTTTCAACAGCACCAAACTTTTTAGAGCTGCCTTGCAGCCAGCCATATAATGTTCCTGCAGGTATTTCAAGCTAATTTTTAAAAGCCAACTATTTCAATTATTAGAAAACTTGGCTTAGCTATTTCCTCAAGGGGAAGAGGGAAAGAGAGAAAAATCATAATTTTTTATCACCAAGTTGAGCCAAGAAAAATGAAGGGGTTTATTACCGATATTGAGGTGGCTGGTTAAAAGAAGCAACTTAGAGGGAGTCCTGATGTTATCTCAAGACCTGAAGCTTCACCACTTACACATACGTGTCACATGAAAGTTTAGCTATTGTCATCAAGATCCATAATGACGATCTTTATTCTCAAAAAAAGCATATCAGAGCCAGTGTTTGTAGAAAACTGCAGACCCCTATTCTACAAACACATTTTAACTGAACTGAGACTGTACCTGCACATAAAAATACACCAGGCATTCACTTGGAAGATCAAGGTCTACCTGACCCAAAAGTAACAAAGAACAGAGCTATCCAAAAAGCTGTTTTGGATTTCCTGTAAGTGACTGAACCTACAAAAATTAAAAGAAACAGGACTAAAATAGGGTCTTGCTGGGACAAAGCAAAGTAGTAAAAGAAAACCACAACAAAACCCCCACACAACACCAAAACAAAATGACACAAACCAAACCAACAAAAACAAGATGAGTGAAAAAGTCTGTCTAATCATTATCCAAGAAGGATTGCCATGATTTTTTTACCTTGGTATGGTGTAATCACAAAGATTCTTTGGAAAACATTATCAAGAAAATTCTAGAAGTTTAATGATTATGCTTTGATTAGTTTGTCCTATATACCACCAGACTAGCAAATTCTCTCACAAAAATGGGAGTATTTTTAAAGCACAAAATCATAGAATCACAGAATCCTTTAAGTTGGAAAAGACCTTTAAAAATAGGCACCTATAATTCAATTTTCAATTTCTCAAAAGCATCCTCAAGAGGTACACATTTTTTTTGTTAAATAAATGAACTACACATTTTGTATCTTGAAATCAAACCAGCAATTTTTTCATAAAATTATTTAGAAGAATTCAAGCGTAACCAAAGTTAAATCTCTATAAGAAAATTTAAGGCTTTTACAGACAAGCCAAAGACAACACAAATGCTTGTCTGCTGACTGAAACCTTAACATTAGAGCAGTTAAGAATAAATGTTTCCAAGACAAATGGGATTTTGACTAGATTGTTTGTAGCCTACGTACTTATTAAACTATTTCTGACAGTTTCTAGCTGGTGGTACAGTATAACAAAACATACAAACAAAAAATTCACCACCAACTTTAGATACCAATTATTTACTATACTGCCTGAATCCTAGGGTACCTGTTCCTTATCTTGGTGGGAGTTAAGAGTAAAAGATGCTTCTAGATTCAGGTAACATCTCTGATTAAACATACATTCTGCTGAAAAAAGCTAGTCAAGCTCTTAAACAGAACCTTCTACTATTTTGAAATAGATTCAGCAACTTTCAAAGCTGCTTTCAAAGATAAACACAAGTTCACAAAAACTGCTTAGCATTTATATAGATACATATCATTTTGACCACCTTGAAAAGAAATGCTGGTACCTGCAGAGCACAAGTTGTAGGTGTACCCTCCTAATCTGCATCTGTTTGTCATTTAGCCTATAGAAATCAGCAATTTCACTTTCAACTCAGACATGAGTCATTTGATTCTGTAACTAAAAATAGTAGGATGTAATGTACCATGCAACACAGCAGAGTCAAGAAAATGAGTGTATGTGCTTTCATTTGCTTCAATATCACTATTGAAGCAAATGGAAGTGCACTATCGTTGCAGAACAGAGTTTGTACATCATGCTGCGCCAGGCTTCACAACTGCCACTACCAGTGACTCATTCAGAAACGCCACTGTAAGTTGCTGAAGGTCTTACAGTTAAATCATTATTTTTAAGAGTGAAATTTCATTCCCACACACCAGTCATACACCTTTATCATTGAGGAACAGCAGCGTCATCCAATGTCCTGACAGATTAAACCATATTGTATATTCTTTCAGAAATCTCCACAGAGACTCCTAAGTCTCATTTTTTATTTGTAAGTCTGAAGCTAGAATTTGAATGAACATGAGCCAGAGTATGTGTCTGTAGAGAAGATTATCAATACTGAGTTCAGAGTTTATAATAGCAACAAATGACTGGAAGAGAACAGAGATACTCCACTGATAGTGTGAGAAAGGTCACAACTCTCTTTTAATTGCTGCAATAAATTCAAATTTAGCAAGTTTAGAAAACAGAGTTTGATTGCAGTTAGCAATGCTCTGATTAGCTACAAACATTCCAGCTATTAGCATGCCACCATATTTTATTTACAAATCATCAGCATTCAGATAACGCCAACTATCAACCACGTAACCATACAGCAACGACCACAGACAATTCAAGCATGGCTGAGATAGACCAGTGTCCCAGGCAGCTTGCCTGATAATCTTTTTCAGAAGCAGTACAGATTTAGCAGTGCCTTCTGTTCCTCTTTCAACACCAAGAACTAGGAAATAGGCAGTCAAGCAAGGGTAGGTAGAGGGGTGCACAGGTGCCCAACCCATTCTCCAGCATGAAGGAGACATGCATGGCTGTGAACATGCTGTGCCAATGAGGTATTCTTATAATTCATTTGTGCCAAATAGTGGCAGCAGAGAACTGCAGAGGCATGCAAGACAAGACACGAACTGGAAGATATCTAGACACTGTGGCACACATCTCCACCTGGAGTAATTATCAGTAATGATAAGGAGGACATAGTCCATAAGGAATTAATGTAGCATTAAAGCATTAATATGGCTTTTACACCCTACCCACAAGCTAGTATGCAACAAGATACTAAGGTATCTCAGTATTGCTTTAGTCTTCAATCCTTACCCGCATCTGCACCTTCTGAATGTGCAATAGGAGGCCAGGGAATGGACACCATTGTGCTGGATGCTGAGGATGTCTTTGCCTGAAAGATCCAGTCAAACTATTCCATTCTAATTGAGAAGTTGAGTTTGTACCAACCTTGTTTTCAGTTTATCTTTTCCATTCTTAACTCCCTGTGTTACGCCACAACATTTAAAATCTTTTAGACAGAATACCTGAGACTGAATATGCAGGAAAGCAGTAATACATGTCCTATCTGATTCATTTATAAGATATAGTGTTCAAGTACTATTTTTGTATTTTTCTCTGAAAAATTATACTTCTTCTGATCATGCAAAAAAATTGGGTTCATTTTCAGCAAACATAAAATATGTATTTTGTGCACACACTCTCTTCAAGTCTAGGCTCACTATGTTATGCTGGAGACTTGCAGAAAAAAAGAAGTATTTCTGAGTTAAAGAAGAGACAGCTGAATAGGGAATCCGGAGTGCTACTATAATCCTCACATCACATCCTAAATGGGAAACACATCTTCCAAACCAAAAGGGTTGCAGGCAAGATACCAGGAAACCAAATTCAAATTTGAGATGCTGAACTCCAGATGTAGCCCAAACACTGGATAGGATAGGGAATTGCAGAGTCAAGCAAGATACAAAGACTAGCAGACAATTTATGACCTGAAGACAAATGCATGAAAATAACAAACTGTGACTGAAATGGAAGAAAGAGCCTAAGAATTAATGCACAGTATCTATGAAAGTAACATTAACATTCTCTGAAAGATTTTTTTTATATATATATCTCAAAGATTATAAAAGTCACAATTGTGACTTACTGTATGAATGCCACCTCTCAATGTTTTTCTTACAAAATTTTACTTACACAAAATATAAGGAGACAGAGCATACTGAATAACTGAGCAACAGACAAAAAGCCATATAGGTTTATGTTTTATGGAGACAGTGACATATCACAGCTTGATTACCAACAATTGTAGTGACACTGCACATTATATCTACATTATAACATATTTGAGCAGATAAATGTCATTTCCCAGATAGAATCTACATTCCTCTAAGCATTATAAGAAACAGCACAGTAAAGTATGAAGTGTGGCAAACAAGTTAGACCAGTGTTTAACTTGTTTGTGTAGAAGTAACAGCTCACTCATTACTTTTAAGTTACCATAGCTTATCTAAAAGATCTTTAATCAATTGAGAAAACTCCTTTTCAGCTAAAAAGAAAAAGAAATAAGAAAAGCTTTCGTTTTTTTCCCCCGTAGTATACAGATGTTAGTTCAAACTTGATTCATGTTTTCTAGAGCTTCAGAGGACTTTTCCGAAGTAGTACTTTGTCTCTTCCCAAATGCCAAATTGGTATTTCCCATAAAGGCAGCAGTTTTTATTGATCTGCTTTGTATTCGAACTGCTGTTCGCTTTGGAATACACATTCCTGTTAAGTATAAACACATAGGATGAAGTACCCTGGCCCTTGAAGAAAGTGACTCAAAGTTCTGCATGCAACTGAATTGAATCAAGCACTTAAAAAAAAAAAAAAAAAAAAAAAAAAAACACAAACCAAAAAAATCCTATGATGTATTTTAAAGAAACTGTATGTAATTCTCATCTGAATAGCCCTTTCATGATTTTTCAAAACCTATGGGGTTAATAACTCAACTCTTAAGCCTTTACTACAAGAGATACTTTAAGTGTCTTTAAGAAGTTGTTGCATGCTGTCCTCAAAGCCTGAATCCAACTGAAAACCTTAAGACCCCTTCTGACTTTATGCTTCTGGATCAACTTTAAGTTTCTGCATCAAGGACATGACATACGCATGTAGGTTTTTGTGAGTAGCATAGTCACTCAAAATCATCTAAGTTAGAAAGTATCACAAGTATCTTAGCTCCAGATCTGCAGATGTGCAAAGAAATAAACTTACACAAATGCAGTCTGCATTTGAGAACAGAATAGAGCATTCTCAACAATGCCATCACCGATGTTATATGCAATTTAAGACTGCCATTATTAGTCAACCCAACTGCTCTGAGTAGTCCCATCTGACCTATTTAAGAGTAAAAAGAAACTTAAGAGAACACAGAAAATATTTTCAAATATTCCCTTCTGCTTTTTTGCTCACTTCCTGATGCTCCCTTTTCCACTGATGTGTTTGACTAAAAGCATTTACTTCCATGACAGGAACTCATGGATTTGGAAAAAAAAAAAAAAACAACAAAAAGTGCCATCAGCACTGCAGTTCCATTTACAAATCTCAGTTACAGAGCAGACCCTAATTTTCCGTAGAGCCTGAATAGGAAATGGAAGAGCTATTGAACAGCCTATGAAGAATGAAAAGATGAGAAAAGGTCCTGACCCAACCACATCAATAAACAACACTGATCTGCAGATCTGATCAATTTCACTTAACTGTAGCCTTACTAACTTCTAGCAGTTACTAAGAAAATTTAATGTATTCTATAGTCCTGGATTGTAAAGTCACACACACAATGACTGATGACATTTTTTGTCACTGTATTTATGCTTTGCAGCCCCACAGTAAAGCTGCAATTGCTATTTACTTTCATTCCACCTCCTTAAAGCACCCACTGGTGAGCTATTTGATCAGCTATTTGATTCCATGAGCGATGATCTTTCCTGTAGTCAGAATCACTGGGAGCTGCCATCACCAAGTGAACCAACTGTCTAACTTTTAAGTACTTCCCTATATTGCAGTTCTGGACTAAGCCTTAATAACTGTATAGACAGACTTCTTCCAATGTCCAGATGGCTCAGTGTGCTCTCCACACTGAGATCTAGGCATGTTATGTAACCACAAAAATACAGTCTACCCAGATCAACATGTTTATGTATAAAAAGGAACTTTTCCCACACACAGTGGGAGCAGCTGATGCCCTGTGGGTTTTTTCATTGCATCCAGAACCCTACCCATATATGCAGATCTCTTCTACACATTATCTCATTTAACATAATGTTTCCGACCACTGCAGTTTGAGGAAATCCCTCAAGCAAATAGGTAATAAATGGTTTTCTCAAACCCAGGACAACCATTCACAGAAGAGTGTTAATGCGATATTTAAGCCTTATTTAAGGCACTCAAACATGAACAAGACAACTTATTCCACTGGATGGCAACAAAATGCTAACTTGCTCACATTAAAGTTCATTCAGGACATGCAAGCATACAAGGCAAGTAAAAGTAATTCCAAGAGCGAGCTGCAATCCTGCCGAAAACAAACCAAAAGATCTTATGAATTACTTTTATTCTTCACACAAGAAGAAACGTGGAGCAAAATAAGTGGTGTTTCCAAGTTAGCAGGAGCACAAATTAAAGGTAAGACAATGCCCAGATGGATGCAAAGAAACTCTACAGAATTGATACTACTTGCAAGTACCTTTGTAAAGCCAGAAGTCTAAGGGCCAAAGTACCTGGTGTCTGTCACCTGTCCTTATCCCCACTTAGGCAAAATAATGATAAAATCCTAGATCATTCTCTCCAAAGATCCAATACTTATTTAACTTACGGTAGCTGTAGCTATATGTACACCAAGGTCCAGACCTTCAGGAAGCAATGAATTGTAGAAGAATGAAAACAGAATCATCTGGTGCACTAAACATAAGCATAGTAGTATTTGAACAAAATTAAGAAAAGGTTGATGGCAAATTAAGTGGAACTACATACAAAACAAAGTGTTACCTCATTATATATACTTATTCAGTGTCAGGCTGCTATGCTTAGTCTTAGAACAAAATACCTATGACACAGGGAGGGGAAAAGAACGTTGTAAGTGGATAATGAATGGGAGGGTGCATTCGACTGCTTATCCCTCCCACGAGATTACCATTCCCAGCAATTTCAAACTGACAGTCTAAATGGCTCGGGTGTTGCACTGCTATGCCATTTAGTCCAATTCAGCACTTGATGTTTAGCATACAAAAATCACAGGGCAACCTCCTCTCTACTTTTGCTTATTGCTTTCTTGCATTATATAAAATACTGAGTAAGAGCTCTTCTACTGATGAACTCAGTGCTGTGCGACTACACAACTGAAGTTAACTCAATATGCAATTCATAAAATGTATCCATTTTGTTATCAATGGGTAATTCCAGAGGTATGACAGATGTTTCAAGACATCATTAGTCGATCATGAAGTTCCAGCTGGCTGCTAAATGGAAATAAGCCTGCTTCTTTTGCTACAAAGACGCTCACAGGTGCACCGTTTGCTTAAAAGCAGCACCCAATAATAATTAATATATTAGAATCTTTTGCATAGTGTTCATGTGGGGAAATAACTATGTGAAACAGAATGGTCAGTGGCTACTCAGTTGCGAAAAGGTATCTCCATCACAAGGGTCCTTGCAGTGGCATCTTCAGCTGATCAGGTGAGATAGCCTGAGCTATTTTTTTGTTGAATTCTCACAGTCCGGCTGGCCTGTGGTCCAACAGGAGTATTACAGCATTTGAATGACCTACTGATATTAGTTATCTTAAACTACATACAAAACATCTCCTAGACACCATAACTTACCTTCAGAACCATTCCTGCATCTGTGTGGTGGTGCATCTGTCCCCCTCTGTCCTGGACCCCTCTGCTTCTCCAACAATTCCTGTTAGGCATGCTGCAATCACCTGTCTCCAGCCCAGACACTGTCTCCAGCCAGCCACTGCTTCCTCTGCATGGAGACCAGCTGGGGGATTCCTGGACCACGCAGTGAAATGATGACGACTACGTGTGCGCAGACAGACAGAGCTCTAACACCTAGCTGCACCACAATTGTAACTATATAGCAAACATGAACTTCATCCTTACGTCACAATTATACCGCAAACCCCAACAATCTTACCACACCTTTTCCTAGGTAGAAAATAATAATTACAAATCACAACTTTGAAGACAATTACCAGAGTGATTATGTAGTGAAAGCTTTTTTTTTTTTTTTTTTTCCTTTTGGAGAGCCCAAAATGGCCAGGAAGCCTTTCATGGCTCTCAGACACTCTTTATAGTACTTTCCTATTCGAACTAGCATGTGTCATTTATCACTTCAATATCACTCTACTTACAATGCTGGTAGTTTTATTTTCAACTGACTTCTGCACAGAATATCAGGACAAAGGGAATAAGCAGTAGTTCCTGACATTCAGAATGGTTGAATAAACAAGTTTGTTGGTTTTGCTGCTTGCTTTTGTTTTGAGGGTGGGGTGTGTGTGCGGGTTTGTTGTTTTGTCTTTTTAAAGTGTGCATCACTTATACTTTCTGATATAGCCTTAAAAAGTTCTGGCACCTCTAAAAATATCTATCACAGAACAGGAAATACGAATATATCTAAGCTAAGTCCAGAAGAATATCAGATGAAAACACTGCAAACATGAGGCTGAGCTGACCACTTTCATGCAGCTGTCTTGTGATTTATTAGCTGTATTTGTCCCTGTCTGAATAACAGCAAGATTTATTCTGCAGACAAATGTTAGCATTTTCCTCTTGTAGAGTTTTTAGCCTCCTATTCTACAGAAAAAAGAAAAAAAAAAAATTAAATGAAACAAAACCCGCTTGTCTTCAGGCAGTCACAATCACCTCTGTAATTCTATAAATATCCTCTGCACAATAACTCATGGCATATACAAAAGCAATGACAAGGTCACTTACTATGAACAATTCATGATTGGTTACCCTGGCAACAGAAATACGTGGCAACAAGGGAAAAAGGCACAGTAAAAATTATAGGATGTTTCCATTATGTAAGCGACTCTTGTGATTTCTCCAGAAGGGTTTACCTAAAAAGTCTCAGACTCCAGATGTTTCTCACTTTGTCTATTTTTGCACCAGTAGGAACTTCACTTGCTTCGGTGGAGTTACTGTGAATTTATACTGGCACAAGCAAAAAGAAAACCAAACATATGGCTGGTAAGGACTTATATTTTAAACAATGTTGTCTCAAGATCTAACATGAATTTGATCCATCTATATGGGTGAGTGTTGTCTTAGGAGCTGAAATTTCTAGTTCACATTTACTGTTAGGTGCAAGCCATATCTAGTTCACTAAGATGGGCATGTCACAATGGCTACCCAACTTTTCAATAGGATGTGTGCAATTAATGTATTACTTCAGGACCTTATTGACTTTCAAACTGGAGGTTCAGTAGAAGCAAAGGTTCTCTGGAAAACTCATGGTGCTCGAATGCCTCTTCCACTCTGAATCAATCCCTAAAGTCGAAGTGAGCTCCCACAGCTCAGAGGTTTGATAACAGGAGTAGCTAGTCAGTATTTCACCAATCCAAACTCAATCTTAACAAGTACTAAACCAGTAATAACTATGCTTCTTCTGAATGATGTAATCAAAATAGGTCCCACAGTATGTATGCATGCATCTTGCTGTATCAGAATGGGAACATGGTCATCAGTATGCTCCAAGTCTATTCCAGAAGAACAATAAATGACAAGAAAACCACAGCCCACTCACATCCTTCACTGCAAGAAGTAATGTCTCTGAGGTACCCAGGAAATGAGAAGCAGCAATAAAGTAGTAGAGACCATAGTTAAGAATCCACAGATTAGTGATTGTTGTGCTGTCAAAAACCCTCTTCTGTATTAAAGATAAGCGTGCAACCATCACTAGCATATGTAAAGCACTACGGTCCTTGCAAATCAGGAATAAAGAGTTTTCAACCTCTATCCGTCAGTACTTTCCTGTGGTGCCCCTCTCCAGCTGCCTCCAAGACAACTATCATGTCAAACGCATACTGCTGAAGTAGTAACAGGTATCGCTAAGTGGCAGACTTACAGATGCCATAGACTGTATGGCTTCCAAAGCTGGTATCACACATTCTGCCTTGGCAAAGCATAACTTGAAACTTACAGTGAAGAAATAATTCATTTAATGATAGCAAGCAGAAAAATGCTTTGTGGTATGATCCAGCTTGAAATAATGTGAAATAAGAGATCTTAATTTCTCAAAGCACACGATATTGAGGACAATTTGATCTTGTTAAGAAAGAAAGAAAGGGATTCTTAAGATACTCCGAGTTCTGCAGCTTTTTTGAGCAGTCTGGACACTACACAGAATGAGTGACAGTTAACGGGAGTTTATAGCACATTAATACTGCAGCAAATAAAACTTTATAGGGAGAAATACACTGTGAGCTTAATATGCAATAAGTACTACTTACATTGAGGAAAGTATCATCTTGGTTCCAATGCAGCAGAAAAAAAATTTCTCAGCTTACAGAGAACAAACACTATGCTTATTGAAGACTATAGACATCTTAACCTTCCCAAAGTAGAGAGAGAAACTATCTTGAAATTAGCATTGCTGGTTAGCACCAGATTCAATGTCTCAGTATCTTCAGTAAGAATTTCCTACTTTTCTACAAATGTAGGCTCTTTCCAGTCTTTTATTCTTCCTTATGAGGACCTGTATTTCAAGCTGAAGTCTGCAAATCAAGCCAGTATTAATCCTTTCCAAAAGTCACTGCAAAACCCGGAGATTACAGAAACTTATTTATTACCTTACTTATAGGGTCCAATACTGAAATGTGATTTTGCAAATAAATGGCACAAAGAAGAATTTTGCCTCTGTTGTTTTTCAATGGCTTCTCAGTAATTTTAAAGATGCCATTAAAGCAATATGTTTCTAATTGCTGTCCTTCAAATTTGACCCAAAATCTATAATGTAGTAGGAGAGCTCTCTACACAGGGCAAATTTACTGAAAGATGTCCAAAGAAACAGAAAACTGACAGAGCAAAAATGCCAAGAGAGAAAATGGCTACATACACATAGGTTAAGCTATTTTAGGTCCAGTGTAAGATCAAGACAACACAAAATACCCATAGCAAGGGATAACTACAACTTTCACTATCTTGAAATGAAAGTGAAATGAAATCAAAGACATTACTATGGACAGAAAAAGCCTAATAAATCACACCTTGCAAAAAGAAAACTGTATCAAACCCAAAACTGGCTTCAGGTTTTTTTTTTTGCTGCTTAACTTGGAATGATTAGACATATGTTCAGAAAAGGAAAAACACAAAAATTGTTACTTAAAATCCAAAACAAATGAATTACTATTATATGGCATTAAATCGCTAAATCACACTATTAAAGCTGCCCCAGTTATGCTAAATGGAGGTGGTGTTAATTACATTATAAAAGCACGCATAATGCTATAGTGCAAAAAAAGTAAAACTACTTGGGATGAAACTCTTGAATGAGTGCATATTCTCCGTGTTTGCTTTTTTAAAGTACATAGGAAGTTATACTGAAGACCCACATCAGAAATAAAAAGCAGCTATTCTGATAATTTCCTAAATAATACTCAATATGCAAATAGATGCTATGTGATAGAAATGCCTCTACAATTTCCAGCCAGCCAGGTTTTACTGCTTAAAGACAGGACAAAACAAAGAGAACTGAAAAAGAAAAGACAAAGGCAATAACTAAATCACTAAACATACTTCACCATCTGAGCTATTCTTAATTCTCAATTCTCATCTTATTCTCAATATTGTACTGAAGTTTCCTTCTAAGAGCTTATACAACCACAACCTTGTCCAAGGGAAGATTAAACTTTTGAACAGAAAATGTCTCCCTCGTTCAGCTGAATATTCCCAACTGTCATACTTAACAAGAGCAATAAGATTATTTATTTTATTCTCTTCATGAAGTGTGAAACTGCCCAAGTCCCTGTAAAATAACTGTAATGTTGATCCCTGTATTTCAGACAGAAGAGACACAGATATGAAACAAGAACTGCCTAAAAATTCTACTGTAATCTCCTAAAAACTCTGCTTTTAGAAGAATGAAGAAGAAACTTTTTGTTTGGTTGGTTTTTGTTTTGTTTTAAAGTATTCATTTTTAAGTCTATTCCATGACAAGGAAAGGACTGATGCTAAATTCTCAAACTGCTGAGCTAGAAGACTAGAATTATTAGTGCTTCACATTTAATTTGCAAGGTTTGCTAACTCTGCCACTCCTGTCAGAGATGCCACACTTGCACTTCATAAAGGGAACTCCTAAAAATAGGCTTATTCTTCCATTACCAGGAGACAAAGGGAGAAAAGCCCTCACACTGGCCGCTAACCATTTTATTTGTTCCTATCTTGTTCTCCTAAAATGCTCTACTGACAGTGTATAACTGCAAGGACTTGATGTCCAGGCCATGTCTGCCCTTTTGAGTATCCATATCAGTAACAAAGAGCAAGCCCATGAAATGTGAAAACTCCCTTCCACCTCTTTCACCAACATGAAGAGCACAAAATTTAAATACTCAGAAAATTATGTTCAGTCAGATGATTTTATCAAAATGGAGATTTGGTCTTCAACTGGGGAAGGAGGTGGAAGTTTCATCTCCCCCTATTTAAGGATTTATATTTTTTTTAATAATCAAGTGTTTCATCACATATCTATAAATCCAAATTCTCTCCTGGTCTTTTCTAACTATTTAATACCAGGTACAAGTTAATTAGATGCTACAAGTTGCATTTTCTCTAACAAAAAAGAAAAACAAAAAGAAAATACAAGTTTTCAGTTTTTTACAACCCTTGGAAAGAGATGTGTAAGCTAATATATATTTCATTACATTTTTTTTTCTTCTATTATACAATGTTTCTGAAATAATCCAACATCAAATCGAACCCAAAGTACTACAGTCAACAAACAAAATCATTATCTTCTCTCTGTTTTCTCAATCTATTTAAAATGTCAGTCCTGGGTCCATATTTAACAGCGAGTTCTACATACAGGTGAGGTTCAGTTCTGTTTTTCTCTTATGTATTAATGCAAATAGTCCTAATGGCCCATTACAGATACTGCCTTCAGAATTTTGAAGCGTGAAAAGAACATGTAAACCTTTCCTCTTTTGTCTTCAAAATATTGGGGAAATATTTACCACAGACACTTCTCTTTGTCATGCTAAAAGCCATCCTGGTCAATAGGTTCTTGCAGTGCCAGGTATTTGCAGCATTACAGCAGACTTCACACGGGTAAAAAGCCACACCGAAAACATATCACAAAACACACAGTCATCTGTCACTATAAGTTATCCAATTGTAACTACAGGGGGTATTTTTAAGCAGGCAGAATGTAATTGCCTACTTGGAATTCTGCCAAGACACCGGAGCTAATTATTTTTTAAGGATGAATTTAGAGCTTGCATGAAAGCTGATGGATCAATAGCAGAAGATTATGAAGTCAGTTTATTCACAGACTAGGTATGGTGCTAGCTGTGGTGATGCAGAGTTCCCTACTGTGCCCTGACAATATACCATTTTCCTAAAATTAGAGGGGGATATGCATTAGAGTAAGACTGTTCAACAACCTCCACTTTTAACAGAAACTGCCAGCAGCGAGCATCAGCATGTGTACCTTCTGACCAGACCCAAAACAGTGACCAAGCTGCCATCTTTCAGCCAGAAACTACTGTCATATCTTGCCAGAATTCAAACTAGTAACTTACATTTTTAACATGTATAACATATTGAAGGGAAAATATTGAATTTAAACATGCCTAAAGTATTAATTTAGTACTAAAGGAGAGTGCTAACAATATTATGTCAAATTAACTGAACTAGCCTGTATTGTATTACTGATCAAGATGTAAAAAAAAAAAAATTTCTAAGATTTCTCTGCTGGCTGTTAAATGTTTTAGAAGACCAAGTATCAGAAGGAAAAACTGATTTGACTCTCAGCTGTATAGCATTATGGCCTAAAATTATACATCCTGCATGGGATATGCCTATCTCTTTTTTAATGATCTACTGACTGTTCCATAAGAGTCACATTGATACTATGAAGGGAAGGAAAATTTAAGCCTCCCTGTTAGCAAAAAAAAAAATCATTATCATCATTATCACAACAGAAATATTAACATTCGTGACCACTCTGTAGCCACCCGATGTATTTATTTTAGAAGAGAAGGATTCCTCCCCTGTACCTCCACTATTAAACAATAAAACTGACACAAAGAAACTTAGCAAGGAATTAGTCACTATATAAAAAAAAAAAAAAGTATGTGGCATATACAGATACACTCCATCCCTGTCAGGTACTGCGTGCATGGTCAGCACAGGTCAAGTAATAATAAAAGCAACATTTTAGATGCTGAAAAAAATGCTTTGTTGTTTTAGTTGTAGGCAGAGAAGGCTTTTTATTTTTAAAAAAGTTTTAAGTGCTTTTAACAAAATATAAAGCATAACATTAAGTAAAATGTTTTCAAATAAAAATGTTTCCTGAATTAATATTGCAAGTTCTAGAAAAATACAACTGGGTTTTGGGGTTTTTTTCCCTGTTACAGAAATAACAGGAACAGAAAGACCTTCAAATCCAAATGAAGGAGAAAAGATTAAATAATAAAAGCTGAATATCAGCCTAAGGTTGCATGTTTTGTTCTACAACACAATGTTACAGTTTTTTCTACATTAGAACTAAGAAGAAAATGTAGGAAGTGGCACTGAATAAAATAAACCTGACTGTACAAAGCAGAACCATATGGACAACAAACATTGTGATTAACAAGGTTTAAATTCAGTATCTTTACGGTCACTGCACAGACCTCAACTGCTCAAAGACAAGGCATAAATAAGTGACAGCATTCTTCATTCACTGTGACGAAAATCAGCAAGATGGAACCATGAAACAATTTTTGCAAGTGGCTAATGTAACTAGACAGCAGCTAAATATTAACAGTTATGATTCCTGCCTTGGATGGGATCTCTGGATGGAAATTAGAGGCAATACAGCCAAACATATTACTGATGCAGCACATCCCTCCTGCGGCTTGTGTATGAGATTCAGGTCTGCTGTGCAGGGGTCAGGGATCTATTTCTAGATCCTTCAAAAACAACTGTGCTACACTCCACCTACAAGACAAGGGAGCTGGTAATATTTGCTTGCTTTTTAATGGTGTTGTGAAAAAAGTATTTTAGCCTCTAGTTAAAAAGAGAATTTAGGGACTCCTGGAGTTTTTTCCCTCTCAGGCAGAGACACAGCATGGACAGAAAAGCATCAACACCCTCTGTCCTCATTATTTCTGGGCTTGGGAGAAAGTGCTGCCATATTTCCAAGCAACTACCACAAACAGTGCCCTCTGGTTTTCATTCTGCCAGCATTCAACTGCTATCCTTTCTCCCGTACCACTGGCTTTGCATTGGCAAGGTGTGGTATCAGCACCGAGTCAGAAATGACAATGACCTAAGCTGGAGCTAACCCAGTATCAGTTTCTTCCCTGGTTAAAGAGAATTAATTGGGCAAGAGTGGAAGAGCTGGAGGCTTGCTCTCCATCCTCACATTTCTCTCTTCACAGCCGTTTATTCTGGCGCTAACACTGCTTACCAGGGCAGACAGTGCTGTTCTGCCATCACAGTTCTGCCATCACACCACATCATCTATGCAGTGCAGGATGGTTACAAAATATAATTATCTGGTTTTGAAGTTCAATGGTAAAAGACAGGAAAAAAGGAAGAAAAAATAAAAAAGAAAATCTTATGTCTTCATATTACAAAGTGATCCAACATTGCCATTGCAGAATTTGTCTGCGGTTTTCTTCCAGATTGTATTTCTGATTTGTTCTGCAGTTGGCAGTCCCAAATTAATCAGTCATTTATGTGACCTGTGTATGCAGTTACAGATCCATTTCTTTGCATTTATTCATTGATGCAAGGTATTTTGGCTACAATTTCAGTTACATTCTACTCTACAACCATGTCACTATGACATTTGTGTCTGAGTTTTTCTATGCGGTCATTTTTGATTCTTAAAATCTAAGATCTGGTTTCCTTGACAAAAGCACTAAGAAAAAGAAATGGCAAGCTTTTAAAAACAGGTTCCATAGAATCATGTCCTTTAACCATTAAACTGAGCCTGAGACCTAGTCCAGATGAACACACAACACACAAAATTCCTCACCACTGACAGTTGTAACTCCTCACCACTGGCAGCTGTATAATAGATGCCGTCAAAGAGAGCAGAGAAACCTGATGAATCTGTTGTAATTACTCAAGAGCTAAACAAATTATCCTGAGAAGCTCAAATTACTTCAGAATCAAAAGAATAAAGGCCAGATTTGATCACTATAAGCTCTTTCCTCTCTTTCTGGACTGCATCTTTGAGACTCTTTAATATAAACCTGAGTAACCACAGCTAATCAAGGTTTATTTATTGTACACTACCAATAATACAAAAATTATTAAATCACCTTTTCTTTTACATTTCTTACTTTCTTCCCTCTTATTAAAAAAAAAAAACCAACCAAACAAACCAAAAAACCACAACAGGTTGTCTGTGCATTGCAACCTCACATTGACATTCAAATCACACCAATGTTTCCACTAGCAACTGCTGCCCGATCTGTACTGTCCAGTAGCTTTTTAAAGCAAGTCAAGATGTAGTGATGATGATGATCTAAACTAAGTTGGGTTTTCTTTTCCTCTCACAAAAGGCTTTGTCCAGCACTGTTGAAATTAACAGGCAATGGAAGCAGGATCAAGATGAACATGTGTCTCTAAGACTAGTAGAAACAGAAGAGAATCAAGTCTTGAAGAATGAAAACAAGAACTTACAGATGTTCCATTTAGTTCACTTTGCAAAGCGACAATTTATATTTCCTTTCTGAAGAAAACATCTGTGGCAAAGGTTTGAATTCCCTTCTCTCTTTTGATTTTAATTTACTCTCCTTTTCTTAAATGTCCTTTATACTGACCAAACAATACAGGGTTTTTTCCTCTGAGCCAATAATGACACACTGCAAAGTAAAAACAAAATTCTTCAGCAACACTGCATCATTAGAAGTAATTTATACAACTGCTATAGATGACTGAGTCAAAAGGGAATTACAAAACATTGAAAACCATGAACATCTATTATGGAGTACACAGATTTCTGTCTCTCCCCTATCCTCCTCCCCCCCTTATATACAATAATTTTGAAGGCTGAATTCAGTCTGTCCTCCTGTCATTCACTAATGACAGATTGAAGAAAAGTAATAAAGTACATGCAATTGCAGCACGCACAGTCATTCACAACTTTCATATCTACTGGTACAAGCCAGATTAAGAAACATAAAAGGTAATGCGACTCCTTCCATTTCCAGTATTTAGCAACAAGGGTTTCTAATGATGTAGTTCTTTCTACATATAGATTATATACAAAAATACATATTTCTATTAAAATTTGTCATGTATTTGTCTACTGACAAATCCCTTTCTGATTTCTGAACATCTACAGAGATATTACTACAGCTTCGCATTCTCTGATGTACATTTTTCCCCCAAATGACAGTGGCTACAGATTCTCTGAGGCTTTGAAAACCCAAGCACTCTTGTTCCCACTTTCCCCCCAAACTGGACATCAGTATAGTGGTTAGAGCACACACCCAGTAACTAAGAAATCCAGGTTGAATTCCCTTCTCTGCTCAAGATGCAAAAATAAAGAATTCTACCTATAGCCTTCCAGGAGACAGCTCCTAGCTACGTACCTATTCTAGGAAAATATTTGCCACTTTTCTTATTACAGTGTTCTACTTGGCTAGAAAAGAAGAGAGGTGTGATCAAGAGTCACTGTGAAAGACAAAGACGGTACAAACAACAGCCAGAGTACCACTGTTCTAGTTGCCATCTTATATTTTGAATAAAATCATCAGATACTGCACAGATTTATCCTGAGAAAAGGGACCAACACTCTTGTCTGTCCTACAAGACATGCTAGCAACTCCACAAAGTTATACTTCTTCCAGCACTTTCATACAAAATGAAACACACACACACCCTCAAAAACCCAAACAGCAGTAATCCAAGCTAAGCTGACACGGCTTCGACAGGAGAAGGGGAGTGCACCACCTTGACTACCAGGAGCCTATATGATTTAGCATGTCTCTGTGGGGAATTACGATGAGAGTTTAACATTTTTCCCCCAGCGAAAGGTTGGTACACCTTCCATCCACTCCCTGGACAAATATTCAAACCATTTGGCTGCACTAAGAACAAGGACTGCAAAATCACATCCATCTCTTCCAGCCAGATATAGAGAAAAAGAACACGCCAAAACACTCCTGGAGGTGAGAGTTTCTGAGAAAACCAATAATTTAGTTACATTTTGTACGCAGAAAATTCTACCCCAATCTCCATTACCTTAGGATTTACTTAAAAAAGGCCTAGATTTTTGTTCCCAGCTGCGCACAGATGTAAAATCACTGGGGTTGAGGTTGGACTAGATGACCCTTAAAGGTCCCTTTCAACCCAAACTATGCTACGATTCTATGATAAAATTCATACACATGTTAAAAATGTGGCAACTTCTCAGTATGCCCAGAGAGACAATTTTAGGCACCACAGGAGAGTTAAGATAATCCTTATTTTTTAAAGTAAAATCTGGAAGCCTGAGACTAAGATGCTTTGAGTCTGTCTGTATCACAGTTCAGGGACCTAAACCTTTTATGGATGTTTTTCCAAGAGTATTAGTCATAGATCTGCATGAAAAATTGGGATCAGTGGAAGAACTCGGGTCTAAATCTAACTGGGGGAAGGAAAAACAAAAAACCCCAAAAAAAAACCAAAAAAGAAAGAAAATTAAGAGAAGTTCTACTTATGACAATTTTATAATTGTAATTAACTTAAGACCTACTTCAAAAGGAAACTACAGGCTGTAGCATAGAAAGCATAGTTATTAACCCTAAGCTTGTTAAAAAAGAGAAGGGATCTGGGTCCTCAGCTAGCAAGACTCTAAACAAAGTTTCAAAGAAAAAGACAAAAACAAAAAGTGTATAGAACAATATGCCCCAGTTATTTTATATGCTTAAAAAGCAACTGTTCCCTCACCTGAATATCTATTGTTCAGACCGAACCCGCCAACTAAACTTCTGTTTTGTGGAGCTCCATCACAGAGAATTTGATAGTAAGGCAATAAACACTGAGGGGATTATGTACAGCACATAATCATTTATGCCAGAAATTTGGAGAATCAATTCCCTGAGAACTAAATTGTCCTTCATCAGCAAACACAAGGGGAAATCTTTATAATGTTATACCCACTGCATAACAATCTTCTTTTTATTCTACCATCAAATTATTGTATATATCTTCAACTCTAAAATTACAGTTAAATGCCCTCCAAGTGGCAAGAAGTGATCTTTAAGTCAACTGCACCTATGAAACACACATTATTTAGACAATGAGCCTATTACCGTACGGTGCTGATACATTTTAATTTTGGTATGTTAGCTACAGGAAGTACTTCAAAGCAAACAAGCGGGGAAAAAAAAGATAATAATCATAAAAGAGCACTCTACTAGGAGACTTGCTTCTGACTTCACCTGACTAATAATCAGGAGGATCTGTACCCCTACTATTACATACATTTATCTGTAATCTCAGAACTGATTTTCTTTAAAATATTTGAAACTTTTTGCTCTCCACTTTTGTAGCTGTGGGACACAAATATTTTATTCTAAAGAAAATACCAGGTTTTATGACAAATTCTCTGTAATTATATTAATGTGACCTCTATCCAGTAAATACTTGTACAAGAAAAAACCCCCTGTCCTTCAGATCCATCTCCTGATGGATATCTTATAAGATACACCTCTCCACAGAGTTACTCTAATTTAACACAAGCATAACAGGAAAATTGGGTAGAAGATACTTAAATTCATACTTCCAATGTTCTAATTACATAGGCTTCCTCTGAGTCTTTGAAAGTACATTATTAGCATTTAAAGATTGAAATGTGTTAGTTTAATCATGATTTCTCTACTATTTGTTAGGTTATTGGTCTGGAATGTCATCTTTTCTACATAAAGTAACTCATCACACATGTTAATCTACAACACTAAACTTGTAAATAACTTATGTATTTAAACCAAAGCACAAATAGCATCAGAAGATATCCTGTACCACCATTACTTTGCAATCTCATTTACTTTCTAACACAATCCACTGTAACTGGGTTGGTGGGAAAGGGAGTTGTATAATTTGATGTTGTAAGGCTTCCAGGGTTTTTGATTGCTCCAGAAAACAAACAACAGCTTTACACAAAATTATTAACTACAAACTGATAAAATATCCTATCTGTACTTAATCATTACCCAAACCATAAGAAGATCCTTGATGCACATTTTCTTTTATTTTGAAAATACTGCACAAAGATTTGTAAACTCTAAAGGAGCATGCTTATCATCTAGCATTATTTTTATCTCTAGCTTTTCTTGATGTAAACAATCAACAAAATGCAAAAGCACTTGTGCTCAGAGTGCCTGACTCCTCACATTACACTGCCCTACTTTCCTGAACTCTTGCAGAGAAGAACAGATAAAACGCATACAAATTTACGCTCATACTCACTCAGCTGTTGTTCCTGTTCACTGCTTTAGCTTGGGAGAACCCAGATGAGGTCCTGATTCAGTGAAGCACTTCAGCACTCCATTCAACCCTAAACCAGGGTCTCAGAGTTCTTAACCACACTGGAAGTCACTGCACAAGTAAGCTGTCACTTCCAAGAAATATCATTGTAAAAAGTAAAAATTTCCACATTTAAAAGCATGCTTTTATTGTATCTTGGTGCTGTACTTGAAGATGTGCACTGGAGCAGAAGCAGTACTGACATTAGAAAGCTAGCTCCAGAACGTCTTTGGCTACAGACCACCAACCTGCCTCTTCAGATGGTGTTAGCCAATGTAGCTTCACTAGTGTCTGAGAAACTACAGGCAGTTTTACACTGGCTTAGAGTCAGAACATTTGAAGGTTAGTCTTGCAGTTTCCTCTTCCACTAGTGTTCAGAAAAGAGCAGGTTTGGCTCTATGTTCCACTTGCCAAGTCCACAATCAAGAGCAAACAAAACTCTTCAGATATCCTACTTTAACACTGACCCTCTCTATTCCAGTGTACAAAAGGAAATGGAATGCTCAGCTTCTGTTTCTGTGCTGCACATGTGTGAGGATCAGCCCACGCTCTTACTATGACTTTGTGAATGTAGCTAGAGAAGTTATGAAGGAGGTTGTGCGAGGGACAGCTCAGCCAGACTTCCTTACATCCTGTTCTTTTCAGGCTTAAAATGAGCAATACCTTCAGGTTTTAATATTTTATATTATAGTTCATATACACCAGGTAAGAAAATAGGGAAGATAACTGAAGTCACAGCATATTTCTTACACTTCCAAAGGGATTGTATATTTTAAAAATTATAAAAATATATTCTACATGCTATATAATCCAAAATATAATTCTAACCTTCCTAGTTTATCATTCTCTTCAGGGTGGTTGATTAACTGGCTTTCTTAAAAACCTTAACCATGTATTCAGCAAACAATTAGAAGTTAAATTCATTTAGTCTTCCTCAAGCTCCTTATTCGTTTCTTTTACCACTCTTGCCTACAATGCCTGCCTAAGGCTGTTGATCAGTTCTCTCTCAAGAAACAGCAACCTAAAAACAGCTCTCCTTACTAGCAACAGTGTTGCAAGAAGCTCAGTGAAATCACACCACATTTTTTGAGTTTTACACAGTATCAGCTTGCCAAGCCTACTAGCAGCACCAGAAATACTGGAATTGACTATTCAGCCCCAGGAAGCAAGTACTGCAGCAGTTTTAGCTCCCATACTATTCACCTTTCCAAACTTTGGGGCTACATTTTTCTTCTTAAACAAATAGAAGAATCATAGATCAGTTTGAGTCAGAAGGGTCCTTAAAGATCATCTAGTTCCAACCCCTGCCATGGGGCAGGGACACCTCACACTAGACCAGGTTGCTCCAAACCCAGTCCAGCCTGGCCTTGAACACTTCCAGTGATGAGGCAGCCACAGCTTCTCTGGGCAACTTGTTCCAGTGTCTCACCACCCTCATAATGAAGAATTTTTTCCTAAGATTTAATCTAATCACCCCTCTGTTAGCGTAAAGCCATTCCTCCTTGACCTGTCACTACCTGCCTTTGTAAAAAGTCCCTCTCCATATTTCTTGTTTCTTTAATCATTTTTTGAAGTGATTATTCAACTACAGTTGGTAGCATTCAGTTTCCACACACTTTTTTTCCCCCCCAAGTTCTGAATAAAGAAGAAAAATAGTGTGAACACATATAAATACACACACATGTACCTACATATAACTGCCTCTCATTTAAAACACCAGCAGAATTAGATGTAGATTTCTGGCTTGAATCTAAAGCCAGACATAGCTGTGATCAGGGCATCCCTGCTTCTTTCAATCACCAAAAATACTTCGAAACCCGGTGAAACAAGACGCAGGGGGATGAGGTAAAGCTTACTTCCAGAATATCTTTAAAATAGCTTTTTCACATGGAAGATTGTACAAGAAAAACCTAGCACAAAATTTCTCATACATCTGTAGAAATGAAGTACTGTATTTACCTGAGACAGAGTGCCCAGTAAAGCAGGGTTCCTGTGACACAGATTAATATACTGGGTCCATGCAAGCTAGCCAAGCCCTTACTCCATCTTTGTGAGAAAGCAGATAGATGCAAACATCAAAAATTGTTTAGAAACATTAAAATCTTCCAAAGAGAAAAACACTAAGCTTTGTAATGACGTTTTTGTCTTCTTTAAAGACAAAACATCTGAATCCACACTTAATTCTTGTTTTCATCTGATCGCCTTGAAATGACACCTACCTACCCTTCCATGTAGCCTGAAAGATCATTAGTCCAGGACACACGTGCAACCGCACTGCAACATGCGCAACTGCAAACAGCTTTACAGTTTTAACTTCGCTCATCACCAAAACATCAGATAATAAAAATCTCACACACACCATTACACTCTAACTACATCTATCCTCCAGGGCAAGAGAAGAAAATACTTAAGTTTAGATTTTTCTAACAATTTCTGCTGTTTTCACCCAAAGATCCATTCTGTTCCAAGCCCCTTCCTTTGTGTAACATCCAACTCCTGTTTTGCACAGAAAACAGAAATCTAAATGCTATTTTTGTACCCAAGAGGCTGACAAAACAATTTTTTTTTTATGACAGCAGGCAGCACAGAAGATCTGTGTTACACCCGATGCGTTGTAACTGAGGGGGTAAATTTCAGAAAGCTTCAAAGATAAAACTGCTACTGGGAAAACAACCACCTCTTATTGCTACCTGGTTATCTACCTCATTAAGGAAAAAAAAAAAAAGGGTTGTTACAGACAAATCCCAAATGAAAACCGAAATGAGATCCAGCATACCCAAAAGAAAATGGACGGTAACAGTGAAAATTTCAAGACCTACCCAGGAATTTTCTCTCATGCCTTTTACGAAGTCTAGCACTTTGATGCCTCAATCACATATGCCCTTTCTGCCACTACTGTAATACAAATAACATTTCCCTTCAGTTCCAAAACATATTTTCACTAATACAACAAAAGGAGAATGTACAGCACAGACACTGATATTAAATATTTAACTTTCTATCTTAACAACCTTTCTTTTTTGTGTGTTTCTTGCTTCTGCTTGAGGCTAAATAGTTAAGGCCAACTCATGAGGCAAAGCTAGTATCAGTCCTTATATATTATTCATTCATTTTAGATGTACCAATTCCACGTCTGTCTCTAAAGCCAGATATGTCACCTCATAATAAAGCTCTTTCAGATCAGAAATCTAGAATTCTTATCCTGTTAAGAAACCAAAACTTGCACATTTTAAGGGTTCAGCAGTACATATCATAAACTCTAAGTATAGAGGGACCTTCGATTTTAATGAGGTAAATGAGAAATGAATACATGATTAATTTTACACTCACTTTATAGAACAAGAACGATTTTCTGATAGCAGATTTAACATACTCAACCCTTCTAAGGAGTGCTTGTAATTCTTCTTAAAGAAAAAAATATGCTACTCAATTCCTTTGCTTCCAGCTGGTCACAGAGGAGAGAAACCACTGCTTGAGACACCTAGCTCAGCTCCCTGTCATACATAGTTACAACTGCAATAGATACTTGCAAATTACCACTTTCTTAAACAAGGCTCCTTTAGCTGCTCACATTTATCAGGAAAAAATAAATTGGTGACACTTTCAGAAAAGGCTGCTAGAGATTTACTGAAAACAATGCTGAAGGTCACTCCTAGCAATATTACCAGAAAACCTAGTTTTGCTCTTCAAGTATTACGAGCACTTCAACTTGGGTTCACCAGGATTGCCTTTCAAACCACTACCTGACGTTGACAGGCTGCCGCAGAATTGCCTGACAACTGAATTCCAAAGTTGTTGCTTCCATTGCATGGGACTACAAAAGAAACACTTCAAGTAATTTGAAAGTACACTCAAAAGAGAAACCTGAGCAAAATATTAATCTCTGTTCCCGCCCGTAGGGAAGTTCCCCTCTGTCAGCGTAGAAGCCTATGAAACTCCTTCCCCTCACCACACAAGGTTAAGATCTTTGTATAGTGAAGCTCTATGTTACAAGAACTGGCGTAAATATAATTCAAACATCTAGGCCTGAAGGAAAACCTTTTGTTCCATCTTGCCCAGAGACCTTTCATGCTATATAGTTACCTATCACTAAGCAAGGCAGAAGCCTTCCATCAGTAAAGATACGTTAAAAACTTATTCTGGCAAAGCACAAGTGTTGATTTAACTGCTTTTGTAGTCAACTTCCCCCCTCTAGAAGGTTCATAGGTAGGCTGACTACACTCCTTACCCAAACTGCCCACCCCCTGCCTAAGTGCATTTAAGAGATGTTATATTATGCTACAGAAACACGTATCATACATTGGTTCATCAGATTTTATGCAAAAATGACCATTCCTACACTCAAATGTGGACTCCTACACAGAAGTTTTATCCCTAAAGGAGAGGTTAGAAAAAAGAATGCTGTCAATACCTAACAACAGAAGTATCTAACAACAGAAAGGCTAAAGCAGCATATCAGTTTTAATGCAGTATAATATTGATTTGATTATCCAGAATAACTAATGAAACTGCGACAGTGACTTATAATGTCAGTATTACAGTGTTATTACACCTTCTGACAAAGAAAAGCATTTACTAACACACTTGACAGAACAACCTGTTTAACACAGTTATTTTTCCTGTAACAGTTTGCCTTTTTGCTTAAATAGTACTTATTTTGCTTTGCCAACTAAACATAGTAAGAGTTTAGTGCTTACACAGAGTACACTGGAATGTCAGGAGCTTATTTAATTGCTTTTGTAGCCAATTTCCCTGCCCCTCAAGGCTCATTAGCCAGTCATCTAATCATTCCATACAATAATGCACCCTCTGTGTTTCCTACTTGAGTTCAGGAATATATCTTCGTCTGTGTTTCCAACAGTGGTGTCCTTCAGCTGCAACCTTTCTGAGAGTTTTCTGACTGGCTGCCAATGTTACTATCTGTTCCACACGAAGGTGGATTTCCCCAACATCTATTACTTCTGTTCTACCGTATACTTAGCCATCTGGCAATAATGCAATACAAAAAGACTGCTGTTTCAGGTAAAATCTGTATGGGTTTGCTAGTAATGGGTTTTTGCACCTGTCCGCCTTGCCATTTTACAAAGATGCCAGAAATAAATAACAGAATACTACTACTGTACGCCCTTCCAACTACAGAGTCATACTTGCAGTTAGGATGAGGCTGAAGGAAGTAACAGAGATGAGAAGAAAAGGCAAGGTGATAACTTGTGGAATACCTATAAGCTCTGGAGTACCACCGAGCTACACATGAAGCTGTACCTGAATTTCATGAGTCAACACTGGGTCCAGTCCTGTTTAACATCTTCATCAAATCACAAAATCACGGACTGGTTTGGGTTGGAAGGGGCCTTACAGATCACCCAGTTCCAACCCCCCTGCTACAGGCAGGGACGCCTTCCACTAGAACAGGTTGCTCCAAGCCCTGGCCAAGCTGGTCTTGAACACTGCCAGGGATGGAGCAGCCACAGCCTCTCTCTGCAACCTGTGCAAGTATCTCACCACTGTAACAGTGAAAAAACTTTTTTCTAATATCTAATCTAGATCTCCCCTCTTTCTTTTAAAACCATTCCCCTTTTGTCCTATCACTACATGCCCTTGTAAAAAGTCCCTCTCCAGATTTCCTGTAGGCCCCCTTTAGGTATTAGAAGATTGTTATAAGGTCCCCCCTAAGCCTTCTCTTCTCCAGGCTGAGCAAGCCCAACTCTCTCAGCCTGTTTTCACAGGAGAGGGGCTCCAGCCCTTGGAGCATCTTCATGGCCTCCTCTGGACTTGCTCAAGCAGGCCCATATCCCTCTTGTGCTGTAGGCCCCAGAGCTGAACCCAGTACTGCAGGTGGGGTCTCATGAGAGCGGAGTAAAGGAGCAGAATCTCCTCCCTCGACCTGCTGGACACACTCCTTTTGATGCAGCCCAGGACACAGATGGTTTCTGGGCTGCGAGTGCACACTGCCTGGCCATGTAGAGCTTCAACCAAGTCCTTCTCCTCAGAGCTGCTTTCAATCCGTTCTCCTCCCAGACGGTGTTTGTGCTTACGATTGCCCTGACCCAGGTGCAGGACCCTGCACTTGCCTTTGTTGAACTTGATGAGGTTTGTGCTGGCTCACCTGTGTCAGGGGTCCCTCTGGATGGCATCCCTTTCCTCCAGCATTTCCACACAGCTTGGTGGTGTCAGCAAACTGCTGAGGGTGCACTCAATCCCATTGGCATGACATCTTCATTAATGACATCATAATGGGGTGTCCTGGGTTCAGCTGTAACAGATATTTTTCTCCTTCCTACTAGCTGGTGCAGTGCTGATTACAGAAAACTGGGAGGAGTTGCTCATACACCAGAGGGTTATGCTGCCATCCAGAGTGACCTCAACAGGCTGGAGAAATGGGCTGACAGAAGTGCGAAGTCCCACACCTGGGCAGGAACGGCTCTAGGCATCAGTATATGCTGGCAGCCAGCGGGCTGGAAAGCAGCTGTGCAGAAAAAGCCTTGGGGGTCTGGTGGACACCAGGTTGAACTGCCAGCAGTGTGCCCTTGCTGCAAAGAAGGCTCACTGTACCCTGGGCTGCATGAGAAGGAGTGGTGGCAGCAGGTCAAGTGAGGTGGTCCTTCTCATCTACTCAGCACCACAGAGTGCTGTATCCAGTTCTGGGCTACCCAGCAAAAGAGAGATATGGTGCTACTGGAAAGAGTCCAACAAAGGGCTACTAAGATGATGATGGTCCTAGAGTATCTCTCACACAAAGGAAGGCTGAAAGCTGGGACTGCTTAGGCTGGAGAAGGTTCATGGGAAATCTCATCAATGTGGGCAGCATGAAAAGATAATGGAGCCAGGCTCTTTTCAGTGGTGCCCAGTAACAGGACCTGGGCAGATGCACACGAACTGAAATACAGGAGGTTCCCTCTGAACATCAGGAAACACTTCCTCACTGTGAGGGTGACTGAGCACTGGCACAGGTTGCCCAGATTGTGGAGTTTAGGAGTGACCTTCAGCATTGTTTTCAGTAAACTTGGAGATACCAAAAAACCATCTGGACAGGGTCCAGAGCAACAAGCTCTAGATGGTCCTGCTTGGGCAGTGGGGTTGAACCAGACAACCTCCAGAGGTCCCAACCTACACCATTCTCCAATTCATTTCAAGCTATACTGTATGTTAACCCATACACCTTCCCCCCCCCCCAAAAAAAAAACCAACCCCAAAAAACCCCAACAAACCCAAACACACAAAACTAAACCATCAACAAGTAAAAATCATGCCCAGAGGAAAACTAATAATTTCATGACCAAAATAAACAGCAGACATTTGTAAACCAGTAAGGCAGCAGGCAAATTCTATTTTCAAAGTTGAGCTTCTATTCTGTTAGCCAGCTGACTGAGAACTCTTTGGAATCCAGTTTCTAAAGAAGCTGACAACATGTCACTAAATTAACGCAGCAGTAAATAAAAGCTTATGTATTTATTTTGTATTTAAAACATCAACAAATGTTTAGGTGGAATTACTATAAATATTCAATAGCTAAACACTGAAGAACAACTTCTGGTACTGTTTCCACAGAGACAGCTGCCCAGCTGACAACATACTGTCAAGAATACGTATTCTTCTTTTGGGGAAGGAAAGGAGAGAGAAATGATTTTTTTCCTGAGTATAATTTGAACAGAATCGGCGCTTGAAAATCATCCCATCACTAGCTACTGGGAGGAAGAAATCACCCATGTCATGCTCTGCAATCCACAGAGCACTGCAGATATTCCAGCTACTTCACTCTGCTCTTTACTGCTACACACAGAGAGCGCGACAAAACTCATTTAAGAGTTTAAACTAAATGTTGTGGAGGGGTGGTGGTGGTGGGATGTCATTCCACAGCAGAGCAGGAACAAGGATAACAGGACTACTGCGTGTAATCTACACGCAAACATAAAATTTCTGAGAAATATGATTTTGGATAAAAAATGGTGTAGAACTCACAATGGAAAAGTGGATGGTTGGAAGTGCTTTGGAATAATTATAACATAAAATGAAAAGCTTCTTGATGGATAATATTACTTAATTGAGTTGGAATAATTCTCTTGAGTTTCTATTTTTAAACCATGATAGTGTATTAATGAAACTTTCCAAGGAAAGTTCAACTACGAACAGGTGAAACAAATTGCTGCTAACACCTTTACTTCCCACTGAAAGTCACCATGAAAGCAGTACTAAATGGATGGCAATACCATAGGGAAGAAAATCGACAATTCAAATTTAAGCGTTATATTCAGTCTGTAAGACTGTAACTCACACAGCATAACACAAACTTAACTGGTTTAGAAGCCAAAAATCCAGATCCCAAACAGTTTATTGCAAAATTTCAAATTACTTTTTCTCCACATATGAAGTGTAAAAAAACCAAAAAAACCAGTCTTTTAACTGTCCCCTAAAGATATTTTTGTCTATTTTTTGCTCCAATACCATGAAGAAATACATCAAATCTTGTTTCAGATCCTACAGGTTACCCTCAAATGGAAGAAGCAGATATTTTGAATATCCAACTTACCCCATCTGGTGCTCATACTACCTGCTGCAGCTCACTAAATGCAAATCTGACATCCTGAGCACTGTGCAAACCAGACTATCACTTCCTGCCAGACCCTAAGGACACTCTGGCTTGTTCCCAGTTTAGCAACCTATCTGCTCAGCAATGCAAAACACTGCTTTTCACCAATACACATTTTAGTTCTAGGTCAGTTTGCTGACTTTCAAAGCTTTACATAATGGATCTCAATTCCTCCCCTCAACATAAGTCAGACCCCACATCCCCCAGATCAATTTCACTGCAGTGGCTGCTTGCTGGCTAAACTCAGTCCCAGGAAAGCTTATGCAAAACTGAACCCTCACAGAAGTGGCTGTCAGAAAAAATAGTAACAACTAAGTATCCTGTGAGAGCTAAATGTAAAACCACTACTTTGTCCTTCCGTACCCAATCATTTGTAAAAACAGGTAAATATCATCTACAGATGAAACAACAGAATAAGATCATTCTTCTGCTTTTCACCATAGGAAGGCAATGCAGCCCCAAACTGCAGTAATGACATCCATATAACTGCACAATTAACTTGTTTTAATTAAGCAAGTTACTATCCATTTTAATAGTATCTTTATATATGCCACAGAATAATGCATTTCTTGTAATTTCTGAAACAGTCACAACCCTGATGAAACATATTCTAAATAAAAGAGCCATATAATCTTCTTCATAACTTCTATCCAATAGATCAGAATTATGTTACTAAAATATTCAAGTCTTTCCTCTCTCACGCTGCTTTCACTGCTATTAAAGAGTAAATCATTCTAATTCCAAAAGCAGCTAAAAATTCCTCTGTATTTTTTCCACATTTACGTATTATATATATTAATATAAAGAGAACATGCCTAACAATTTGGGCAAAATAGGTCCATCTCAGGATGGACCTTTACATTTGGGCAACTGAGCATATTCTGTCATTGATCCAATTAACCTCCAATCTGCTGAACCAGAAATAGCCAGGCCTTCAAATAGGGTACCCTGTATGATGCCTCCAAGGAATTACTTGAGTGGAATGCAGTAGGTTTGTTGTCTGCATTTTTCTGACATGAATAAACATCGGTCTTAGAGTCCCAGCTCCAGAAGATTTGTTTCCAACTTGCTAGACAAGATCACTGTCCTTGCAGCACCCACTACAACAGGGTTCCACAGGCCCAATCTTAAACCTGTTCTTCTCTTAAATGGAATCTCTCCATAGACACTCATCGACCTGTACACATTAGCCTTACAACATTCTTCTTACCTGGGAAATCAAGACTTCTTTCCTCTCTGCCCCCCCCCTCTTTTTTTTAAATGAGGACTCAGCATCAAAAATTAAATCAATGAGAGAAATATACTGAATACAGTGAAGAGCCTAATGCAGAAAACTTATAAAACACTCAACAACACTGCTGAAACCCTGAAAAATCAGGATTTGCCAATAGCTATGTGAGAAATATTCTATCTCCCACTACAATACCTTGAATAGGAGAAAACTATATGCGACTTGTGCTGCCCATTTTTCTTTTAAGCTGCAGATGCTTACAGACAACCCTGTAGGTGTTCAGCTATTCAAAATTAAAACCCACATTAAAAACAGTGCCTCATTTGCAGCTAGACTGGATACACCTCAGACCTGTTCATTCTACTGAAGAACACAAAGCATGGCCGAGCAGGTCTTTCAGCATAACACAGCACAGAAATGATCACCAGATAAAAAAAATGTTATTTTCTTCTATACTCTGTTGCTTGCTAGCAGGGTGTCCTCAATAGAAGTCTGCCCTTACCTTAAAAACAAAATAAAACACTTCGACATCTCCTGTTACAGCCTCCATTCCATCTGCATGTCCAAATGTAACTCAACAATATAAGAAGAAAGATGTTATCTTTAACTGTTTAGAAATGGGAGCAGAAGGCAGAGGAAAAATGTGAATTTGCATTCTAGGAGGCAGCAAACAGCCCTGGCCACAACTATGGGAACTCTAACAGCAACGTTTCTTCCAAACCATTTGGCACTTCAAACAAAGCTTACAGGTATCTGTAAGGTACCTCAAATCTACTTTCCCAAAGACACACAGAATCATAGAATAGTTAGGGTTGGAAAGGACCTCAAGATCATCTAGTTCCAACTCCCCTGCCATGGGCAGGGATTCCTCACCCTAAACCACATCCCTCAAGACTCTGTCCAACCTGGCCTTCAACACTGTCAGGGATGGAGCATTTACCACTTCTCTGGACAGCCTGTTCCAGTGCCTCACCATCCTCACAGTGAAGAACTTCTTCCTTTTATCTAACCTGAACTTCCCCTGTTTAAGTTTGAAGCCATTACCTCTTGTCCTATCACTACAATCCCAAATGAAGAGTCCCTCTCCAGCATCCTCATAGGCCCCCTTCAGACACTGGAAGGCTGCTACGAGATCTCCATGCAGCTTCTCTTCTTCGGGCTGAACAGCCCCAAACTTCTCAGCCTGACTTCACACAGGAGGTGCTCCAGCCCTCTTATCATCCTCATGGCCCTCCTCTGGACTTGCTCCAACAGCCCCAGAGACAGAAGTACCCAAGCCCCCCAGCCCCCACCTCTCTGTCCTCCTCCGGTTTACCCTGAGGCTGATTCCTCCATCGCTACCAAGGCCCTAAAGCGCAATACTTTCTTTCCGCCATTATCAGTAGATAAGAACAGTTACAGCAGGACAGGTAACAAAAACACAGGTCTTACTGAGAGACGGTGGAGCCGGCGTCAGAGCCAGGCGCTGCGGCGGGGCTGTGTGAGGGGATGGGGGACTACCCCCTGCCGGCTCCTACCGGTTCCGGCCGCCCCGCTCCAGGCCACAGCTGAGCCCCCCAGCCGGGCTGTGGCAGCTCGGGGAGAACCCGCTGATGAAAGGACAAAATGCCCGCAACTGTGAGGAGAGTGTGTGAGAACCAGCCCGAGAGCAGGAGGGGGCAGAGATTCGCCGGCAACCCCAGGGAAGCCATGACGGAGCAGGGGGAGAGTGTGAGGAGAAAGGAGCGGCAGAGAGGAGCTGCCACGGGCTGACCACAGCCCCCTCTCCCCATCTTCCTGCACCACTCGGGAAGGAGGTGGAAGCATTAGGACAGAAGGAGTGAAGTTAATTCTTAAAAGGAAGGGGAGGTGGAGAGGAAGAAGCAGTGTTTTATTTTATTTTATTTCTCACAATCCAACTCTATTTTAATTGGCAATAAATTAAAAAACTCCATTTTGCCCGTGAGGACATGGGTAAGTTATCTCCCCATCTTTACCTCAACCTTCATAGGCACCTAGCCACTAGCCACAGTCAAACCACCACACACGGTGATTGACACCTTTAAGCCACCAGCCAGTCACTCCAGTGCCATAAAGCTGGTTTGTTTTGGTGCTAAAAATCATCAACAATGTTTCAAAGGAATAGTCTGAAAGGAAAGATTGTGTTTTAGACAGCTGTACTTCTCCAAATAACCTCAGTCAGATTGCTGACCCTCAAACCAGTCTCTGTGCAAGAGCACCAGAGAAACAGTCGCATTGGTGTATGTTCCAACATGGGAAATAAAAGGACTAGCTACAGATCTGGTAAGGCATTTATATTACTAGTGATACTTACTTCACCTGTTCTCTATTCTTATGTCAAGAGACTCGTGGTTTTGATGTCTTTTTTCAACTAACAGTTAACCCTGTCAGACTCTTCTACCTTGTAGCTATTCCATGTGCTTTAGGCAAGCAATGCAGGCATGAGGAATATGGGTATTGCAACGTATGTCAAGAACTCCCCGTGATGTGCAGTTCACAGGGATGGTGAGTCGTACCACTTTGTCATCACACAGTCTTGACACCTCCCGTATGACAGAGTGGAGTGAAACTACTTCTCTAAATTATTTTTCTAATTTTCAGTTTGGGGTCTTCTCTTCAGGAATTCTATGAATTATATTTGGAACTAGTAAAAGCACATCATCACAGGACAAATGTTCACCTCCTTCACTTGAAGGAGGTGATCCTGCTCCCTGAAGGAGGTGATCCAGCAGAAATTGCTGTTTCCATGGTCAGAAAAATTGTATTGGACATGGAAAATCTGGGGGACAGGGAGGAAGTTACCTTTTAAGAGAGAGAATCTAGGGTTTCATGCAGGTTTGGGTGAGATCGTGAGAGATTCATATAAAGTCCAGTTGGTTGCTTCCCCATTCCCAGTGCAATTGGGAGATGCTGTCACAGCACCAAACAGTAAAGGAACAAAAGGGAAAAGCACAGAGGTGACAATACACCTGGAGTCCTGAAAGCCTTAGTAAAGGAAGTTGTCAGGAATTAAGAAGGGTAAGTCACTGCCAAATTAAAAATATCTTTAACTGAAATTTTTTTGCTGAATGTTGTTATTAAAACTCAACTGCAATCACAAGTTTTACTACAAGAATATCTTATAATCCCTGTGCTATTCTGATGACTCCATAATATTCCCGCATACATGAAATCATGTAGTTTAGAGAGAACAGATTAAGGAACTCTCTAGACTTTCATTACAAAGCTATGTCCCAAATCACCTTATATGGAAAATTATATCATAGATTTTACAATCCATAACTCGTCACACTTTCAGCATCCATTTCTGATGATAGTGCAGCAGGGCTGCTTCTGCCAGGGAACTAGAAGTATGCCATCTGTGAATGTTTCCTGTGGAGCTATCAATTCTGTCTTCCTACGACACATCACCTTTACAACACCTCATTTTACTCCCATGAGGAGGATTGCATTTTTCATTTCTTTCAGGAAGAGAAATGTACATTGAGATGCATTCTGCGTGTGGTTTCTTTCAGTCTGTTCACCAATTACCATATTAGAGGACTATTTCTCCATAAGTTACCTGTCCATTTTCATGAAAGCAATTGCCACTCACTGCACTGCACTTCCACTGTATTGTCTTTTTGACATTCTGCCTGGGAAGCCTCCTAATGAGCAGTCAAAAAGAGACACCCTGCTTTGGGAAAGTTTTTCATACTGTTCTTACAGGAAAACTCCCAAGCTGGATGTATTATATTGCAGCAGAGATCTGAGTACACAAGTAAACCCTATCTCTGTGTTTGTATCAATAAACAATCTACTGACACATCTATTTCTAGAAATGTTTTGGGAATGAGTTGGGAAAAAACCTCAAACAAATTGCAATTAAAAGAAAAAAAAGTTTAAATGTATTTGAGGGCATGTGTTAGACAGAACCCTTGGTTTTTTTCAAGGGTGCGGAACACATCACGACAAATCTCTTTCTGGGTAGTTTCATAGGCTTTTATGAAGCTATCAAAGTCAAAATTAACAAAGTTGATGCCATTAGAGCTATCGCATATTGCAGAAAATTTGAAGTTGTATTTATTTTTGTACTAAAGTTGACCAACCCATCTAGACTTGTATATGCTTCCAACAAGCTTCAAATGTTCTATAGTTCATTTTAGAGTTCAGATTTATTTAAAATAATTAGTTTTGAGAAATCAAAATTAATGTCAAGATTTATTGTATTACTTCTTCACTATCTTGACAGCAAGATCACATTTTCAGACATTTATGTATGAAGTACATGGACAAAATGAACAACCAAGTCGTTCATCTGCTCTCAACTAACGTATGTCAACATACAGATTGAATGAGCAAGCTTTGAAAGCCACATGTAAATGCTCACATTTGGTATTTTAATCCATATGTCTATATTATCACAAGAAAACCAGCTTCCTTCATTTAACCATTGTAAAGCCTAAATCTTCATAAATAAAACTTCTGTATGCAATAAAACAGAAGCTGTAGTAAAAGTCCTTCGGGTTGACCATGAATTTCAGTGAAATAAATACAGTTTTTTAGAACTGTTGTTAAGTATGGTACAGCATGATGGAGATTCCACCCATTTTTGCTGAGAATCTGAGTTTCAGGAGTCCAAGGTGCAATAGCACTGCCAGCTACACATGGAAATTAATTACATATATATTTTGCAGCTTTTCAAAAGGCATACTCAGGAGAAAATTAGTAGGAGTCAACTATCAGAAAGTGCTTACATTGCCATGGAAGAAAATATGTCAAAACAATAAATGATACTGCTTATTTTTCTTTGTTCAGTGGTAGAAAAATAATTTTTGCCTTTTATTTTCACTACAAAGAGAGAAGATAAATTCTCAAACATTACACAAGCAGACTCTCAAACATCTACATTTTTCTTTTTTCTTTTTTTTTTTAGATTTTCTTTTATCCCTACCCTAAAATAAAAAGAGAACTATAATTTTCTAACTCTTTCCATTCAGCTCCAGGCAAGCAAGCCAAACCCTGAATTAAAATACATCAGTATATCATGCAAAAAGTTGCTTAGAACTGATTTAACTTGATATTTAACAGGATTTGGGGTGTTTATCAGTATCTCTAGAAAAAGTATAAGGGCAAATACAATACAACCACCCTTTGAAAATAAAAATGTCTCATTTCCAGAACTACAACCTCAGTAATACTGTATCGGTTTAGTTTTTTTACTTCAGAGGTAAGTATCTTTCTTACCTGTTTTGCCTGCCTTGATTCTCAGCTGCATGATCTGAAAATCCCACAAACATTCTGAGATGAGAAGCAGCAAGGAATCAGTCACAACAAATAGGTCTTGCATGTAAAACAAACTCTTTTTGTTTTAAAAAACGGTTGAAGAAAGAGAAAACTTTAAATAAATTTATGCTTGGAAATGTAACTAAAAAGCCTCAAGTGACAGCTACAGTATTTTATGACTGTGAATTTACGAAAAAAAACCCCACTCTAGGCCAAAATGTAAGGGAGCTATTTACATTACCTCCCTAACAGAAGCTTAAGTAAATGGCCTTTTGTTTTCTGACAGGATTCTTACCACTTCTTCCAACGCCTACTGTATTGGGGCACCCTGTGCTCCAGGCAACCGACGCTGAAAATCATGGGGTTTACCCTTCTGGTGGTGGTGGTGATGGCTAAGATGGACAGAGGTCGAAACCAAGACTGAAGTATTTAAGTTACATGTTAGGAAAAGTAGAGGTATCTTCTTTTAGGTGCAGAATATCCCTCCTTAAAGAGACAACACTGACAAACACAGGGAGAAAAACAAAAACAAAACCTTCAATGGAGCTTTAATACCACCTCTAGGCTACCCGTGTAACAGTCTCAGGCACAGACTCACTCTGGATTACGTGTCAGTAGGCTGCAAACTTCCTTCATGAGGACTACAGGTTCCGTCTGTTCATCCATACCTTATTAAAGCACCACGTGACCACCATCCTAAAAGTGCAACCTAGCAACTTTCTATGATGTTTAAGTCATCCTTTTAAAAACTGAGGTCAGCTTAATATGGTGAGTACTCCAGACTATGAATTCTATATCCTTTCCCACTATATGGCATCATGTTGCACTTTCAGAGAAGGGAAAGGCTTCTCCACAATGTCACAATGCTATTGATTTTTGAAATACAAAGAAGAAACAGCTCATCTCTTTTTGATTACAACATATAAATGGTGACAAAATAATCTCCCAATTACAGAGACAGATTTGATTAAACACATCAGAGTTCAAACACACTAGCTACGCAAACAGAAAGAAGTGTGCCAGCATTTTCCAAATGCCTCAGAATATATGAAGGAAATCTATATACAAAATGTTCTACAAAGAAAAACCAAAAAGTTCTACTAGAAATGAAGGTGCCATGCTATCAGTAATACATCCCCATTCAGCAAAGTATTTTAAACTGTTCTTTAAGCAGACTGATGAACAGTTACGTACAGTGAAAGCTAGTGTGTGCACAGACATCGTGCTAGCCCAAGTCTAGAAAACAGGTAAAAAAAAAAATCCTTTTTCAGTAAAATATTTGAATTAAACACCTGCATTAAGAGAGTGTTACAACCCTTGCTACTTCCTCCTACACGATTTAAGGAAAGTTATTGTTTAAAAACAAAAGGGCTATCTGACAAGAACATACTGACATCTGCTGGCATTCTATAAATGCATTTCTCTAAAGATTAGGATTTAATGCCCTCAACATTTTCTTCTTATCTAATGGGGCTACATAACAAAACAACATTGTCTATATGTGAATATGACAAATTAAAGTATTCTATGCTTCCCAATGTTAAAGTGTGCATGAGATTTTGTAGCTAAACAGTCTTCACAAACATTATTCACTTTCATATTTGATTTCAAAAGTATCACAGGAAATTATTTTTGCCTAATTTGTATAAAAATACTCAGTTATAGGGCAGACAATTTACATTCAAATAATTATTTCCCTAATTTTCTTGCCAACAAAAGACTAGTATTTCCAATTTACTATCCAAAGATTTAACTACACCTGTCACTCAGGCAAAGCTCATAATAGTACCTATTGTTTCACAGTAATGGTTAGCAAATTAAAAGAACAGATTTAATTTGTATTAGCACCATAGCAAAAGGATACATGTAAAGATAACACACCAATCGTCTAGCAAACCGTATACTGAAAGTGGTACCTAAATACGCTGGAGAAGATCCATTCTCTCTTATCATTCCACGCAATCTACACAGGTATTTTGATAACCAGGTTATAGTCCAGAAGACTGAACAGCTTTCAAAACTACAGCATGTGGAAGTCACAAATTGTAGTTAATGCATGTAGCTCCTAAAGCAGCTCTAACTTGGCATCATTGTGAATATGGAATAGTCTGTAAATCTTCATACACTTCTAAATTTATTATTTGAAAAGCATGTGATATATTCATTTAATGTTTGCTGTCAGAATCACAGCTTAACATTTCCTCCCTCGTGTATGCTGTAACACAAAGTTATGGTTGATGATTTAAACGCAAAATAGAAGGAATTAAAAATTGTAGCTCATAGTGTCACCAACTCAGATGTATTGCACATACGTACTGAGACATAAATTTAGTATTAGTAACAATGATGTGAATCCTTAAATATGAACAATTGCCAGGCTGTGCTTAGTGGAAAGCAAAACACCTTCCTTAAATTTTTGCATTTCCAAATCAACTGTCAGCTGCGAGGTCAATTCTTTTACTCAGTTCATTAGCTATATACATTTACTAGATCTGAAAGGATAAATGCAAACACCAAATTCACCTTTCTACTTCATTATCTGTGTCTATTTTTACTGTATGCACTTGTGTATTTTACTCTATGCACTAACCAGCATCTGTATTTCGTAGGTCAGACATACTAGAAGTGACAGTAGTTTTTAAACACAAAAAAATACAGAGCTGTCTTCCTTACAAAAGTTTAACTAAAAACCTTACAGCCCATTAGAAAATCAGATCAATATGTGGTTCTGACAAGAGGAAGGAGAAGCAGTACCGGTTTGCCTGGCTCACATTTTTATGTCTCAGCCATAAAGCAGTAGTTCACGTAGCCCTCCACTCAGGGGAAGAAGACAATGTACACCAACCTGTTAGGCAAAACAAACAGCACAGTGCAGTGTAAAATCAAGAGCTCACTGACAGCTTCCCAAGAGCTCACCAGGGAACACAGCTGACTGCCACGAACACACAGAGGCACAACCACAGAGCCGTAAGCGTTTATGCACCACACACAGCATCAGCACAAGGGCAAGTAATTCATAAGCAATTTCACAAGAATCCAACTACTCACATACTCCGCAGGAAACGCCATCCAGTTCACATGTTTAGCTATCATAAGAAATACACAGTTCATCTCGTGACACCAGCCATGCTTCTCTTGTCGCCAGTCTGTCCATCTTTCATAGATGTGCGTGCTTTCACAGTCCTAACATGGGGCATTTCTTACTCTTTTCAGCACTCTGCCAGGAAGGACCACCCATACAGAAGTGTCAAGCTGCAAGAGTACTGTGTTATAACATGCATTTGGAATTCCCTTTCAATTCCTCATTTGAGACAGTTTTTATTAAATTATTTACACTTTTTATATATTAAACATCAGCAGAGCAAATTCTTAAAATGGAAAAAAAGGGGAATATGTTATTACCCTAAAATCTTCCTACTCTTTAAAATGTCATTCCAGATTCTTAAAATCCTTTCACTGGAGTGAGAGAAAAAGCACATCCTTTGGAGATCCTCAAAGCCAGTCTTTGACTATGGGATCACCAGTTTCCCCCATTCTCAGCACACTACCACCACAGTCACTGCACAAGTGTTAGGCCCAAGACATTAATGAAAATAAAAGGAAAAATCAGACCAGCTTGCCCCGTAGCAACTCAGAGGACTCTAAGCACAGTGATCCTCAATGGTCCAAGCTCCACTATGAGCTGCTCTCATGTACTGGCAAAACTAACACAGGAGGTAACAAGAGGAGCCCACATGATAGAAGATTAAAAGACACCAACAGTGTTGTTCTTTCCTGTTATGACCAGTATTCTTTCCTATTGATTTAAATGAGAGAAGGTCCATAACTCTTTGGACTTACTTCGGAGACCTTCCAAGAAGATGAAACTTGAGAACAAACTATATGCATTTTAAATAGCAAAATGAACAGCAAATGCTGTATGAGGTGTTAGTACAATGTAATGCAGCAACTCATTTCTTATGGCAATGTGGAACAGACATGGGCTAAGGATGTGCTTAAAAGACAACAACACTAAGATCTTCTAATATTAGAGGTGCAGTGCTTCATTTAAACACATTTACAGGAATAAAGAAACCAAATTATTGCCTAAAATTTACCTCAGCTGATAAAGGTGCATCCACTAAAAGAGCATTCCTGTATAGGCAAAGTTAACTCTTACATAGCAAAGCACAAAGAACTGCAGGTGCTGAATAGTTTGATTCTGGCAAACGAAAGTCAGAAATAAGTAGAAAGGAAGAGTTCATCACCTAGTTCACTTGCTCTCAATTTCTACCTTACCTGCATGTATTCTAATTTTCTTGTGAACAGTATGATCATATACCATGAAAATTCGTAACAAAACTATTCCAAGGACAACAACAATATTTTTTTCACTTCAATTTGTATTTTAAACAACTCCTAAGAAACCGAAAGGTATTCTCACTTGAAAAAAAGTTAATAAATACATAAAATTTTCCACATTAGAAATGAAGTGTCCAATCTTTCTGTTTCTTGTACAATCAGTGGCAAAATATTTAACACTTCAGCAGGTAAAACATTTTTATTATTGTAAAATGTACTATTCCCTAGAATATACATACCTTAGAAATTTGGATTCACATTTTAGTCTACTACTTTCTAACAGCGCAAATATGGAAAGGAAAAATACTAAGTTATCTTTAACTTCACAGGAAACTTCCTTATTTTCCTTTATTTTGCCTGTTGCTAAGCTTTAACACAGAAAAGCATTATACTGACTTTTAGTTATATTTATTAAGAATTGCATCTGTTTTAAGATGTTTATAAAGCAACATTGATATTATTCATGCGCTATTATTATTTTATTCAACAACACAAAAAACACCAAACACAACAATAAAAAACCCCACAACAAAACCCCAGAACACCACAATGTCAGGCACGCAATGTCAGTCAGAGATCAATTGCACCGCGTTTCAGGACACAGACTGATGAATTCATCAGAATTCGAACTCTGTGGTCATCACTGTAAAATAAATTTGCTATTCAAGCCCAGATAATAGTGCTGATGGGAAAGAAGGCGCTGGTACCTGCATTACCATTAACTGTTGAGAGACTTGATTTTTACCTGTATTATTGGTACTACCGCTAATTACAGAAAAAATGGCTGAAGAGCAGCCAAGGAGACAAGAGTACTCTACAACTTTCCTCCAAAAGCCACATTTTCTAGAGTAAGCCTGAAATACAACCATGCACACTTCCTACCAGTGCAACCCACTGTCTGCCAAGCAGCACATTGAAAACTTCAACCTCTGGCATCAGAAACACAAGCCAGAGATTTAAGACATTTTGAGGAAGAGACACGGAACATTTGGTACCATATGCACCACATTGGTACTCTGTGTGTGCACGTTTGTGTGCATGTGCACAACTATAGTAACGTATGATGTTACCAACATATCCCAGCAACACTCATCAGCAACGTGCTGATGTCCCTTCTAAAAGAAGGATTTTGCCATATGTTAAACTGCCTGTTTAGTGATCCTTTCTCCTTTACTCCCCACTGTAAAAGTACTGATAAAGCCTAAAACCAGCAAGTTCCTCTAAGTCAAGCAATTGGACATGGTGAATAACTGTGCTGGTTTTGGCTGGGAGAGTTAATTTTCTTCCCAGTAGTTGGTAAGGGGCTGTGTTTTGGATTTGTGCTGGAACAGTGCTGATAACGCTGGGATGTTTTAGTTATCACTGAGCAGCGCTTACACAGTCAAGGCCTCTTCTGCTCACCCTACCAGTGAGGAGGTTGGGGTGCAACAGGAAGTAGAAGGTGATGCAGATAGGACAGCTGACCCCAACTGACCCAAGGGATATCCCATGCCATATGGTGTCATGGTCAGCATGCGAAGCTGAGGGAAGAAGAAGGAAGGGGTCACATTCAGAGTGATGGTGTCTGTCTTCCCACGTCACCATGACGCATGACTGGCGATGGCTGAACACTTTCCTGCCCTTGTGTGTGTGGCTTTTGCTTTAGATATTAAACTGCCTATGTCTCAACCTAAGAGTTTTCTCACTTTTATCTTTCAATTCTGTCCCCCATCCCCCTAGGAGGGAGGGAGCAGCTCTGTGGGGCTGAGTTGCCGGCTGGGGACAATAATATGATTATTTGCTGGTACAGGCCTCCCCCTGCAATTTCTGTCACAGGCAAACTGAGAAAATTAAACTATGAAAAAGACTGTGAGCAAACAACGTCCAAAGCATTCTGAATCCTTGTGTGCTCAGAACAAAAGCGCTTTCACACTTCAGTGTTATTACAATGCCTCATGCAAACCTTCCTTTCCTATCTCTTCGATAAATAGCAAGTTTAGCAGAACTAGACAGCTGCAATACTAGCAAAAATAAAACTGTTAATTGCTACTTATACCTCAGTAGTTCCAGAACCAACAGAGAAGAACACATAGGAAGATCACGACTGGCAAATGCCATACTTGGGAAACACACATACAACAAGGGCTACCAGGAGATATCTGCACTCCCCTTTTTTTTTTTTTTGCAATTTTTTCTTTTCAAAATGGAAATAATTCTACTAGATACAAATGGAGACCATAATATCTGGCTAGTGCAACACTCATGATGGTTTTTAGAAGATGGGGGGGAAAACCCTTCAACTGAGCAAGAAAGGCTTCCCTGCTTTTGATGGTAGTCAACAAAACTGACACAGATCCACAGCATCAGCATAACTGAACTTAATAAAAGAGCTCTTGGCATAAAAATATAAGACTTAGCAGTGCAAAAGCAAAGATTATCTGATTTTTAAAGAAACTGGAACAATACTACAGCTTCTTGTAACAAAAAAGATGGACACCTCTCATTATAACAAGAGATTTTTATGACTCGCTTATGTCTAATTATTTAAATATTTGGCTTTATTTTAATGTATTATTTTATTATCTTGTCCTTTATTATCTATTATTGCTGTTACATGCTTTGTATAAAATTTGTACGGAAACTGTATCTTTCTAAATTTGATCACTAATTGTTTCTGTTTAAAAACTGTTTTAAATTACTTCTTTTCTTTAACAAGAGGGTTTTACCTGGTAATCAGAGATGGTACCATCACCTCACCATCCCTTTCAGCTGTCTCCAAGAGACCCCTACAGACCTGCAGAACTACTTAGATCCCAGTACCAGAAGTTTATTGTGATAAACAGTTGGATACACTATAGCAAAAAAGCACCTTCATATATTTAATATAATAAAATATTTAGGTTCCTACATAGAGAAGTTTGCACATACTCAAACCCAGCAACACCCAATTCCTTTTTAAAATGCACTCACGTTCAAACAAACATACATATCTTAAGAAAGCTGGCTCTCCGGCTACAGCGAAACAGCAGCTTGAATCGATTCAAAGGCAAGAATACAACCACAAGGACTGAGACACTGCAAAAAGGGAAAACCTCAGGCTAACTGCTTTAAAAAGAAAAAGGAAGTAAAAGGAAAACAAGTAAGAAGTGTTACCACCAAGAGTTGATTATGTACTCTGCTGCAGTGAAATGGCAATTGCTGTAAACAAAACTATGCTCAAAGTGATTAAAAGGTTCCAGGTACTTGCTTGCATCATTCTGCCCATTTGAACCAGTATGTCCCAACACACACAGATTAATCAGGTTGCTTACTGGATATGACAGTTCCCAGAATGAGGATGAAAAATCATACCAGCACCAAAGCCTACCAATTTGAAGGCATTTTATAGTGGGAGGAATAAATGATGGCTTCAGTATCAAAGAACATAAAATTTTAGAATAATGCTTATACAGTGCAAGAGGATCTACTCTTGTGTATTGTACTCCAGAGTGCTCTGTGCATTAGGCTACCAGGGAAGCCCCTCACCTGGTCCACCTGACAACTGGGCTGTATGGTTATTTTTCTCAGAGTGGTGTAAGATCCTCAATAACTTAAACAGGGAAGATTCAGATTGGATATAGGGAAGAAATTCTTTACTGTGAGAGTGGTGAGGCACTGGCACACATTGCCCAGAGAAGCTGTGGCTGCCCCATCCCTGGCAATGTTCAAGGCCAGGTTGAACAGGGCTTGGAGCAACCTGGTCTAGTGTGAGGTGTCCCTGCCCGTGGCAGAGGGGTTGGAACCAGCTGAGCTTAAGGTCCTTTCCAACCCTAACTATTCTATGATTTTATAATCAGTTACAGCCAGAGACTTGGTGTTGAATCAAAATGAAAGCAACACTGAAAAACAGAAACAATGAAAGAGAAACTCAAATAAATCAAAAACTCATGGGTACGTATCAGTGATTAGAAAACAGTAACAATGAAGTAATCTGCTTTTAAGTTGAGGATGTTCACAATGAAGCAAGTGTGCAAAACAAGCAACATGGACAATTTTGGTATTTGGCAAGAGTTCAATACTTGTAATGACCAGGGGAAACTCAATCGGTCTCCTGTGGAGTCAGCTGCAGACTAACATACAATCACGATGGCAACAGAGAAGAGGTCATCATGAAGTGAAGGAGCCATTTGGAGAGTGTCCTAAATTAAGGAGTGGGAAAGGGAGGTCTAATATCCTGGAATGATCAGGAGGCTATCTAGATCCATTAATCTTCCTCCTGGGTCACTCTGTGTGCCTCAATTCAAACTGCACTCTGGGACTTCCTTAGCATTTATATTGTCACAGGCTTAAAATGGATATCACCATGTGGTAGACAACATTTTAGGTAGTTCATCTTTGATGTTGAAGGAAAGGACATTTAAGTAACAACTCACATACACAGTGGACTGTCTGCTGTGGAGTGAGGGTTTGGTTTTGTTTTGGGGTTAGAAAACTGTAGAGTTTCACTGTAATAGTAGATAATATTTCATCAAATTATTTCCTGTGACACTGATCACTGACAACCACCCAGTAGCATGAAACTGATGCTTCAGTATCTTCTCCTACCAAAGCAGCAAGACTGTAAGCTCTGTGGACAAGGACTGCATAGACTATGCTGCATCCCAGGGGAAAGTGTTACAGAATTACATAAATTTGAAGACAGAAGATAATATTCTGAACCCAGGGATTAAGACTATATTCTTTATTTTCATATAGGGACTGTTTACAGGACCTTCATTTGCTCAACGAAGTATCTGCATAATATTGTACAATCCTTAATTTAGGAAAAAATCCTAACTGTGAGAAAAGTGGATGTTTTTGCCAGGGCAGACAAAGATCCCAATATTGGCTCTGACAAAGACTATCAAGGCTTTTTCCTGGATCGGTGCCATTCAACGTTGTATAATTTCCCCCTTCCTAAACTATCAAATGTCAATCTTCTACAACACATTGTACAGGGAAAAAAAAAAAAAAAAAAAGGGCAGACATCTAAGACCTATTTAACAAAATAACAAATTTAAAAGACACAAGCAGAAGCTCAGGAACTGGCTATCCAGAGGAAGAGTAACTCCTATTCATCAGCCAAACTACTTTTGTGGAAGACAACTACTTTTATATAATGAACAAACATACAAAAGATACGTCTTTTTCAAGACAACAAGAAAATTACACAACATTTTGGGTTTAGATCCAGGGCTCTCTATCTGTTCAAGATTCTCAAAGGCCTAACACTCATTTGGCTACTGAAATCAGAAACTCCACAGGAGACTGTCAGTTTTTGTAAGACAACAGTTTTATAAATGTGACTTTTTTTCTGCATGTATTTTCTCATGTGTGAATACAGATATTTGAAAGATAAAAAAGCCATAAAAGACCAAACCGTCAGACTACAGAGCAACCTAGGTTCAAGGAAACCAACTGCAACCATATTGACCTTTCCCACCAGGGCAGTACATAGAATCATAGAATGGTTTGGGTTGGAAGGGACCTTAAAGATCATTTACTTCCAAACCCCCTGCAAAAAGCAGGGACACCTTCCACTAGACCAGGTTGCTCCAAGCCCTGTCCAACCCTTGAACACTGCCGGGGATGGGGCAGCCACAGCTTCTCTGGGCAACCTGTGTCAGTGCCTCACCACTCTCACAGGGAAGAACTTCTTCTTAATGTCTAATCTAAATCTACCCTCTTTCATATAAATCTACTAATGTTTTATCTCATGATGTTGACTTCCACACAGCAAAACTTTTTTCCTGTTGTTTTTAACACAACTGTCCAGTATGACTGTATTTTCTTCCACCTTCGCTATAATCTCTTTAGCTGTTAGAATCTTTAATCTGAAATAGTAGCATTTCCTCATTTACAGCTCCTCCTAAATTTCCTACCCACATTTTCACATACTCACACCTTCAAAACAGTTAAGATTTTCCACATCCAGTTTAAATTTCATGAATTTATCAAGAAAAAAATATATATCCTAGAATCACAGAACACCAGGTTAGGAGGGACCTCAAGGATCATCTGGTCCAACATTTCTTGGCAAGACGTGAGCTAAGCTAGATGGCCCAGTGTCCTGTCCAGGTGAATCTTACAAGTGTCCAACGTTGGGGAAAGCCACCACTTCCCTGGGGAGACTATTCCAATGGCTAGTTGTTCTCAGTGTGAAAAATTTTCCTCTTGTGCCCAGTCGGAATGTTCCCAGGAGCAATTTTGTGCCCATCACCCCTCATCTTTTCCATGTGACTCCTTGCAAAAAGGGAGCCTCCGTCTTCTCATTTTCAGGCTAGCTTCTTATTATTCTGATCATACAATACTTGCTCACATCTAATACAGAACCTGAACTCAGAGACAATAAAAGCCCTAGAAAACCTTTGGAACAGCAATCAGAAGAGCAAGATCCTATGAGTGTCTGCACCAAGATAAGTATGTTATCATGTATTCATGCTTTATTAGATTCTAAAAAAATCCAATGGAAAAGTGATTAATAAATGCCCAAAAGGAAAAGTCTGAGTCACAACCAGCACTGTGACAGACTCAAGATCAATGAACTACAAAACACAGCAGAAAGCTGAGATTTACTTACTCCAGCTCTCACTACTGTTTGTTTAAAGATGAGAAGCTGAAAAAAAAAAAAAAGCAATTGCTTGAAACATATTCTAGGCTGTATTCTTGTAATTCCATTTTTTGGAATCATAACTTCTTTTGTAACCTTAACTTTCTTGGCCAGGCGTGTACACTGGAGGGTTGAAACCAAGTGTTTTGCCAATTGAGAAAATGTATACATATTTACAGTGTTTCTAATGCTGGTGACAAACAGCTGCATCTGGCCCTGCAGTCATTGTTGTGCCATTCATCTTCAAAGTAAGTTAGTTTTGCATGTTTGCCCTTTAACACAATGCAAGACTTTCAGCTCAACCTGCTGTAACCACATTCCCTTACGCCTTCCTGGCTGAAGCAGAAGGCAATTATTTTAATGGATATGGGTTTGCTTGGTCAGTTTTACAAAACCTCCCTGAGTGACTGCAGTCCATCTCCCACTGACAGACACTCCCAGTCTGTGCTACGTTTCCCACTCCAGGCAGTTATCTTCATTTTAGGTCAGCAAATTGCATAGGTGGGCACTAAGGCATCTGTCATTCTAGAATTGCGTATTCACCTTGTTCCTTTCAAGGCATTAGCTGCAATAATATCTTGCTGTTTGGAAACATGGGATTTTAGAACTGCATCCAAAGTTCCAAAATGTTCTGGATTTTTTAACTGGCTTTGAGAAAACAGTCACAGAGCTTTAGATTTGGGTATGTGTCTCATGTTAGAGCAACTTTAAGCAACTAAGAAAGATACATACTTGCAAAACCCAACAGTTTCTTTCCCCTTGACAAGAGCCAATAGAAACTACCTTGAATTTCTGAATATTCATTAAAAACTCCACTTGTAAATATTCTTACTTCTGGACAGGTTCTTTGCAAAGTACAAAATCTGGAGCAGAAGAGTAAGAGACATTAAACTACACCTTCTTGGCAAAAAGTAGTATTTCAAAGTATGAGAAGCATAGTTTTGGCATTTGTTACTGCTCAGTATCTAATTGCAATCCATCCCGTCAATCAAACATGACCACTTCTTTGTGCTCTTCAGAATGTCACACGTGCTTCAGTACTGCTTTAACACACCACTGGTCAACCCAGCACCCCAAAAGTGTTCTCCCGTGTCAGATAAAATTTCTTTTCAGTTTTCATTCATTTTTCAGTTCATCAACTTAAAGGACACACATAAAATTATCTGATTTGCAGTAAGTTGTATTTCTGGCATATTAAATTTTAGCAAAATAATACAGTTATGAAGGGAAAGTGTAATAAATACTGATAGAGAACTTCATAAACAGTTTCCTGTTTAATCAGAAAAGCATACATTCAGAATAGGTGATAAAACCCAGTATGTACTGATAATATATTCAAGAATATACAATGTAACATTTTAAGAGGAAGGATTTCGACTCCAAAATGATTACGGGCACTGAAAAAATCAATTATTTAATTAAAAGGATTGAACTACTCATAAAATGTGCAACTAAGCAAAGAATTAAAAACAAAGAGCAACGATAAAAAAAATGACTTCTCGTTAATGACTTGGGAAAGGACCTCAGAGACAGAAGCTTTCTGCTCTCAGGAAATACTACAGCTCAATTTCTGCACAACCACATCAAGAAGGGCTGCTGGAGATGTCAATCGAGACATCTTCACAATGAAGACCATAAACAGTCAGACCACCTCATATTCTGTGTGCTACTCCTTTAAGCCCTGTCTATTCACTTCTTTCCCAACTCCTCAGCTGTATTCACAATGCTACTTTTAGGAAGGTGCGTGAGCCAACAGCATCCCCAGCCTCTCCCAGGGGAAGAAGTCAAGATGCAAGAAATCAATAGAGAGAGTTCCGACAGATGCACAAAATAGATACAGTTAAAAGAAAAACATTTTCTATCTACTATATTTCTCTCAAGCTGTAGCATTACATATCAATCTTAATTACAGAAGAGTCATCCTTTTCAGACTAACACACCTTTCAGACAACTGTATGCTTCACATAGCCATGCCTTCCATGACTGTAAATAACATTTCTTCTTGTGGCCGGTACTAGGAGTTCTATCCCTACAGTATATAATGTTTATGATTGTATTTACAAATCAGATAATGCCATTTCAGAGCTACAGCGTGATAAATCAGCAATAGTGAATTATTTAACTCAGCCATTGGTCTCTTCGGTCCTGTGTTTCCAACTAGCTCAACTTCACCCAGTGCAAGTGCATGCTGTACAGCTCTTCAACAAAGCTTACCTGTCTGCACAACGTGAGACCCAGGATATCATTTCCATCAAATCCCTCCTAAAAACTAGCCAAAAACCTGGTAAGGCCAGCATGTATGTTGGGCTGACAGGGAAGCTGGAGGTCCCCCAGAGAGAAACACAAAATACTGGAGAGAGACTGACTTGATCTACCAGAGGAAGACACTGCAGGGCACAGGACCAGATTCTTCAAGAGGAATTAAGAACAGATACTAAAAAAAAAAAAATAAAAATAAAAATATTAAGGGAAAAAAGCAAAAGGAGAAAGAAAAGTAAGAGGAAAAGGGGAACAGAAAAAGTACCCAACCATCCATCAGAGACGACATACGTATGAGCTGATCCTGCCCTGGGCAGAAAGACTGACTACAGGAGTGGCTGAGTGCCCTTCGGCCCTGCTCTTCCATGTTTAACTTCAAAGGGGCTTTGTGGAGGTCTGCAGCTTGGGAAGAGAGGAGAAGCTTCAAAACCCACCAGGACCAGCAGCCATAGCCTGAGGACATCACATCCTCTCTCCTTTGCAGCAAAGCAGCCCTGCACGTTAGGAAGGGATTACATATGCATAGAGTGTGTAGGCATCACTATAATTACTCACAATGCTGAAAACTGGACCTTGTAATTGTACACATGCACTCAAATTCTGTACTGGAAATGTATCACATTACGCATCCAGGAATTAACAGTCCCGCTCTCCTCCTCGACACTTGACTCCTGCCAGTATTTCTGTCATTTTAGGTACCCTTTCATGAAAGCCAGAAAAGCATCCTCATCACATCAAGGACACCAAGCACTTCAATTACAAGAACCATAAAAATCATCAACGTACTGTGCATTTTATTCATTGCATTTGTCAGCTACATTACTGATACTCAGTTAAGTACTAATAGAAAAAAGAAATATAGTCTTGACACTATAAACACAGACTTCATCTCAGCAAATGCCAAATCCTTTGTCTAGTGCACTCACGAGAAGAATAAATTGTAAATGAAACTTGGGTAGCCAAGCCTTTAAAGCCTTCATAAGATAGGTACTAGATCTGGACTATAATCAGAAATGCTACATTAAAACAGTTCCCCAAAAACTCTGCAACACAAAATCACTCAAGTAAAAGAAAAATAAAAATGAATTTAAGATGTCATAGTTTGAGCTCTTCTAAATTGCTACTATAATCCTGATAACTGGAGCATGGGATAGCAAATACTTTCCTAAAAACTAAATGATCTACTGAGATATGCATTGGAAATTCACACACACATGCACCCCTGCCACTCTTCCCAATATGTATTTTCTCAAGCAGCTGCAACTATTTGGTCTTTAAAAAATCATTATTTGATTATGAGGACTAACTCACTCCCGTTTAGATTGTAGGACATTCACAACCATCAGTCTCTAACACACAGTGACAAAATCTTGCTTCTACTTTTATAGCACACACATACAATTGTTTTCATACTGCTCAATGACAAATAAAACATACAGCATCCTTCCTCTCTGAAGTATCATCAAGCCTGAAGTGAGAAGCGAAGCAAGGGACTTGACATTCCTGGGACACCATCGTCAGCGTCTGCTGTATTTTATGATCTAAATCATCTTGAATAAGCTGAATTTTATTGAAAGTGAAAAAACAGTCATCACTGAACCCCTTCAGAACCTAACATACTCTGCCACATTTGAAATTCAGAGAGCAGATAAACAAAAGCTGCAGATTTGGACAAGATCTTTCACACTTCGCTGCTGTGAATCACTCCAGAGTCAAACTTCAGACCACATTTGTTTCACCATCTGCCGCCACGTTGAGTTGGCAGCACAACATCCAACAGCCACATCACAGATTTTGGAAAGGCAGAACGTGTGCCCCTCTGCACTGCTAAACCGTGCCTCAGCTGAGGAGCGGCACTAGGTGGAACTGCCTATACGTTTTGGTGTGGCTTCACCTGTAGCGAACACGTATATAGCTAACCCTGACGCCTTTTTCCCTGACAGAAAATGATAGGAGAAAATGATATGATGAATCGCCTATAAAACAAGTAAATGTTGACGACTTACAGGCAAGTAGTTTCCCAGCAGCTAAATACCCGCACTCTTTTAACCAGTAACTCAGCTGAAACCCAACTGGCCATTTTTCTTCTTCTTTGTCTTTCGCGGGCCACCTCCGTGCCAGCGTTTCTCCCCGGCGGCACCCTTCTCCGCGCCGCTCCGCGGGAGGACGCTCAGCCGGCGCGGTGCCGCCCGCCCCGCCGCACGGGGATGGCCGCTCCAGCCACTCAGCCAGCGCCGCGCGTCCTCGCCCGCGGCTCTCACCGCCGCGCCCGGTCCCCGAGAGCCCCTCCCCGGCCGGCGGACGCTCCGCGGACGCGCAACCCTCCGCCCTGAAACTTTCCGTTCATGGTGACCGGACTCCTCGGGCGCGGCTGCCGGCCGGGCAGGGCAGGGCGGAGCGGGGCCAGGCGCAACCCCCGCCACCATGCACCTGCCGGGTGCCCCGCACCGAGCGGCCCCGAACCCCCGCCAGGCCCCAGCCGAAACTCACCATAAAGAGGCGAGCGGAGGCGAAGGGTCGCGGCGCTTCTCCCGTCTGGAGCGGGCGGCCCCGCCAGGCGAGTCCCAGCGGGACGCAGCTCCCCGCCGCCGCCGCAGCGCCTTCCCCGCGGGCAACACCGCCGCCCTCACCGCCGCATGCCGCGCCCCCGCCGCCCGGCTGCCCCCGGGCTCGCTGCGAACCGGCAGCGGGGCGCCCGGCCCGCCCGCGAGCAACGGCGAGACCCCGGGGGCCGTCCCCGCCGCGGCGGGGGGTGAGAGAGGGGGAGCGGCTTCCCGCTTGGCTCAGCTGCGGCCAGCGGGAGCCCCACACCGACCGGACACAGGCACCTTCCCGGGGATGGAGGCGCCGCCGCTCTCCAGCCGGCGCGGAAAGTGGCTCCGGAGCGGCGGGCGGGCGGAGGTGACCTTCAAGCCCAGCGGGGCGGGCTGGGGCGGGGGGAGGGCGGCGGGGGGGGGCCGGTGCGCCCCGGGAGGCGGCGGCGGCAGCACCCCCCGCCCGGGAGCGGCGGTGGCGGAGGACGGCGGGATGCAGCGAGCGAGAGCGGGGCTCGCCAGGCGGAAGGCACGCGCACGCCCGCGTTTGGCGGCCGCGCGGCGGCGCCCGGGCAGCCCCAGAGGCACCCCCTCACTCCCCGAACCGCCCCGCACCGCGGTATCGGGGCACCGGGGCTCGGGGCGGCCGCGGTCGGGCGCTGCGCCGGGGCAGAACCTCTCCGAGTCACCGGCGGCGCGGTCCCAACTTTTTGTCCTCGGCGGAGCCGTGAGAGACCCCGGCAACACCGGGCACCGGCTGTCACCCCTCCCACAGACACACACACACACACACACACACACACACACACACACACACACAAAGTGGCACTCGGGAAATAGCTGATTAAAACGATGCCCTCGGCGATACTAGGGCACCCCCGCCTGCTCCCTCCTCTTTCTCTTGCCCAAAGGAAACCAAATCTTACAAGAATTCTAACGCTCCGCTAATGAGAAGAGCATCGCAGCATCCCTGAACGCATCAATTACTGTTAAATCAGGCTGACAGCAGCTATTTACGAGAGTTTGGGGAAAAAAAAAACCATCAAGACCTGCCAGAACACTACCTCGTCCTTTTCAATGCATTAGGTATTAATTCTGTACCGATCACACATTTTTGCACTGCTCAACCGTCAGTTACAATAAATTAATGCCATGAGATTTAATTCAGCATGTAAACTTGTATCAATCACATACGGGTAGTCTGAAGACACGACAGATGTGCTACCCCCTGTGGTTTAGGAGTAGGGAGTTGTTTTAAGCATATAGACGGAAAATGAAACCCAGTAATAATGCAGGTGATAACAAGGAAGCAAGCTTTAAATCACAAACAAACAAACAAATCCTTAAAAGAACTTTACAGGAATAACCTCCCCCTAATTCCTTTCATCTGTGCAGAAAATAAATAACAGCCAAAATATGCTGAAATTCAACCGTAGTTTTCACACACATCACATACCTCAAAAGCACATCCCTGTATCCCAGTGCCTCTACTTGTGGTTTTGGGTCTTGGCCTTTTCTTTTGATGTTTTAAGGTCCAACATGTCATAATGCAGTGCAACTGCTGAGGACTGTACTTTTAACAAGTCACACCAGTTTATGGAGCTGGGTCATTTCAAACAAGCAGCTCAGAATTTATTACTCCTCATCAGACATAAGCAGTGTTAAACTACGGGCTGGAAACCTTTAGCTACACCTTGTTTACATCTGTCAGACTACTGAGAGGTCTGAAGTTAGTCCAACATTCACTTTCACAATCAAAATTTCACTTATCAAGTCATTACAAGAGTCTCTCAAAATGGACACCACACTCTGAAGGCTGATCCCCATTAAGTTCTTACAAAGATCCCTGGATGGATCTTTAAATCCATGTTGTGGATTTCCTTCACTTCTTATTTCAGCTTTCCAGTTCACTACTCTAAATCAACACAAAGGCTGCTGCGGGAGGCTCATGTGTCCCACAGATGTCAACTGGAGGTCAAAACGTTATGCTAAAGGTCTTTACACTACTACAGAAGGATTTTACAGTGAGTAACTTTGGTTATTCCTTGCAGTAGAAGATATCTAAACCTGTATTTACTGATCTGTCTATGAGAAACTGATACTAGTAGAAACTTAGTGAGTATAAATTAAACATAACGCTGGCAAAATTTCTTCAGCTCTTCCTTAATTTGTGTATTCAGACCCCTCATAAGAAAATAATTTTCAACATTCCGATTAAGTATCACTGACTTCTTTGACAGGTTTGTCATATGGCCAAATACCTCCTACTTCACGAACGCTTTCATAAAGACTGAACTAATAAAAAAACGTGAAAGACAAACTTCCATGTAAAAAATTTCTACCCTTTGAAGATACAAGCTTATGCAATAGAGGCAAACCTTCTCCCCAGTGAAATTTTTGCCATTAAGTTCTTCAGGGCAAATCCCAGCTCACATAGCACTTACCACTGGTGGATTCAGAGTAACAGTAGATTCTGTTCCCCATAGGCTGAAAGACCCTTGCACAGGACCATGCAACCCTAGGGTTACGGAACACAGCAAGAAAGAAAGGGCTGTCTAGTGTCTTTCCCGATTTTTAGGCATCTCGATTTCTTTTGCATCCGACCGGTAGTCTTTCAATATTCACTCAGCTGTCTGTACAGCACTGGCAGTATTTCTCTAGCCAGCTGGCAGTCTCAAGAACAAAGAATTAAAAACTATTTTAAGATGCTAAAATAATAAACAGGTGAAGCTCACACAAATATATGAGCTGTACCAAAATCCTGGGTCAAAGAACACAGAAATCTCACAAACTGGAATCAATAAAAAGTTAGCTTCAAGCATTTGAGCATTCCTGTTGAGTAGTGAATGCTCAGTGGAGTATTAAGGACTACTCACAGGACTAAAACTAAATCATGTCCAGGTTGCTAGTTTCATCTGTCCTTGATTACAGACATGGGTATGTATGAAATGACTAGAGCAGAGCTTGTCTTTTGGATCTCAATACCTACAGATTCTCTTCTTGTATAAATACTGTCAAAAAGGTTCTCTCAGGTTATTTTTCATATCCATTTTCCCTTTGTTCCCTTCACATGAAAGAGCTTTGAACTGCAAATCATATCTTGCTTAAAAGAAATCCATACCCCAAAATTTGCCATCGTTCTTATATATAGGCTCCCAGCTGAGCTTAAAGTTTTCGTTTAGTCAGTGGCTATAGGAAGAAATTACTGCTGATTACAAGATACGACAGATAAATTACGGGCAGAGAAACAGCAGCCAACAGAGATAGCATCATATTCTTACATGGGTCAGTGGCAGCACAGAGAACAGCATCCAAATACTGTTTTCTGTTCCAGTTCTCCAGGCATTAAAATATTCCCTTTCCTAAACATGATGTATCCAAATGTACCTGCCTGTCTATCTCTCAAACAGTAACTGCCTTCAGAAAGGTATCTTGCTATTTATCCATATTTGTAATACCAGTATATTTGAAGCACTCAATAAAAAACAATGGCGATTCTACCCCGAAGTCATAACCATATGAAGCCACAGTTCACTGTAATTCCTATAAGAAATGTTTACAAAGAAAACAGACAAATTTAAATATAATTGTCTAGTTATGCACTTGAACAAGCTGGCTTCAGAAGGAGACATTTTCCAATTTAAAGGAAATTATCAACAGCAAGAGAACAAAATAAAGGGCAGGTAATGAAAGGCTCAGTTGAAACATGATGTTTTGAACAAATTCCCACTCAGAGATTAATTCTTAAACTATTCTATCAAATTTCTTTTTCTGAATAAAAACCTATTTCAAGGTTTTTTGAAACATTTTCCCTTCCAAATAAAATGTTTTAGGAGTTTATTTCCTTTTTTCTTTTTCCGAGATTGAATTGGAAATAAAACCATTGTGCAATTATTCCAATCAAGAAACACCTAGATCCTCATGAAGAACAACAGAGTTTGCACCTTCTGCAAGAAAGCAGCTGGTCAGCAAAAAACAAAAAAAGCTGTCACTGTTTTCCTGGCTAATGGGTTCTGGAATAGATTAAATATCTTGGAGCAGAAGACTCAAATTGCTAAACTGAGAGCTTGTGGTGTGCAAGGTGGAGCAGACACATCCTGAAGACCAAAGGGAGCAGGCAGTGAGGAGCACAGCACAAAGCATCAGCATAGATGTGCAAAACTTACTCAACCCAATAAACTAAGTTGCTGGACTAAAAAATAATACTTGAAGAAGGGATTACTTAAGGAAACTATTCAATGGGCAGAAGGTTCCCCAGCTTTACTGAAATATTTTCATCTTCCTTTCTCTTCTTTCACATACCATCTTGATCTTCAGAGGCTGTAGTGATTAAGGTTCCTCCAGCTTCCATCTAGGCCATCTGTTTTGTCTGCTGTCAGCCTGTTGAGGTCTTCGAACTCATTGTGGACATGCACTCAAAATTGTGATTGGCTCTTCTCCCACACATTTTCACAAAACAATTCGCACCCTTGCTTTCAGTTACCCAGACCACATAGCTGTTCTCCTTAGGAACACTTAATGAAATCTGGACCAGTAAGGCAACTGCTAATGCTGCAGGACTAAATGTTGTACCTAGAAATATGTGGGAGGATCACTGAGAGCAGAAAGTCTGTGATTTGCTTCTCATCCTCTAATCAGCACCAGGAGGCAAGAAGATCGTCTTTTCTCTCTGTATAACTTTTGAAACATGATCGTCCTTTTCTCCTGTGTCACTTGTGAAACAAAGGGTTAGGCAGCTTATAGCAGATTGCCTGCTGGTTAAGGGAAGTGTTACTCACGACAGAGCTTGTGTTAACAGTCACTCAACTCTACCTAAACTGTCTTTCAGACTGAGAACATCAGCCCATGGGTAACATCTGAAACCAAACAGGCACATATGTACAATGAAACATTGCCAGGTGCAGTGCCCAGTGACTTGCTTTTAGAGCTAATTTGTTGTTCAATCCTATAATTATATGGGGCAAATAGGTAAGTGATGATTACTGCAGTAGAAGAAAAAGAGGTTTCCTTGCTTCTAAAAAAAAAAAATTAAATAAATAAATAAAATAGATCTATGAAAAGTAGATCTAAAGAAAACAAGTCTATGTGGGAGATTAACTGGAAGTATGACGATTTCTTGGACAAAACAGTTGTTCTGAACAGCAGACTAAGTAAATGCTGCAGATGCTGGAACAAAAAAAAAAAATCAAGAGAAAGTGGTAAAAAAAGTTTTGAAGGCTTCAAAACATAAAGATTCCATGTATTTGTAAGAATGATATAAATCTACATACATATTTAATGCTTTAAAAATTCATACCTTTGCAGAAAAGAACGTCTACAACACATCCACAACCGCTGCAAATGCATTCCTTCATTTGAAAGGCTGTTCATTTCATCACCAGTGATAAGTGAACACAGAAGCCATTCGCAGTGAAATATGCAAGCTTCAAGCAAAGTAAAACCATTTGTGCTGGTTGCTGGTGTATTACAAATTTCAGCGCCATAAACACTTCATGAATCATCTTCAAAGTACTTATGGTTGGTATATACTTCAGTAACAGTCCACTGATAGTTAACCCTTCAGACGTTACCAGGAAGTGCAGCCTTGAAGGATTTGGAGAAAGATAGCATCTTGATTCTTGAAATTCATGGCAAAAGAGAATTCCTGACAAAACACAAACCTGAGGAAAAAACCAAGTTTCACACACAAAACATGAAAAAAAAAGATGTCCCATTCTGCGCATGAACTGTTCTGGTGGTGGTGACAGTGTTTAACCTCAGAGTTCTTAAGAGTGCCCTTTAACTCTTGACAATTCACAGCATCTTGAGCACTTGCTGTTTCCTGGATGATGTGTTGAATGGAGTTGAATAAGGACAGTGATGATAGCTCTGGAGTTTTGGTTAGATTGAATTTGTCGTTTGCTTGTGCTTTGTAGAGCAAGAATTATTTGCTGTGTATCAAATACTAGAGTCTGAATAGCTTAACGCTTTTGTCTTGATGTCAGAAGGTGGCATTAAGCCAGTGTTGTTCTGTTGCTTTTGTTACCTTTTTGTTCATATAGTTCTAATTAGGAAAATAATTCTGGGATATTTGACACAAACTTTTAAGTTACTTTTACATTTACGTTTCAGATTTCAGTCCCCCAAGAATATCAGCAACTATACTTTCACATAGATTTAATATCTACTTAATTAAGAATGTATAGTTATTTAGTAGAATCTTTAAGTAGAAAGATAATACTTCTATTTTTAATGCCCTAATAGCAGTATCTGCCTGTCATATATTTAAATATCTATAAATTAGGGAGTTTCCAACTTACTTGTCTGTGATACAATGTTAATCTGTTTCATTTCTCCAGGGAATTGTTATTCTGAAATACCATTTCTCTCTCCCCTGACTTTGACTTAAAGCACATGTAAAATTTCTCTTCAAGAAACATCTAGAAGAAACAACTCCATGCCCAGCTCATCACCATGTACTGATTTTTACCTGTGTGCTTTATCTCCAAGTTATTTTGAGAGTGCCTTGGGACTGAAGACTGTTCAGATAGGGCTGATAGCTTATTGCTTTACATGTGGAAAAAAGGTCAAGCTGGTTTAACTAACCTTTCCTGTAAGAAAATTACAAGTTTGCATGTTGTCTTTTTGTTATCCTATGTGGATGGATTGGCTATCAGGTTCTGTGCTTTCCTTTCTTCTTTATATTCAGCCATTTATATTTAGGCAGGGTGATGGAAGTGTTGATAAGAACCGTCAAAAGCAACAACATAAGCATTTTTCTTCAAGTGTGGGACACTGGCAAGGGAGGAGGCATGACTTGATACTTAAAGAACCACAAGCCACTTCCCTGTTCTTGTTAGCTCTCAAATGGTTTTCTTCCCTGCAAAATGAGAACAATGATAATGCCTTTCTTTGTAAAAGAGCTACTAGATTATTTAGGTGTAAACACACAGCCAGGCTACTGAGGAATTCTGTGCTGGCCTGTATGGACCATGCCATGGAGCTACTGGTCCAAGGAGCACACTCTTCTTTTTTAAGCAAAGCAAATACTGCAGATGCTACAGAAAGGCTTTGTAGTTCTTGACATAAATGTGGACACCTTGACAGACTAGAGGCCATCCTCTTGGGTAATTAATAATTCATGGAGAAAGTATCTGAACTGGAGAGTGTAGTTACACAACTGTAGAAGACATTCAGGGTATATTTGGTGCTGTGATATGTTGTCTGTAATTCTTGCATTGCCACAGCAGGATCCAGCATGATTGAAGCACTGACCGTTTTTCTGGTTTCTTCAAGTGTAACTTCTGATTATGCCACAATTAATAAACTTTTAAATATAGAATCATTTATACAGGTTTGGAAGTCCTTTCTCCATACTTGCAGAATATGCAGTTTACTCTTTCTAAAGCTGTCTGAACAAAATGGCATCTACAACACCTTCAGAATGTGCTAACATTTTCACCACAATCTCTAACTTTTCCCCCTACAGCTGGGGAGCTTATTGACTGAAACCTGCATTTACATATATACAAAACTTAAAATTCTTATTTGAAGTATTGATTGAAATACTCCTGTTCAGAGGCAGAATTTGAAAAAACTTTCATGAAAACTACTTGATTCTCAATGCTCCAAAACAGGAATTTCTGGCTAGCCTTTGTAGTTCCTGAGTTACTGGGTTTTAACATTAGCACCTGTCCCTCAGTCTAACTATGAGTTTAGCATTACTTCAAGAATTGAAGATGTCATATTCTGGAGTGTGGACTAATATAGCTGACAACCACTTGCCTAACATGACATTTAAAACATTTGATCAACAACAAATACAGAGAAGCTATTGTTTTGCCAAGAGAAAGAGAAAGAAATCCCCTGGAAATAATGAAATTTTCCAAAACAGTTAGCTGTGGATCCATATTGCATTAAACAGAGAATCAAGCTGAAAAGTAGCCCATTATAAATAGGAAATAACGAAGGACAAAACCTGCAGAGGTATATTGACTCACTTTTACGGATAGAGAGTCCCAGAAAATCCAAGAGCTGCAAAAAGTCAGATCTGCCACAATCTCTGCCTACACATCTTTAGGAATTAAACTAGAGTTATAGAAAAAGGTAATTTCTTTCTAGTATTTTTATCACTAATGTATTCACATCTCTGCTCTTGTATGCGGAATATATATTAGATTCATAAAAATGAATTGAAATTTACTATTTCCTGGATTATCTTATTCCAGTTAAATCCTTGATTCATAAGGCAATTGCTGAAGATAAATAGAAGTTCATGAATTGTTCATAAACTGCAAAAAAATCAGAAGCTAGAGATGAAAAATGTAAGACACACAACCCTTCATCTTCAGGCCACAAATTCAAGTCCAGGTTTGAGATCAGCAGCAACCAAGATCTATTTTCATCTTATCATCTGAAGGCTTTCTGGTAGCATTTGTGAACTCAGTTTGTACCCTCAGTTCCATCTTTATAGGATAAGTGGCCACATAAATAATTCACTGAACTCTGGAACTTGTCAGAAACAAGAAGTTGTGAAATGTAAAGTCTCCTTCATCCACCCAACTCTATAAACAGCACATATGAGCTAATTTTCTAACCTTTCACTAAGCTTTATGTGAAAGTGGACACATAGGAGTTCTTGCACATTTTTAATAAAATAAAGCTCCTCAAATATCATTTTTTTCTAATAATGTACTCCTCTGGAATTACCGCCTTTGAGGTTTTTCTGTTCTTTGTTGGAAAATGATTAGGAAAACCTTCTCACCAGGGACCTTTGGCTACGCAACTGTTAAAAAAAAAGCAAGCTTCTCCTTAACTGAGTAATTTCCACCTTCTGTTGTTAGATGGGAGTACTTCAGAGGCACACTTACTTGAAAGAAAGCACAGAGGGGGGCAGGGAGACATGCCACTATTTATTTTAGGTTTTTCATGTTTCTTGTATTATGGGAGAGATTAATGGGATATTTAATGAAATGTGATAATGTGTGGAACCTTAAGCATTTTTTAATATGCATGAGAGAGAAGACATGGAGATTGATCCCCACCTTTCTCTTGGCAGGCAGTAAACAGCACTCTTGAAGTGATTCCCAGCATAACACTTGAGCCACTTATCTGCAGCATTTTGGTTCTAATGACTTTGAGCCTATGATGTTGTGAAGGACAGCTCCTCTCCAGCGCTGAGATGAAGAGATGCTGATAGCCACTAATGCTCAGATGAAGTCTGTGTTAAAAATTAAGTGTACATAGATAGTCACTAAGTTTTTTTTCTATAGCTACTTCTATGAGACTAGAATTTTAAATAAATTAGATTTTCATAAGATTTTATGCAAATTTAAATACTTTGCCCATGCTCAATCTGTCAGAAAAATTTTCCTGAGAAAGCAATTGAAAGTAGGCATGTATTTTTTGCTTACAAGGTTGGTTATACTATCACCTTGAGACCTTAATCAAAACAGATGTAGGAATTGTACTTCTGGACCAGCTTGCACCTGCACAGAACACTACTGGAAAATTGTGTCCAGTGCTTTCCATTTACCACCATTCACTACACCACATTCCTATTTTTAGAAATTAAAAATTACAACTGACTTATTCTTCTACTGCTCTTTTTAGAGCAAGTCAAAATTCAGCCCACAGGTAGCCTATTGGTAGTGTGCAGGCTGTCCAGATGCACACAAGTTGGGAAGTAATCTGAGAATTGTCACTGTGCCAGATGTTTTAATTAACAAACAAACAAACAGCACTCCTTCAGACAACTTGTACTAACAAAAAGAGTCAACACACAAACATACAATATCAGACATATGATACAGCTGTGGCTATTTCAGCTGTTCCTCTCCATAAAACAGTGCTTTTTAGGTAAGAAATGTGTTGAAATAACCTACTTGCAGTGATGATAGTCATATTGCAGCAACATCATGCATTTTGGTACTTTGATACATGTCAGAGATTTTCTAACATGTACTAACAGCCAGCCAACGAATTCAGAAAATACCACATCACGACACAGATAAAAAAAGATGCTTAATACAGTTCTACAAATCACCTTTGAGAATTGCCTTTATGCAAATAAAGGCCACATGTTAATTGCAGAGCTGTTTAAATATTGTAAGGGATTAAGCAGTTATGTTTTTATATAATAGAGTCAATAAAAACCCAATACCCTCTTTTCCAGTCTACTACATAAACTTAATTATGAGTTACAGTGTTAATGAACCTATAGTAACTTTACATTGAGAATAAGACAGATTGTAACAGGCTAACCAGGACTATGCATAACATTAATTTCCATGATAGTTCAACTAAGCACCCACTACTTCAGAAAACTCCTTTAGGTGACAATTTATTCCTTGAGGAAACAAGTTTTTTAAAGCTGACATGGCAGTAAGAGTTAGGCTTCCAAGGGGCTCAATCCTTGTCAGAATGAGAGTTAGGACCCTAAACCACCTGAAAATGCTATAGATTTTATAGAAAAAGTTGCTTGATTAATCTTTAGCAGACTGTAAGGTTTCTGACCAACTGTAAGGGGCCACTACTGATTTTTGCTATTAACCTCATTTGATAGATAATTTGTTTCTCCCTTAACATTAATCCCTATAAAATATTTCTAGTGGTTCTCCAATTAATCCATGCCCTTTTCTTTTGATTGCAGGGAGACTCACTGCAGAGTAAGATAATGCTTTTTATGAGCATGTGTGGCAAAAAAAGAATGAACTTATCTTTAAAAAGAAGCCTTTCTTGAAAAAGAAGCATGTCACCACTTTTATGTTTCCCAGGTCTGAAAAGTGGTGGACTATTATCCATATGTAAGGATTCCTAGGTAAAAGATTCCAAAGCATATAACATTAGGGCTTATATTGTATTCTTACACCAAACACTGTTAAAATCCTTCAGCGCAATTCAAATAAAAACCAAAACTCAATGGAGAGATACTATTTTCCTTGTAACTGGTGAGAAATAGGTATGTGGAACACAATTTCTCTTTTCCTCTTTGTACAATAGTGTACTTCTGTAATAGTAATGGGAAACCTCTGTTTAGTGGCGTTGGGTAAATATGGGAACATGATGGTGTAAACACTTAGTTCCATTAATAAAACAGATGTAACATGGCTGAACTGTGTGACAACAAAAACAAAGACCTTTTGCAAGGACCATTGCTTTCTGCAGCATTTAGAGAGTTTGTGTCAGCTTCATTTTAAGATCAGCAATAGAACCATCGATTTAATTAGGTAGAAAACAATGAAAAAGGCATGCAAATTGATTTGGGATGTGGAAAGTACACATTTTTTGTGAGATTTTCCCCGAATTGCTCATGAACAGACCAGTTAATACTGCCACGTAAGTAGCTATGCTTAAATTCCTATGTTAACACACAGAAAAACTGGAAGACTTCCTTCACCTATGAACTGTTATTACTACTTCCTACACATGCAGGAAATCAATATCAGAGAATTTCACAGCCGTATTCTCAAGCCTCTTGTCACAGCTGTGAAGAAGAGTAATACAAGGCCTGATCTCTTAGTGCTCTCTGCCTTACGTAGGTATCTCCCTGTGCCCCAAAGTGGTTGCATACAAAACATACGAAACCCAAGGCAGCGTATGCATGTTTTATATAAATTTTTTTTAAACCTTAGGTTGGTATAAATGGTTAAGTAAAGTGAATGGGAAAGGGCAGATCAGACCTCAAAAGTGTTTCTGATGACCTCTTCCCACAGATGTCACCCTGAAGCCCTCAGCTACTAGAACCTGGCCATGTAAGTCCAATACAGCAGTGAAACCTGTTAGGAAGCAGTAAATTATGCAAACTAGCTAAAATGAAGGCAGCAAAGTCATTCTTTATAGAAAACCCACCATGTTGAATGTTTGCTATCACTTGCTGTGGATAAACAATATACCTTTGTGCATATCTGCAGTTTATCTCTGTCGCACAAGCATAACTGACACAAAACCATAGCATACAGTGCCTCTTTTACCTTTCCATTGACTAGAACCCTGCACAGTTGAACTGACCATGGCTCACTATGCAAAGCTAGTTGTGTTTTGAAGAATATTTCGTCTAATGCTGTACTCAGTGAGGATACTAAGTCTATGTTTGAAAGATACATTGACTGCATACCAACAAAGTAAAATGAATTTCATAACAATTAACCTTTATCCATTAGAATTAAAAATCTATGCAAATCCTCCAGCGAGACATAATTCTTCCACAACACTGACAAAATCACTCCCTCTTCCTTTTTTGTTGACATTTCTAGTATCTTAAATACAAAATTCCTGTCCTCATCCTCCATTTCTTCCTGCCCTCCTTGTATCTACATGTTTTCTCATTTCTCCATTTCATCACAGTAGCTTGGATTCCTTGTATTCTACTCTATTTTACATCTTTCTTTCCACTGGACAACCTCTTATGACTTGAGTGCCAAGAGTGAAATCTCCACCATTTTACCATTCCTGAGTAGCAAAGGAGACAGGAAGTTTTGAAGAGGCCTCATGATTTATGTATTTTCATTGAGCATTCTTCACCTTCTGTAAAGTGTCAGAAAATAATGAGGTGATGAAAAGTTTTTGAAACGGGATGTGAAAGGCCATACATCAAGACATCGTACTCTAGTAACCCACTCCCAGCTCCCTTTTGTATTCCACTTTCGATCAAACTATTTCAGGGTTTTTAACAAAAGGATCACACTAGTAAAAGACTGGACTTTACTACAATAAACAAATGAGAAACTTTGATGCAAATAACATGTTAATACATTTTTTTTGTCTTATTAGATATTGATAATTTCTACAGTGTAAAATTATTTAAACTTCATTAACCTCATGATTACCCTTACCATAAGGTGAATTTTGTTTTCATAAACTCTACCAAGCAAGGCTCAGAAGTACCACAAAACCATCTCTAAAGTGGGTTAGTAAGCCTATGTAACAGCCCTGGAGCTGAAGGAGCACACAATCTGCCTTAAAAAGCTTTGAGGAAGAAGATTTACCCAAGGAACACATGCAATCTGTTCTCTAATGGCTACGAGGACTTCACCAAGCTAAGCTTGGTTCTTTTCAAGGCACCACCAGCCTGGCTGACAGGCTCAGCTCTGTCTTGCAGTGGGGCCATTATAGCCAGCTGGAATCAGTTTGAGTTCTTTTCTTAGCCTTTCTATAGGAGTAGATTGAAAACCACCTTCAATGTATCAAATGAACAACAAAACGAAACTCCCTCAGAGACTTAAGACAGTAATGCAAAAGAGGGATTTGCTGTTCTAAATCAAAAGTGCAATTATCTGTAAAACTGAATTTGCGTGTTTACTTTCTTGAACGCGTTTATTTAGAAAACTGTGGACTACTCCTTTGCAAACTAGCAACGCTATAGACGAGTATTAAAAACAACTATTAAACAGTTTCAAATTTTGATCTTTACCTGAAAATTATATGAAAAATGCCCAATTATAACAGAAATGTTCACTCCTGAATGTTATTCACCACCCTTTTTGCTTCTCGAAATTTGCTCCAATCAGATTCTGCCTGTTGTACCTGCCAGTTGCTTACAGTCATGACTGTGCCCTCATAGCCAGTTTGTATTTTCATAATTTCATCCTACTGTCAGAGAATTCCTATCTTATTTATACAGCTGTAGAAAAATCAAACCAGAAGAGTTCTGAAAAAACAGCAAACTGTAACCCATTTCAGAAATAATATAAAAAGATCACCTTATCACATTATTAAAATGCGTATGCATACATCTGCTCATAAATAGTTTACAACTCCACTAAGGTTTTCATTCATGAGATGTAATGAACAAAACCTCTATAAATTTTAAAGGAATTTACAATTATTTTACTACAGCATGTTAATAAGAGAAAGACTATTCTTTGAAAGTAATAGAGCAGAAAAATAAGGCTAGATCTTGTCTCAGGTCATATAAACCTTCATTTAAAGGCTATCAGTGTGTTTTGGTTCTTAGAGGTAGTGACACAAAACTAATTTATGGTGACCAGGCAGAAGGCATCCAGCTGGAGAAAACCTCCCCAATAATCAATGACAAAAGAGTCACCTCAGTTGGGTTTTCACTGCAAGCTAAGACAGCTTCAGCACACATTGCTTACCCACTCACTCCTCTCTGCCAAAAAGGGAAAGATTTGAAGAACTAATTAAGCCTGAAATTATGTACCATCATGGAATATTTGCCTGTAATGCAAATGCTTCTGATACAGAGGTAGGCTTATAATTTACGCAGTGACTACAGGCACACACAATTTTTAGTGTTCTGGGTGAAAATAGCACATATACATGCAACTCCTGTGTTTTTATTTAAGGCAAAAATTATGTTAAGCTATGGCAAGTGTTTGGAGAAAAAAATAACTATGACAATGAGGAGTGGTTACAGTTACAGGTCTGATATTGCACACTTCTGCATTATATGGAATTCCAGATGATTCACTACAATGTCTTCTGTCTTACAGCAGAGTCACATGCAATTTTGAAAAAATTATAGGAATAAATAGACACTACTGCTTCCACCTAGAGCTTCATGCTGCTTTTAATAATCAATCAGCAGACAATATCAAAATTGCTTCCCATTCTGAAATCACTAGCTATGGAAATACAAATTTTCTTTTATATGACAATCCATGAGCCTTTTGCAGAAAACTCTCAAATTGGTGCATGCAGGCCCAGCAGACTGTAGAAACTGGGAACAGCCTACGTTTAAATTTAGGATCATCATCTCTTCTTGAGAGAAGAATCAAATGATACTTAAAATTATAGCTTTCCCATTTATTGCATTCTCAGTTAGGTAACATTTACAATAAAACCAAAGCACCTGCAGTTTTAATAGCATACTATCAAAAAAAGTGGTTTATACAGAGAAGGATGAGGACATTGTGATCACACCCTATTTTGATGACACTACAATAACTTCACCCTTAGTAACAAAACAAAAGTAATTTTTTGTTTCAGTTAACCTCTGTCCTATTAGACATTTCCAGAGGTTTTAAGAAAGGATATATCCAGTAAGTGTTTTGTGTTCTGGAGAAATTCTATCACTGTATTCCTCCCCTAATAGTTCCATGGCAGTTTAGCTGCACATCTTTGTGTTTGTCATACATGTGATATGACATACTCTCAACATCAGTACGTCACACTTTCAAATTTCCTTAGAAGGAAAAATCTTCAGTAAAGTTTCCAACTTGTTTCATCACTTAGGTATGGTATGTGTGACGAACAGATGTTGCTGTAGAAAAAATGATGTAACATTTAGTAGAGACTGAAAATCAAATTATCAAAATAGTGGAATTCCATGAGAAAACTCTGAAGCACTATCTGTATCATCAGCTGTCCTAAGTGAATATGAAGTGCCAACCATTTTAGTACCTACATTTAGTTCTTCAATTGGAAGGCAGTGTATCTTTCATTTTAGTGATGAAAAAATGACCAGAAATGATCAGTATCGAAGAAGAACTTGCCGTTACAAGCCAGAATTCCCTTTTTAACATTTTTGAACAAGAGAATGCCTTTGATAGGCTCTGAAATTTGGACTTCTCAGTCTACCATTCAAATAAAACTAGTTCATACTACTATAAGGCACTCCTTAAAATAAAAAACAATTTAAAGAAGTATCAGCTAACCTATTACCCTTGAATATAAGCAAAACTAACTACAATGGTGAGATTTCTGAATACTGAAGACAGGGATTTTCTAGTGTGCTGTATAGATGGCAACATGATTAAACAGAATTATTCAGATCAGATTTTTAAGTAATGAAAACATTTGAGGAAAATAAGAGGTTGTTCATCAAAAATGAAAGAGCCACACTAGCAAATATCCTTCTGCTACTCAGTTCTCATTATCTTCTGCTGCTGCTTAGCTCAGTAAAATAAGGCTTGCACCACTTATAATAATACTTGTCTTGCAAGACTGACAAAGAAATTGTCATCTATTTCAGTGAATCAAGACTGCCAGATTGTGTTACAGATCTTTACAATTGAACCTATTCTTCTTGGCCTCCACCTTCCTGCCATGATCCTATGATGGCGTTTCTACTGTGGGAAAGTGTAACTGAGATGAATGACAGAATAGGAAAATGAGGAGCAAAGAAGTACGCTCACTCGGCTCAGGAGAGCAGAGCAAGCCCAGCCATGCGGACTCCATTTCTGAGAAGGCAACTGCCTTTTCAATTATGTTACATATAGAAAAGTTCCTGAAAGGGTGGGAAGCCTCCAGGGGAAAGAGAAAAATAAAGTTATGTTTTCTCTAAAAGCCTGCACTCTCTTTGTCAGTGCTTAGAAATGACAACTAACAAAATTCATGTCATCTATAGATGGTTTGGCTTGTCTGTGTAGCCAGCCCAGGCAAACTGGGTTGTTTGGAGAGCAGGAGTCTAATATTGAGAGACGGTGAGAGAAGGAGCAGTCTGCTTAGCTGTATGCTAACAAATGGAACTTCTCAAAGGAAGACTTGCTTCTTTTTAAGGAAAAATTTCTGAGTATTATCTAGTGGTTTCTTTATATAGGGATTAGAGTGAAACAAGGGCACAAGCATATTGAAAACACAGCATATATTCGTGGTAGCTCCCAAGCAGTCTGAGCAATAGCAGGCCACACCTCAAATGGTGCCATGCACATCACAGTATTGCTTTCTCTAATACTTGACACTTCAACTTTCAACACTGATTTATGAGTCATACATTATAAGCTTGCCACTAATTCTTGTTTAATCTGGAACCGGTAACAAGTTTTGGCTGGCATCGCTCCACAAATGAATTAGATTTTTTTCACTAAGGGAGGAAAAAAAATTAAAAAAATGAATTTAAAACCAGCCTGCAGTGGAAGCATGAGGAAGTCGCCCCTACGCCAATCTTATGGCTTCTGTCCCATTTCCACTGACAAATTTATTATAAATGTATAGGCATGAAGTGCAGCAGAAAATTTCATGCTTATATTGATGAGATTAATGGACTATTATCTCATTTTCAAAATTACTCTGGACTGATTTTATGGCCCCTTTCCTCTGACTGGCTTCAAGCTCTGATTAAAGGCCTGGGCTAGAAAACCTGTGCCTTGGCTTTTGCCAAATTTGGGCTGTGTTTTACACAGGCTTTATGTTGGAATCATATTCACATTTTAAGAAAGTATGTGCAAGATCAAGCACATATTTACAAATACCAGTAAGATTTTATTCTAAAGCCAGGAAGGTAATTGATGACACAATTCTTTCATCATAATTATATGATTTTTCTGACAGTATATTGTCACTACAAGGAGGACAGATTGAGGACTCAAGTCAACACAGGAGATATTACAACATATTAAGTATGTTAACTTTTCAAAGTTAACACCACATTTTTGCAGTATTCTTCCTTTTTAATTTTTCTTGTGCAGTATTATGCCCTAGGGAATGAAGCAGCCAGGAGCCTGGTGCTGATGATGTATCACAGCAGTACATCATCACAAATGTTGCTTTAACATATGTTTTAAGGATAAGGTGCTTTAATGATGCATTTCTCAAAGTCAGCACCAGCACAAATCCCATAAAAGATAACAGTAAATAGACTGCACGTTCTAGACTGACTTGCTAATAACACTCCATATGGCAGTAGTAAAGCAGAGAACGTAGTCTTAGAATTTTTAGATGTACCTATACTATACAATAAATAAATGGAAAAAAGTAACATCTATGTTACTCTAACTTGCTTTCACAGGAATGAACTAAAGAATCTTCTAATTGTACACACACCATTTTAGGATTACTGGGTTTGGAACATTACCTTCTCTGCACGTACAGTTCTAAAATATATATGACTTTGCCGGTTAAATGTGGAATAAATGTTTTGCTGCCTATTTTCACCTAGAAGTAGTATATCATTGCTAGCTGACAGAGTAAAATGTAAATATAGCAGTAGAACTACATTCCCACTCTGACAGTGAAGAAAATCACTACAATATTCACCTGCTCCTATGAGATATGTGGTCATGGCCATTGCCATAATGTGTACCACTTTTCATAGTACTAAATTATTTTTTTCTTTTCTATTATCAAAACATACTAGAAATACTTGTGAAAATACTGATAATTCTATTTTTAAGCATGCAATCACAACTGGTTTTCAAAGCAATACTGGCAAGAAGCCTAAACCAATAGTTAGAATAGTCTCTCATAATTATAAACAGTGTAGAGAATATACTAATATAGCCCTATATAAAGAAATCAAGTTTTTATAACCAGCCTGAGGGAACCAGCTTCTAGACAAATATCAGATCTAAGAACAAAACTTGAAATGGAAAAGTGCAGCAAATATTTTGCATTTTGTGCATGGAATTTCACACCTTACCACCCTAGTTTCAAACACAGTTATATCTCAGGGCTTTGAATCCAGATCTAGTCCGGCAGATGAACCAAGGCTGGTTAGATACAACCCTGTAGACTCAGCTGACAATTAACACCACACACTACCCAGCTCTGCTGCATGCCGTAATTAAATACCTAAGGTGCACTTGCTTTGCATCTACAAAGGAGAATATATTTGATGACTCAGTATGTTCCAGCAATTCAAGCTTGCAAGCTGCAAATTCCCCAGTCATCTCACACTTTCAGCTGAATTGCAGGCCTGGAGATAAGTCATTTTATAAACACATCTAATCGAATTCTGTTCAATATGCCAGGCAAATTGAAGGTAGACAAGTATATTCAGAAAAAGGCATTTGAAATTAATTTCACATACGAAATCAATCTAACAACAAAAAAAATAATGCATTTGGCAACTCATTTGAATGTCAGAACATCAAGATCTGAGGAAGGGAGAGAGACTGGAATAACTAAGTCCCAAGAAGTGCGTGACACGTGTGTACAAACAGCTAAAGAAATGTTCCCATCCCTCTGCTCATAGAGGACCAGCAGGAAGGAATGAACAAAAAAACAAACAAACAATAATAATAAAGCCTCCAGAGTGCTAAAGGATGCCTGGGAAGATAGGAGAAATAAAACCAGCATATCAAAGTCTTTATGGAAAAGTTTAAAGTAATTCACCATCTCCTATACTTTCCCCAATCAATGATAAAAAGATAACTTATAGATAAGTGAAAGCAAAACTACACAAAAAAATATTCACTGTATTTCTAAGATAGACATTTATTGAAATATAGTACATCACCTGGTATTAAATAGCATTACAGCTTAGATTCTCCTCAGAGGACTGATTCTAAGGTACAGCCTTGCTCTAAAGCACTTGCCATCTCTTCCATATAGTGATCACATATACTGTCTTCCTATCATTAAATGTCACAAATTAACTTTAGAATCAAGCCTACCTAGCACGACTGCCTGACAAGAAAACAAAAAAGTTAATCCCTTCTAGGAAAAAAAACCTCTTCAAATAGGCCAGACCAATGTGGTAATAGTAAAAATGCCTCCTTCATAAATGCAAAAGATGATCAACATGATACACAGAGATTCTCAAAGACGTAGCCTTACTCTAATTCCAGGGATGCAGAACAGTCTTTAGGGTTGAAAAATACAGTTGACCTTGCTAAATTTGTGAGTTTTAACATTCAGCTCTGAATCCTCCTCCTGTACTCAGAAAAGCTACATCCTTTAAAAAGTGAATCACATGTCAGTTTTTCAGTCTTTGTTCTGACAGAATTATGAGTCCATTAATAATGAAGAAAATAACTGAATATTAAAAAGCCTATAAAGTTTTAGCTGAAAATTGTTCTGCTAAACAAAGCTGAGCTCTGACTGTACCTTAAGATTATATTATATTATTCTGACTTAAAAGAAGCAAAAATAAAAATTGCATAGCAAAGTCGGGAGTGAAAGAATAATAACACAAATGCACATGTGTATCCATGTAGTGGCGTAAGAGGAACATATCTTCAGTTCCTGGATGTCATGGGCTGACTTTGTCTGGCTGTTTGATGCCCACCCAGCCACTCTCTCCCTCCCCCTCATGGGAAGAAGATCAGGTGGAAAAGTTCGGAGGTCAAGATTAAAACCAATTACTGTCATGGGCAAAACAGACTTCACTTTAGAAAAATTCATTTAACTTATTGCTAATTAAAGAACAACTTGGATGTTGAGAAACAAAGTCAAAAGGTAAAACACCTTCCCCACCTCACCCTTTCCACCCTAACCCCCCCAGCTCAACATCAGTCCTTCATGCCCAAATCCTCTACTTCTTCTTCCCCAGATTGCAGAGTGATGGGCACTGGGGGGTTATGCTCAGCCCATGGCAGCTTCTCTCTGCTGCTCTTTCACAGTTTTCCTTTTCTCCACCACAGCCCCCCCAGGGCTGCCAGGGAATCTTTGCTCTGGTGCCTGCAGCACCTCCTGCCCCCTTCCTGCTCTCACCTGGGTGTTCACGGGGCTGGTTCTCACACTTTTTCCTCACTCCTCACTGCCTGTGCAGGGGTTTGCGCCTTCAGCTGGCCCCAGCTGACTCAAGAGCGTAGTATCAGACCATCTGATCTTATGCTCAGCAGTAAAAGCTGGGGGAATGAGAAAAGAAGGGGGGATGTTCAGAGTTATGACATTTGTTGTCTCTAGTAAGCTTTATGAGTGGGGAAATGGCAAAACATCTGGCTGCTGATGGGAAGTAGTGAATTAATTCCTTATTTTGATTTGCTTGTGTGTGCTACTTGACTTATTAAACTGTCTTTACCTCAAATCATGATTTTTTTCTCATTTTTGCCCTCTGGTTCTCTCCCCCATTCCACACTGGGGGTAAGGGAGCAAGTGGTCACGTGAGGCTTTAGCTGCTGGCTGGAGTCAACCCTGCTCATGCTTCTGCTCACAAGACTTCTTAACAGACACATGCCTAAGATTTTCCCCCCAGTACCCTGACACCTCATCTCCTCCCATCTACAACATTTTTGGTTTTTTTAATTCACTATCTTGTGAAAGCAAGGTAAGTCACCACTGTTAGCTCAAAAGCAGGCTAACTTGAACACAACTGACCTTCACCAGCAACTCTCTCTCTCCTTTTTTTTTTTTTTTTTTTTTGTTTTAATATCATGAACACAGAGTGCCTGTGAAACCACTTATTTTGGCCATTCTTTTTCCTACTGCACCCTGGCATCGAGCTAATACACTTCCTTCTATCTTTAGCCACTGTGGAGCACAGCTTTCTTACCTTAAGGGACTCTCAGGTGGGCCTGGAAGAACTCAATCTGACCTATACAATAACAAGATCCCCAAGAGCGTCCTTGCATTTACTTTATTTGTCCTTTGTACTTATTCAAGCAAACACAAAGGAACCATGGTGCAATAGTGAATTAGGACCTAAATTTTAATTTTTGTTCTAGATCCTTTATTGGTTTTATTCCACTAGTGGCAAGCTCTCAAGACATAAACAGAATTAAAAATGCATGGACTGAACTTAAAATGTAATATTCTTACTTAATAGCTTCAGCTATTGAAAGTTCAAAGACATACTTTATTTCAATTATAAAATGAAACATCATTTTGTACAAAGGAAAAACATCCGCTGAGATGCAAAATCTCCCTTTTGGAGATTTTATTTTACTATTTCACTATTTTTAACTCAAAACTCCAGGGCAGGTGCTATAAAATAAAGTAATTTGGTTCACCAAACCAGGTTATCAAGATGACCTAATTTAATCTCTAGCTGATGAGGACATTTCCTTGAAAGACTACACAGTCTCCAATGGTTTACCTTGGTTCAGTCTATTAAGTAAAGAAAAATAGTAGAGCATGTTTCTTTATAAAATATCTTAATTAAAAATGCTTTAAGAAACCCTCTTGGAGTATTTAGGAAACTTGCACTACTTAAATGACTTGCTCTGGAATGACTTCATCCAAGACAACTATACACAGTGCAAAAAAAAAACCAACCCACTTAACCCTTAAGCAAGCTGTAACATTCTGCAGAACCCCAAGTGCAGCCATCACAGGTGTGTGTATTCTCAAGGATTTTATTATGATTACTCTAAATTCTGTTATTTTCTGTTGTGGGTGTAACTCAGTGTTTGTCTATTTTTAAGAAGCTATGGCACAGAAGATAGAACTGCTGGTAATCTGCATACTATAATGCGCACAATCTCAGTTTACAGGTTATACAAGCAGAAGCAGACAAATCACTACACGTGAACAGTTTATGTAGCATTTTTTACCCTTTCTTAATTATATTACCACAGAGGTGCCACCAGTTACACTGATGGGCTCAGCTTTGGGCACCGTGGGTCCATTTTAAAGCCATGTCAAACTGGCTTTGCTTGACAGGGTCGCAGCTCCTGATCTCTTCTCACAGCAGTCATCCCTACAGCCCCCTCTGCTACCAAAACCTTGCCACATAAGCCTCATACGCATGGGTAGCATATAACGGAGAGGAAAAATCACTGAGAAACTTCAAAGACCTCAATGAGGTTAACAAGGAATCTCTTGATCACATAAATCATCTACTACATGTTGCTGTAACTGCATTAGTAGTGCAAAAAAGCAACTTTCACTGCTAGCTTGAATTTTTCTAACAATAAGGCATAAGAAAAAGCAAAAAGGGCTTTCACTCATACTTCATACACCAAAAGAACTTCATCAGATTTACTGTAAGAAAAGCTTGTGCAAAAAAAAAAATGGCCCAGAGATAAAGGACTATATCATTATGATGTATTAAAATTGGACAATCTGACAAAAAAAAAAAAGCACTTTTGCTGTAAACTCTTCAAGTTTGACTCTCTGGGACTTACATGATAGAAAGCAAAAGTGTCCAGAGATGAACAGTGAAATATACTATGTGTACAGACACTTCCTACTGCTCCTGTTTCCTCCTATATCAACTCTCCTACCACTAACAGAAAGGAAAAGAGCTTCTCTGAGAGAGAAATGGGGAAGGAGACACCATACATCCTTCTATGAACAACTGTCCGCTGGTCTGGAGAAAGCTGGAGCATGCCTATGCAGAGGAGGTAGAAGAGGGAGGTAGGAGGGGAGCACTGCAGTTCATTCACTGTGGCTGTTGCCCTTCCCTCATTCCTCTTTCATTTTATAAGTGAAGGAAGAAAATGAAAACACAGGAAAGAAACTCTCTGTTTACTAGATGGATCTTATAAGGTAGAATATAAATGTATTTTCTGTGACTGTAGATTTTTTAAAACTCTGATAAATGGTGTCACATACATTTAGATAATGGTTTTTTTGGATGGATATATCTAATTATTATTAACTTGCACACACCAAAGCAGCTATGCACTACAATCAGGGTGTAAAAATTGGGTTGAATGGCTGCCAATGAACAATTAAAAGCATCTTAGTTGACCAGGCTTGCAATTTAAATTCATTTGAAGACATTCCCACTGCATGCTCTGAAACAATTAAAGTTTGTTGCAGATGCTGTCTCGGATATAAACAGGACAAGCATTTGTGCTCTTGTGTGAAGTTGTTTTACTAGGCTTATGCTATAAAAATCCATCTAACCAGGATTATCAGAGGTTGGTGGAATGTTAGACTGCAGACAGTCACTCTAGCAAGTTACTCAGGTGGAAGGCAACTGAAAACTGCGTCAACGTGCATGGGTTAAATGTTGAGTCATAGCAGTCAGGCAAACTCTTATTTCCAGCTAAAATATGAACAGGACTGGAAGAATCCCTTTACCAGGAAAGCAGAGGTTGGTTTCAAGAGATTATTATTATAGCTTATTTTAAAAACAAACAAGTGAAAGCTGAAACACAGTTGGTAGTTGTGTCTTGAGCAACCAACAGTAATCCTAAAAAAGGAGATGGCGGTATTGATGTAAAACTGAGGATTGCTTTCTAGTGGGCTGACAGTACGTAGCGGCCATGAAGATGATGCAGTGATTCATGGGGAGAATTCTTTCAGGGAAACATATAGGATATCACCATTTTATAGCTCCCAAGCCAGTGGAGAAAGTTCATAAGCTTACACTGCTGCACAGTGGGGAAATCTTGGCTCACAGTGCAATTCTAATTCCAGAGTTTCTCCTGTAGTTGACTACTAACTTCCTAAATCCTGATTTTCCATTCTTCCACTATTCTTTATAAATTATTTCTTAGCTTTTAAGAAAAAAATAGCCTTTAGTCATGAAAATTTGCTACTTCACTTCTTTCTAAAAGTGTAGGATCATTAGTCTTCATTCTCTGTTTTAGACCAGTTTGGCAGGTCCTTTCATTCCTATCTATGTTAAAAAAGTTTTTCTTCTGGTGATTAAATAGGATGATAAGTGTGCTGAGAGTCTGAACTCCATCATCCAAGACAGAGCTCCAAAACCCTATTGCTGCCTCAGTTTGTTGCTAGGGTTTGCAGACAGAGACTCATCCAAAGAGGAAGACACTAACGACATCTTGCTTAACAACCACAGTCTGCTGCAACACCAAGCACCACAAAGCTCAGCCACATCACTACTTACAGAGAGAAAGAGAATCTTCTATATGCTTGAAATGACAAAATCACATTTGCCTGGTGTATATACAGGACCTTCTGACTATGCCTAAGTAATATTTATAGATGCTTAAATAGTTGTTAAATTATTAGAGTTATTTAGAAATTCAGTCCTCAGCGAAAAAATATTGTGACAAGTGGTAATCAATGATGGCTGAAACCACCAAGGTCAGTTTTATAGACAAATGACCTTTCTTATCATCAGTTTATTCTCTAAACATTCAAATGAGCTTGTGATGCCTTCAGCATGTCTTTTTTGAAACACACAATTTTTAAAAAGAGCAAACATTGTAATATAAGGAAGTTACACCTCAACACATTACGGCTAACCAGCCTGAAGAAATACACAGAAGTGAACAATAGTTTTACAGAGGAAATCTATTTTCTGTAGTTTTCAGAAAAATAATTAAACCTGGATGAACACAGTGCAAAGGAGTTAGTGCTTTAGCTTTTTTTTTTTTCTCCAAATGTGGTGATCCTTTGATAAGAGTGATTGATTGCGTCTGGGTAAGTTTGCTTAATATTTGCTGTGGACACTGTCTTGACTGAGGCTCAATCAATCACTTTGAACAGGAAATCAGGGCTAATGCACTAAAACAATATCTGTTATGCACTCAGTTAATCCATCACAATTCTCTTGTGCAGTGTCAGGAAGTAGTCTTGCAAGTGGATGCTGACTTAAAATGAATCTTTGAGTTTGTTTTTATTTTAAAAAAAGATTTCTTGTTCAACTGTTTTTAACATGTTAAATGTACAACAACCACATTCTCCACCCCAAGTTGAGCTATGTTAAGAAATTTAAAATAAATCAAATGCAGTGCAGCTTTTAAAGATTTTCAACTGAAAAACATATATTGAGGTTTGATGTTGGCCAATTTAACAGCGGGGTTCAAACAACACCAGATCATCTATTACCTTAGGTAGACTTTAATTCTTATTTTTCACCTTAGCATTTTTTATTACAACTTCCTAAACTTTTCTCTTTTTTTAAGTGACTGCTAAAATTTAGTATATTTTTACATGTGAAATAGTCCCATTTCTTTTAGTTCCTCAGAAGTCACAGATAAAGTCATCTGTACAGGAAAGTACATAAATATGTCAAACAATTAGAAACACATAAAGGATCTGGACATTAAGATCCAAGGTGCCTGTTGACACACCTGACTAAGAAGAATAAAACATTTGTTTACTGGAAATTAAGCCGTAGAATAGAAAAATACAAAACTTCTCCATATGAAATAAAAAAAAAAAAAAAAAAAGGGAAGCCTACCAAATACAGATTCTTTTCCTAAATGTATCATTTCATTTGTCATATATGAGCATTTAATCTTTAAAAACAACAGTAGAAACTTAAACCATGAGGAAGAGCCTTCACTGCAGGCAGGAAGCTGTAGGAAAATCACCTGAAGACAAATATGCTTCTGTAAAGTTCCTCTGAGTTCCTTTCAGTTAACTAGGATATCATTTTATCATCTGATTTTGCACAGGAACAATCAAATGGCTAGAATTAATGGTGTGTTTTTCTTTGTTACTAAGTATCTGTCTTTTAAATGAAAATTTTCATGTATAATAATATCATTAGCTCCTCCTCCTCCTCTTCTGCAGAATTCTTTTATAAACAGGGAGCACTTAAAAATTTGGAACAACTGTCAAATAACAGGTACCTACATCAGAATCACTGCAGTAGGGGAGGATGAAGTAACATTGGCCTACGCAGAGGCAGAACACAACTTCATGTATTAGGAAACACAGAGTTCCACGCTCCTTTGACACTGCAAGAAACAAGACTGGCCCAACAGAATGTTACTTCTCATGGAGAAACTGAGGCCTTAGGGAGCTCAGCTATTTAAAAAGCTGAGACTGTCTTGACTAACTGAAAATCACACCAATCCTGCAGAATCATAAAGAAAATATACACCTGTTACTTTCATGAATAATCTTCTTGCATAGTGTTATGCTACTTATTTACTCACATGATAACTTAGATTGTGTATTTAGAACTAAGTGTTTGGAACAGATGAATCAACATATAAAACAGAAGCTTAAATCTGTCAGGTGGAAAAATCCCCAGAGGAGGGAAATCACTAGATTTTGTCACACAGAAAAGATTGAGCCTATGACCTAAACTTCTTCTCCAAGACTCTAGAATTCCTTGTACTATTCTACTTCTTTTTAGACTTGGGAGTGTGTATGATCATTTAAGACTTATCTGCCCATACTACTTTATCTACTTTTAAATTCAAATGCCCCTTAATTGTCACCATAATGTAATTAACATCCGTAGGTCTCATTCACTCATATACATTCCCCTAAGAATACCTGTAGCTACCCATCAGTGGGAAACTCATCATTTCCTTATTCTTTCATTAGATTTCTCTTTGAACGACATGTTCTTGCAGAGTTCTCACACTTAATTTTCTTCAGTCACCCTAAAGAGCATCTCAAAACACCGTCTAGCCAAAGTCAAGCCTGAGCATTACCATATGTTGTAGTGCTAGCAGCTGTTTGATAACAATTTTTATTTCAGTTTTCTATGATCTTCTGGATAAGATTTTGTCAATAGCCTATCAACTTTAGAGATCCAAACTTCCCAGGAAATAATTTGCTGTTTTGAATGGGCTCATGTATTATTTTGCATAGGTTGATTAGCTGAACAATATCAGTGCACTTCAGAACTCATAAACAGTGGACAGACCTGCAGAAGACAACTCAAATGGAGAGTTCAGAAACCTTAAGTATCTTCAGTTAATAGCCACAGTCTCAAACTGGAAATATATTTTTTAGTTATGTACAAAATATTATAAAAAAATCAATTACTGAACATTGGTTGTACAGGCAATTTAAATTCTGTATTGGTCCACTGAAGAGGCACACAATGATCATTAGAAATCAGATTTTTCTCTTACTGCATCACTGATATTGTCTATTTTTTACCATTGCTCTATTATTCAAACTTGAGGTGCCATAGGCCATGCCTTCAATCCTGTTTTAGAGATTTCTTTATGTCAGTAAGTGAATGGTAGGCTTTATGTCAACTTGTTTGTCGACACTGAGCACTGTCACTAGTAGCGCCTATAACAATGATTTCTTTTGTGACATGTACGTCACTCTCTCCTCCAGGAATTTGTCCAAGGCCAACAATTCACTTTAAATAGTTATTCTGAAAACCATCAGAATGAAAGTAATCTGCAGTATTATTACCTTAGGACAAAAATGATGGAGTGATTTATGTGCAATTTCTTCCATATCCTTAGTCTCTTTACACGTGAACAGCATTTCACCAGATCATGGATTTAGAGCTCCAGCCATAAGGGAACTCAAAAGATGGCAATGGGAAAAGAAGCTTTCCATTTTGTGACATAATTAGCATCATTACTATTGATTAACATTATTGTATTTAGTTTGATTTCTTTTTTATTCCATAATTGATATCAATACAGTGTCATCTGTATCTCCCTGCAAGCAGAAATGAAGGCACCAAAAGTGTATTTACTCCATGTCCTTTATCTTTCATCACAGCCTTAGTCAAAATGTAATATTAGGACTAAGAGCTCTAATGGTGAAAACAACCACTGGTTAATAACTCCCATTTTCACCTCTGACCTAAGTAAACAACTGCCTCATGTTGTGTGGTTCTGTGCTTAGCTTAATATCTGGTCAGCATTTTTCCCTATTACGCATAATGCGGGCAGACAGGCAGCCTCAGAGCAAACTCATTCAAGGTGGTGATGTAGTTTGAGGCACAGATGTAGTTGGAGTTTCACATATTATGCTCAAAGAGTATTTACTGTCTTTCTATCCTGTGCATTTAAAATAAATTAATAGAATCATAGACCGATTTGGGTTGGAAGGAACCTCAAAGATCATCCAGTTCCAAGCCCCCTGCAATGGGCAGGGACAGCTTCCAGTAGACCAGGCTGCTCCAGGCCCCATCCAGCTTGGCCTTGAACACTGCCAGGGATGGGGCAGCCACAGCTTCTCTGGGCAACCTGTGCCAGTGCCTCACCACCCTCACAGGAAAATATTTCTCCCTTATATCTAACCTAAATCTCCCCTCTTTCAATTTAAACCCGTTCCCCCTTGTCATATCCCTGCATGCCCACATAAAAAGCCCCTCTCCAGCTTTCCTGTAGGCTCTTTTAGGCACTGGAAGCTGCTCTAGGGTCTCCCTGGAGCTTTCTCTTCTCCAGGCTGAACAACCCCAGCTCTCTCAGCCTGTCCCCATAGGAGAGATGATCCAGCCCTCAGAGCATCTTTGTGGCCTCCTCTGGACTTGCTCCAACAGGTCCAAGCCCTTCTTATGCTGGGGGCCCTACAGCTAGACCCAGTACACCAGGTGGGTTCTCACAGGTGCAGAGCAGAAAGAAGGAGTCCCCTTCATCAACCTGCTGGTCACACTCCTTGTGATGCAGCCCAGGACACAGTTGGCTTTCTGGGCTGCAGGTACGCACTGCCCAGTCATGTTGAGCTTCTCATCAACAAACACTTTCATGCAAATTAATGCATAAAGGTTTTAAGCATATGTACTTGTATTATACAATATAATTATGTATAATAATGCATAGATTTTCACTTCATAGCATTCTAAGAATTGTAAAAGACTACCGCTTATGGAATGTCAAGCTAAGAATACCACATTCCATTAAAATACTAGTGCTCCCATAATCAAGAGAAACACAGTCCAAAGAAAAGCTCAAGGTTTTGTAGTGTTGTCAAGTGAAATTTGAAATTGATATTGTCAGCAAAGATTCTCAAAACAAGTTATTCTGGCCACTTGAAACAAAGGATGTGAGAACTTCTCTAATTATAACACCTACCTTGTCATATCTGAATGTAAAATGCAGGGGTTTACTCATACAAGATAATAGTTCCTTAGAGCCCCTCTTTCCCCGCTCCCACATAGACATACGTTATTCAGCATGTTAGAGACCATCTGGAACTTGCTCCTGAAATAGCCCAGGACTTGATGACCTTCCAGATACGCTTCAAAACCCATTTGTTTGACAAGGGTTTGGGGGAAGGTTGTGGGTGTGCTGTTTCTGAAAGGATTAAGCAGGCTATTTTACAGTTTTGATTAATGCTTGATTTAATTTACTATTTGTATGTGACTAGTTTAGATACTGAGAGGTCAGCCACTTTTACTGTTAAGCTTAATGAGTGCTTCCAGCGTTTACTGCTTTAACATAAATATGCACATAAACAATCACTGGCACCAGGCCTGATTAATGCCCATTAAAGTTAATGAGAAGGCTCTCATTGCTGAAGGTGGCAGGCTTTTTTAATATAGGACCTTTCCTCCTCTGAGAGAGCAACAATACTTGCATAGAGTCAATTGTAACAGTGCATCTACAGTTCGCTCTTTCAACAGGTAAATGAACACCAGATTTAAGCCTAGCTAAATGCTGGTTTGTACCCATGCAATAAGTATACACATTAAAAAATTAAACGTATATATCCTGAAGAGTCATGGCCCATGTAAGCATCTGAAGAAGCAAATCTAAACACAATTCCATATAAGTAATGATAGATAGTTGCAAAATGTTCATTCTACTCTTCCTTCCCTTTTCCTTACAATTTCCCATGTTTTAAAAGACAGAATTTAGAAACTGTGTATATACCTTGTGGCAAGGACAAAGTTTTTGAACTTTGGTATGAAAGATGATGAATGATCAATGGTGTGATTAAAAAAGCAGTGTATGAAGAAGAGGGTATGGTCGGTCACAGTGCTGGAATGAGGTTAATGATCTTGCTTTGGTTACTTATATGAAAGAAATATGAATATGAAATTTCAGCATCATGTAGTATTTATCTACTTTCTGAGAGTTAAATAGTCTGGTCCCTCATGTGGCCATAATGACAGTCAATGGATATACTATCCGAGTAAATACCACTATAAGCAAGTACGGTTCAAAGCAATAAATATACTTTTATATATAAGTATGGTAGAAATTTAGAAATATATATGGTGTGTATATATTTAGGGGTCAAACCCACACTATTCCTTCACTACCATATCTGTCCTCCACCTAGATTTTTTTTTTTTATTATTATTTTTTTCATATCTGCTGGGAACTTTCATGACATCTTTCTAAAACATACTCATTTGTTAAAAGGAATGAGTAGACTGAGTACATGTGTGAATATCACCACAAAACCCAACTCACCATGTCCTCTTTCAGCCTTGCCATGGATATGTCATGGTTTAAGCTGAGCAGGTAACTCAGAACCATGCAGCCACTCGCTCACTGTCCCCCTACTTTCCCCCCCACTCCTGGAGGGATGAGGAGGAGAATTGAAAGAATGTAAGTCCCACGGGTTGAGATAAGAACAGTCCAGTAACTAAGGTATAATACAAAACCACTACTGCTACCACCAATAATAAGAATGATAAGGGAAATAACAAGGGGAGAGAATATAAAATTAAGAGGTGAAAAGGAAAAGAAAACACAAGTGATGCACAATACAATTGCTCACCACCAGCCAACCAACACCCAGCCCGACCCAAGCTGCGATCTGGGCCTTCCAGGTAACTCCCCCCAGTTTATCTACTGGGCATGATGTACTGTGGCATGGAATACCCCTTTGGCTAGTTTGGGTCAGGTGTCCTGTCTCTGCTTCCGCCCGGCTTCTTGTGTCCCTCCTCAATGTCCTTGATCAGAGTAAACATTACTTAGCAACAACTAAAAACATCGGTGTGTTATCAGTGTTGTTCTCAGGCTAAAGTCAAAAACACAGCACAGCACCAGTTACTAAGAAGGAGAAAAATAACTGTTACAGCTGAACCCAGGACAGGATAATACCATAAAATTTTCAATATTTTCAATAACATGCTTTGGTCAGATCTGTCGTTATCTCAACCCTTCATGCCCCACGTTGGGTGCCGTGTTTTAACCCCACCATGAGTGTCGTGGTTTAAACCCAGCCGGTAACTCAGTACCACACCGCCATTCGCTCACCCCCCACTTTTCAGTCCTGGGCAGGATGGGGAGGAGAATCGAAATAATACAAACCCCACAGGTTGAGATAAGAACAGTCCATAAACTAAATAACAATAATGATAATAATAAGAAACAACAAGAGAAGAAATGAAAGCTCAAAAAACCCAAGTGATGCACAGTATAATTGTCCAGCACCCATCAACCGATACCCAGTCTCTTCCAGCCAACTCCTCCCAGTTAACCTCCCGAGCATGATGTGCTGTGGTATGGAATACCCCTTTGGCTAGCTTGGTTCAGGTGTCCTGGCTCCCTCCCGGCTTTTTGTGCACCTCCTCACCAGCAGCACATGAGAGACTGAGAAAGTCCTTGATCACAGTAAGCATTACTTAGCAACAACTAAAACACCGGTGTGCTATCAGCATTGTTCCCACACTAAAGCCAAAACACAGCACTGCACCAGCTACTAGGAAGAAAAATAAAACTATCCCAGTTGAAATCAGCATAATTTGGAACATGAATTCCCCCCCAAGCCAGTCACTACCAATGTAGCTTTTTTTTCATTTTGAGCTTCCAGTTTAAGTCTCTCAATAACATTTTTGTTTCAAGAATTATTTTTATCTAGAGTGGTGTATTGCCGTGCAATACCTTGTAACAGAGTGTGTCTCCAGCTGTTTAAGTTGCTTATTTCCCCAAAAGGTGACTTACAAAGTGCAGGTCATGGGGATTAAGTCATGTAGCTCCCATGGAGTACAGTAGGAATTTCACAGTTGAATCCCTGCAAATTCTTTGGGGAAATTTATTAATTTCTAATGAGTCATTAATCACTTCCCTGACTTCACATGTACTGAAGTAGCCTCTGACACGAACAGTGAAGCACAGTATTCGCCATTTCTTAGACAGAACTAGAAATTGCCTTATTTACTTGATTAACATGGAGATGAACTGGTAGACAAGTCCAAGATTTTGAAAACTGGCTAGTGATGCACACACTTTGCTGTTGACATTCAAACAACTGGCTTAAGGATACTTAAACTAGCGCTGTGCATCCACTAAAAGATGTAACTAAAATGTATCAAGTCAAGCATTAAAAACCTATATTATCTTAAGACACTAGCTGAATGGGAAAACAATGTCCACATTATTCACACAATTAATTAAAAAAATTTCCAGGCCTGGTAAAATACATTTTTACCCAAACGATGCAACTTGCGAATCGTTTCCGAAATATCTCTTTTCAAACTGCAGTTGTATTTACAAGTATTTTGGGGTTCAACATCCCCAAATGCTTATCTAAACTATATGGCTATTAGTTAGAACTAATGATGCATACTACAGCAGTTTTCTCCCTTTGATTGAAGAGCAAAGTAGCAAGCAAAAGTCATTTAGATATATTGGTATGAGGAAGGTTGTTGCTTTTAAAATATCAGTCACTGGCGAAAGTATCAACCACCCAACATGTGAGCACTGAGATAAGCAACAGACAATTTGTAAACTGATCAAGTTGTGCGGTTTTTCAATTCAAAGTGTTACTATTATTATGGCAGGGGTTGGAGTTTATTTTTTAGAGTTAAGGAGATTTATCTGAGAGCAAAAAGTTATGCTTAAGCATATGTAAAAGCATATAGAGGGTGAAGGTGAAGGAAATAGGAGTAATATGATACTGCACTGATCGGTAAAATGTTTGGGGCTTTTTTTTTTTTTCTTTAGCAAGAATATTATTTCCAACAGAAATAAGTTCTTTCTGCATCAGCCAAGTTCACTGCATGAATTGAGAAATACATTGCTGGTGCAGCTTTGCTTCATCTATTAAACTGTCTTTATCTCAGACTAAGAGTTTTTCTCACTTTTGCCCTTGCGATTCTCTCCCCCATTTCACAGCAGGGGAGTGAGCGAGTGGCTGGTGGAGGCTCTAGCTGCCTCCCAAGGTTAGCCCCCAACACCTGCAAAGACATTTCAGGCTGTGAATTTTACATATACTCATATATAAACACAAACTTCTTGGGTTCAAAATGTGTATTTTCCGAGGAACTAGTTTTGCTCCTTGCTTCTGAAGTGAAAAGTGGCCTAGATTTTTATGCTTACTTATATAGCAATTCCAGCACTTCTGAACTTTGTTGCAACAAACATGTTTCAAGTATCTTGTACATTTATATATTCATTTTTGAAACCAGGTCAACTTACTGTACATTTAAATGCTAAAATATTTTTATAGAGCCATCACAGTGATTCAAACAACTTGAACAATCCAAAGGAAAGACGTATTTCTTAAACACTCGAATATATATTAAAATAAAATTGTAATGATATTCAGCCTTTTATTCGTATGAATATTTTATATAAAGCAATAATATTTAATGACACTAGTAGAATTTTGTGACTCTCTACCAGTTTCTTGAAAAGGAAGAATTGACCAAGATTATCAATGGTTTATCAAATATAGGAGAAAATAATAACCAAGAAACCCCTCTAAATGTATTTTTAGTTTCATCAAGAAAAGGCAAAATGTTTTTACATGCAACAGGCTGTCTTGTCTATTGTTCAGGAGTTTGGGTCAGCTGAAGAAAAAGCATTCTGTAGCACTTGCTACTTTTCAAAACTGCAAACAGAGTATGCTTCCCAAAACTTTATCTGAGTCAAAAAACATTCCCTACACAGTTTGTTGCACTGAACTCTGACTAAAGAGTCAGTACAATTTAGACACTATGGACTTCGCAACAAAATAATGAGATTTTTTTTTTCTTTTAGAGCTTTGCAAGAAACCATGAAAGGGCAGAATCTGTGGGTAACAGTGACTTTTGGCACCTCTGGCAGGAGCCAGCTGGAAGGGTTGTTACGTTACCCAGCCTGGTGTGTAGCTGGAAGGAACTCTGTCTGAATCCTTGGGGCTAAGAGTAGATAAGAGTCTCCATAGTCCTGTGGAGTTAAGCAGTTGCACAAGGTGAGCCAGTAGCAAAAAAGGAGCTGTTAAAATCCTCAAATCAATTCTCTGGAAACAGGCTTACAGCTCTACACCAGCTACACCACACTACACTTTTTTGCTGTAGGAAGCAAGTCCCAGTACACAGCAAGCCTATGAAAAGGCAGCTTGCTTTCTACAGCAGGTGATTCTAAACCAGTTGATGTTTTTACTTATTCTCTGTGAGAAGTCCAACTACACAAGGGAATTAAAGTAATTGGGGAGGTAGTGAATATATGCACAAGTGAGAGATCCTGAATTCGCTACAAACAACTCCATTCAAATTAGTTTATAGAAACTGGATAATCTCCTAACACTGTGGATGTGATGATGAATTTAATGTATTATTACAGAAAAGGCAAGAAGCAGAAGTACACTAAGAATCTGAGTACAACCAAAATGTGTGAAAGCGGATTTGGTGGCATTTGTTTCAACATGTCAAAGCAATTCCTGATATGTGGGAAAAGATGCAAAGATATAAAGGATTTACTGGCACATCACATTGACGGCACGTACTTTGACAGATGTCATTCCTTCGACAGTGGAGCTGGTTTGGGTGTAAATAGAATTATAAATACCAAGAGAAAGATTTTGAGAAGACATGGGGACATGAGCTCTTAATTTAGTTTTACACTTTTTCTTTTTAAGTCCCTCATACACTCAACTTTCTGAAATACTCCAGGATGAAATATTTGGAGTTTATTCTAGTCTACAGAAGATACCAAATTTGGTTTCTAGTCAGGCAGGTGCAGATTTAACTCCAAAGAAGTAGTAACATTCTGTTCTGCTTCAACTAGTATCCTGATTACAAAGAGTCCACAAACGCAAAGACAATCAGTGAGATTTTTATAACCTCTCCTTAAAAACTGCTCACAGCTGTTTAGCATACACGAATGTAGGTCATACCATCTGATTTTTTATTAATGGTAGCAGGGTAGAGGCTGTCAACTGGGTTTTTTTTTCTAGGAAAACTGGTTTTAGTGATGAATGAGCAAGAGTATTCAAGTAAGCAGCACCTTCATGTGGAGAAAATATTTTACAAAAATACAAATATTTACAATACAAAGTATTTCACCTGCTTAGCTTGACAGTCTTGTTTCATTTTCTTACATCATCTCCTTTACTGAGATTTCTACAAGTTGATAGCATCCTCTCATAACACCAGACTCCACAACATAACTGCCTTCATGTACTGTAAAAATACCATCAAGCACAAAACTACAGAGATGTACTTTAGCAAGAAGCATGCTAGTAGGACAGCTGAATTAATAATAATAAAAGACTAAAATATTGAGATTTCTTTTTTCTCTTAGAAAAGGAGGAAAAAATTGTGTTTTCCAATTCTCTTTCCGCATGAGCCTTTTCAATTTTCCAATCAACATTACAGTATGAATTCTTAGTCAAAGACTATACAGACTTACTGAAAAGACTATTAACTGCAGCAATTCTGGAGCTATGGCTTTTGAATTAAAGGTCATGACAGTTATGAATGAGGCTATGGCTTTTTTACACTACTTCTTGGACTTATATCTTCCACAGAAGTGGAAATTTAAACCAGAAATAGGACTGCAACATGACAAATGAATGAAACTCTAAACTACAGAAAGCAGGGCTAAGAGGAGGTCATTCGTAAGGCAATGCAATGAATTCGTGATGTTGATGTTTTGACAAGCAAATAGATCACTGAATCCAATACCTGATGCTAGCAAGGCAGTACTTTTTGCAAAGCTTTACCTTAAGAAACCAACAACAAACCTTCCTTCAGAATTTAGTTAGACTGGCTGAGTGGACAAGTATTTTTAAGCCAGTATCATACACCTTGCTTTCCCCTGTGAGTTAAATTATTCTCTCCATTTTCTAATCTTTCCTGGTTCTTCCCTTCCCTTTCTGTACCTACAAACTGCATGCATAGACACATTTGTCTCTTTCTGTACCCTTCAGTGTTTATGTAGTTTGGCAATCAGCATTACTGGTTTCAAAATAATGCAGAATTAAGTTGGACTTTGTCATCATACCAAGAAATACACTGAAGCACTTTTTAATTAGGACACTGTGGTCCTGAACTAACCCTGAGTTACAAAGATTAAATAATTGCTTATGGCATTCTCAATGTGTGATTCACCATACTGAACAGAAGATTACTGACTCAACTGCTAAGTTATGAGAACCGATGAAGTCTTGCTGAGTGCAGAAATTCTTTTTAGCACAAAAAACCAATGCAGTTTTATGACCCAATCTTTTGAGCAATTTTAATTAAGGACTACTATGATAGAAAGACGTTGAAAACCTATTTAGTAGGAAGACAGGCTCACATTTGAGTGTTGACTTATGAAATCAGCATTTTCAAAGATGTTACTGGACTTCGGTCTATTATTTTCAAAACCATTAACTTCGCCCAGCACATTCCTATCTACAGATCTAGGAGCAAAACTGTTGTAAGTCTTCATGAATTAGGAACCTGTGAAAGTCAATATCACTCAGACATCTGCTCTACTTGAGTAACTTCTTGATTGTTTTTTCCCCCTTTAAATCTAGACATACAACTTTTAATAAACAACTGTTTTAAGATTTACATTCAGATCTTCCACAGGTGTCATCTGGCACAAGTCCCCTGATCTTAGTGAAGCCACTTCAACATACCACTCAAAAATCTGGCCTTAAAACCTCATTATATTTAAAAGTTAACTAATTTAAGTAGACGTTCTTTCAAAAAGGTCAGTTACATTCATTTTAATAATAAAAATGAATGGGGAACATGCTAAGGGAAATCAGCATGTTTAAATGATAGTAGAGCAAGAACAGTAATAATATTCTTAAAACACTGGAGCATTATGTAGCACACGCAACAAAGTATCTGCAGATGCAGGAATAATGAATGGTTTTGAACAAAGTATATTCATGGTCTTTCCTCTTCTTAACTTTCAAAACAAATACAAGTATATGAACTTGTATTTTCTAATGCTGAAGTTCATCTGCCAAAATTATGCCGTCTGTGCAAAAGGAAAAGGAATATTTGTCCCCCAGTGTATTCCATGGTAGAAAACAACAGAGCACTCTGGGCTTGCTTTTTAAAAGGTATTCAGACTATACAGCAGGAGTTTTAAAGTCCCCCTTGGTTTCTCACTAGATTCATAGGTGTCTAATTTCCTGCACAGAATAACACTTCTGCCAATCCCTTGAGGGAAGCCCTAGTGAAAGCTGAGGTTGTCAGCACACATACACTATTCCATTGTTATTCTTGTTCTATCAATCATTTTCAGTCAAGAGAAAGGTGAGCTTTGGCACTGAGATATAGGCCATTCATCAAGGTTAGGAAAAGAAAAAAAAAAAAAAAACACCTTAGTTCTTATAAGCAAATGTATAGGAAGCAGCAGCAGAAACAAAGATGAAGAAAAAGTGCAAGGAACCATAGGGCTTCATGCTGGACAGGGTGCAAGACACAGCAATGAGCACAAGAGGTACACACACACATAGCAAGATTCACACTGTGCGTATGCTTTGACTTGAAAATGTTAACTATGGCCTTTCAATTGTATGTGAAGCACAAGCTGTAAGGCATCTATATAGATGTTGAGAAGAAACATGACATAAATCCAGCCTCAGGCTTGAAGTCCCTGAAACAGTAGATCATGAACTGCAATGCGGTGCTGCTAGAGCTCATGTATTATTTGGCATCTGACAACGTATAGGTACTCACCAAGTCTTCCAAATTACAAACAAAAAATCTACAAATTTTTCCTGCTGCAAATAGCATCTTAGTATTTTCTAACTATGATTTCTTCTTCATTACGCTATTGCTAGCAGAGATACACACAGTTCATGGATGATGTCAACAGGTTTCTTGCCATTCTGAGGTGCTAGAAGAGTATAGTAAAGCGTATTTTTTCCTGAATTAAGGTTAATAAACTGTATTCACACACTGCTGTAAAGAAATTACCTCCCATTGTGCTAGATTTGAAGAAGCCTTCTATAAGGATTATTTTCTATATATCAAGAGCAGGGAACCAGTGAGCTTCTCAGCAATAAGGACACTTTTTTCTGAGAGACATTAAAGACAGATCTACACCAAAACTTGGCTCATTCATGGTCTACTTCAGAGAGAGACAGAAAGAAGACAGGACTCGATAAGAGCTAAGTGTTCAAGACCTCTAAAACTAAGTGTACAATCCTATTTTCATTTTCTTTACTGAAGGAATATTAACTTGCCTGTATTAATTTTTATTTTAGAAGATGCTATGAGCTCATTTTCATATTAAAGATTCTTTAGGGCCCTTTCTATACTTCAGCTCTTACTTTAGTTTAACTTAATTAAAATCTTTTCGAGATTTTCTTCATGAGACATACTTAGACTTTCAGTAACAGAATACAGATAATTATATCACTCCTTTCTATAATATGGACTAACCAAAGTGAGGCTGTCCAAATTATTGTGTTCCAATAGTGTCTGCCTCATTACTTTATACATTGGACAGGCTTGGTGCTACTGGATAAGATCCTCATGATACTTTAGGCCCTGCCTCAGAATATTACTTACTCTCACTGAAGCCATTGTGCCAGGACACCAGGCCTGTAACCACTCAAAGAGAAACACTTCCCCAGGCCCCCTGTACTTTTTATTGAAGAAGAATACCATATCAGCTGTTACAGGCTCATCTAGAGGCCACAGTTTAAGCCCAGCTGGTAACTCAGAACCATGCAGCCACCCACTCACTCCCTCCTTTCTTCCCTCCCCGCTCCCAGCAGGATGGAGAGGAGAATCAAAAGAATGTAAACTCCACAGGTTGAGATAAGAACAGTCCAGTAACTAAAGTATAATACAAAACAACTACTACTACTACTACTACTACTACTGATAAGGGAAATAACAAAGGGAGGGAATATAAAACTAAAAAGAGAATGGGGAAAAAAACCCCCAAACCAATAAACACAAGTGATGCACAATACAATTGCTCACCGACCAATACCCAGCGTGACCTGAGCAGTGATCTGGGCCTTCTAGGTGACTGTGGTATGGAATACCCCTTTGGCTAGTTTGGGTCAGGTGTCCTGTCTCTGCTCCCTCCTGGCTTCTCGTGCCCCTCCTCCCCGGCAGAGCATGAGACTGAAAAGCCCTTGATCAGGGTAAGCATTACTGAGCAACAACTAAAACATTGGTGTGCTATCATCACTGTTCTCAGACTAAAACTGAAACACAACACTGCACCAGCTACTAAGAAGGAGATAAATAACTGTTACAGCTGAACCCAGGACAAAACCATACCTGTTTAACCACTTCCTAGCACACTATCCATACAGGTGGCTTTTAAACTCAGTAAGGTGACTCCTAAATTTGATCTAAAGATACTTCTTATTTTGAAATATAGAAGAATGAATAAAAAATTGCATATATGCACAACTAGATATTAATAGTGTAGATGTAAAAAAGGCATAGAAATTTATCTTGTAGTTCCACTTTGTAATACAAAGTATTTTATACATATATTATTTCATTAAAGAACCTTAAATCTAAACTATTTTATTGTGTGAACGAACATAGATTTTAGAAGTTAGAATATATTACACCGGACTGACAGTAAGTTTGCACGTATAAGTACTAGTATATATTCAGGAGTCTAGATTGGCAAAATTCTGTTGCATACAAATAACCTGAAACATTAAAATGTATGCTCCATCCTCAGTGATCCAAAGGGAATCAGATAGAAGATCTGACTATGTGTTTTCTACATTAAAAATTCAAATCAGAACATGTAAAGTAGTTTAAAATAATAATTACATGAATTCCAATTAAGTATTACACAGTAATTACAATGAGTGCTATTAGCAAATTCAAAATACAATTTCAGTTAAAGCTACTATGGTGAAACACAGCAACAGACAGGTGCACCCAAACATCAACAAGTGGAAGAGAAATTACAGGTGCTTGTATGTTAGGGAAAGTGAAATCACTCCTCTGTGGTTTACGCTACCTCAGCCAACTAGGATGTTGCTGTTTATATGCTTTTGCAGTTTTCATAGGCTAAAGTATTCTTCAAAATGAATGCAGTGCAGAATCCAGGAAACAATTTATGACACAAAACCAATTTAGAACCAGCCAAGTCTGTACGAATTTATCAGATACAGAAAATGAGAGTTACCTCTCTATAAAGTTTAGGGTTTGTTTTCTAGTATCTGCACCAGGTGCTTCATTTAACAATGCAAGTGACGTCCTGATTTTAACATATGAAATCTGCTTTAGCAACTGAAGATTTACCTCTAATAGAACTCCAAAGTAACAGACAACACTTTGGATTTAGCTCTCTGTACTTGAAAACAGTCTTGCAGCCAAAAAGCATGATTACATGTTACGAAAACTGTCTTTGAGAAATTCTGCATCACTGGAAGTATTTATCTTGAAATAGCTGCAGTTGGGGGGGTCTATCATTTTGATTGTTCTGCACTACATGCTAAAAGCACATCATGTTAAACTGAAATACACAAAAATACATATATTCCATGCACACCATTCATTTTATTGCATCTGTGCAATCCAGACTCTAAAAGTTTCCAACTGTATTGTGAATAAAGAATTACATATCATGCATCTGTCAGTAAACCCAGTTAAATCTCTGGCTGAACACCCCTCCTCAGTATTTTTTCCCAAAACTGCTGTTAAATTCTCTGTTCTGAAGCTTTACTATTTGACATTACCTTTTCCCTTAAAGCATTCTACTAAAGTCATCAGAAACTTCCCTTAATTTGATCTAGATAGACTTACTCTAACCCTACACAGTAGATTTCATTTAGTGTCTCAAAATATACTGTCCCTACGAATTCAGCTGAAACCACATTGTCCTTGTGATGTAGCCACAAATACCAAATTATTTCTACAGAACAAAATAGGTAAGTTGAGGTTTCCTTCAAAGACTTCCAATCTGGTGACACGATTTTCTATAGGAATCATTCTATTCTAGATTCTAAAGCCATATTGGTAATTAATCTTTTTTCAGTCCCAGTATTTTTCAGAGATATGATTCTAAGGTGTCTTTTACTAGGGGGCCTGAGACTGTTCCAGTGCTACAAATGTAGGGTCCAAATGAAAAATCTTCTTGGAGAACTAGAGCCAGATTCAAGTATGAACAAAGCCTTGGAAGAGACTTTGTACATGTGGTGGAACATGCATCCATTCAGCCTCACATACCTGCTCTTTCTCTTTTAGAGAGAGTCTTTCTTTTTCCTTTCAAATTGCAATGATTCTTCCCCCATCGAAAACTTGTGGGAAATTACAATGTCATTATTATTTTCCTACATTTCAGAGGCTGCCTCATAACAATAATGAAGAAGAGAAAAAAGTGAGAATTTTCACCTCAGCTTCTTACAGGTTTGGCTTACAAATCTTTACTTCATCTTCTGCCATTCTTTAAGCACATATCAAGAAAATACAAGTAAAAAGTCCCAGAATGATTTTAGGGTGTGCAGAACATCCAATTCTTATGCTAGCTAGCAGGACAAATAGTCATTATGTGCTCTGAAAATCAGGCCATGATCACTGAAAGCTAGATTTCTGGCAGCTTGGAGAAATGAAGGTTCCAAATATGGCATAAGTGGCTTTGGGGATGTTTCAACTGGAAGGTATTTTTCTGAATCCCAGTTCTCCTGTTGTTTCCTCCTCACACATCTCTGTAAGAAAAGCCTCTTCAGTGAGTAAGAGTAAACCAAAGGCCTGCCCCTATCTTACCAGCTTCTTTCTGGGGATGGAATAGAAATGAGGTATACAGTTATTACACAAGGCATGGGGCAAAGAAGACAGGTAGTCTTCAGAAATACGTAACATAATTCCTGGACTATGTGGTCCAAATCACTAACTATTAATATTTGGGTAATATGTACATAGATTTTCAATAAAAACTCAAAGCATACTGCTGAAACATGTTTCAACTGGGGTGGGGGGTGAGGGGGTGGGAAGCCAAACAAACCAGATTTCCATTTCAACAATTAACAGTCATCTTAAAAGTCAGAGCCTCCAAACCAATGCAGGCCTGAAAAGCTCTGGGGCCTGTGGTTCAACTGAGTCATCTGACTTTAAAGCAAGGACATCTATTTCAGTTCAACAGACTTTCTAAAATTAACCAAGGTTCACAGCTTTGCAAAAAATACATACTGAAACGGTGAACTTCTACACCCTTGATGGAAGTCCTCTAAATCTGGATTCCATACTAATAATTAAAGTTCCACACTCTGAAGGCTCTTCTCCAGGTTTTAGCCTCTATCTCGTAAAATCACAGAAAACAGAAAACTTTAACATTAAGAACAAGCTCAAAGGAACAAGTTGACTTCCACGGTTCTCAAGCATACTAAAGAACTGAATGAAATACACAATGTCATGGTCAAAAAAGATGCAGCAGGACCTGTTTTTGTCTTAACCTTAGCCCTGTCCAAAAGAAAATTAAAAACAAGCACTCTGTTAATGACAGATACACGTTTAGCCTTCCAAAATAAGCACCATTTCACTCGTGCCTATTATTCACAGAGATCAGAGAGGGCCAAAGAGATTCTTCTTATAGTAAAGATTCTTCATGACTCCACACAAGACTTCATGGTCTGAAGCCAGAGGTGGCTTTACTTTCTCTATCCTTCCCAGTATGAAAAAGAATCCACCTGCTTGCATCTAACAGGTAACTCACAAGGATTGCTGTTTTCTTTTTATTTTTTCCTTTCTTCCTTTGTCTGTGTGCACGTGTGTATGTGTGCACACAGGTATGCATGTGTATGTCTGTGTATCTTTTAAGACTTCAGACTTCATAATTACAATACGATGAAAACCAGTTTCTCTTGATATACAGTCTCAGATGGCCATGAACTCTTCAAATTGTTTACACCTAGCTACTTCTCTCTTAGATATGCATAACAGAACATTAGAGGCTCAGCCAGAGCACAATTTCACTTCATATTTCTTGCACTGCAGACTCAGGACAGAAGTCCAAGCAACCTTGACGCTGCTCCCTGTTGTGACTGAGTCTAAGCAGTAATGATTGTGGAAATGTATCACATACCTATTAACACTTCTTCCTCAGAGTCCTCACTTAAGCCAGACCTAGGATCTTAGCACAAAATAGTAAGAGTCTATAGAGGCTTTCTTTTTCTTTCCATCATGATTACCTACGTACAATCTCTCTGACGCCCTCTTCTGTTAAAAGAATTGCTATCAGTGGTAGCATACTGCCTCAGATAGCTAGCTAACACTGACTACTAAAGAAATCCTTCCTCCTTCATCATGATCAAACTAAAGATATCAGTGGGTATACTGGATAGCATGCTGGATTTCCAGTCATTCATGCGATTCACCTCTAACTACTCTGGCATCTGCCTTATCTATCAGCAACCCAACATATCCAATATCTTAACTTCTCAATTTAAGTCACAAACGTTTTCATCAAGAAACATCAATATGTTTCACACATGGGGAAGGTCACTGTCCCACAGAGGAACGGTGCCAGCTGTTTTATTTTAACTTGATTGCTAAACTATATATTTTCACTACCCTCTTTAATTTTTCAGTGCAGTCATAAACAGAATAAATTTCAAAGATTTTCCCACAAGAAACCACTGCAGCTGAATTCTACTTCTGCCCCGTAGTTTCCTACTTTCCTGTAGCTAGGCTGGGTTATTGCTTTTTCTACATTTCCATTTCTTCACAGCAATGGGCTTTAAGATGGCCCTGTCAAGGTGGTTTTCATTTACTTCAAAATTTTGATTACTAGAAGATCTGTTTTGATTTTACACTCAAGCCCTTTACACGGGCATATGAACTTTATAACTGAAGTTAATAAAGGTAAACAAATATGAAGTTATGTGAGCCTGGTGAATGGAAAAGGAGAATGCTAAGACAGCCAGAGATGGGACAGAAAAATACCAATGAAAGTATTACTTTCCAAATCTCATTTGCTATGTGGTCAGTTTTATCTCTATCATCTCTTGCAATTTTCAATTGGAGAAATACTGGCTCAAGAAACTTAGGTTACAGATTCTTATCTATGCTAAAGAAATCAATGCCACATATCTTTTATAGCTTCCTGAAAAAAGAATTTATTTATGTTGAGGTCTAATCTGTTTTGGTGTTTGATTTTATGTTGCATAGCATATTGTAGCATAATCAAATTTATGGATTTTACCTATATGATTTATGTACACCAGGATAAGAAAAACAAATGCACATAATGCACAAATTTATTTTACTAGGAGATTCAAAAACAAGGATGCAAACATGCTAAAAATGTTTCTATAAGTCTGCAATATTTAAAGTAATTTAAAAGTTTCTATGAGAAATTATATTCATGGAGTGAGTGGAAGTAGCATTTACCTGCAATATTATAAACCAAGTCACTAAATCCCATATTTCCACTTATTAAATCGCTACTAAGAGGAGTCCTGCTGCTAAAATATTATGTGGTTCTCTTAGAGCAATATCATTACCTAATGATTCTGAAAGAACCTTATTTTTCAAAGGGAAAGGCAGAGATGTATTACCTTGAATTGCATAAGGCAGCTCCAAGAAAACAGGCCCAACTCTTCTGTGCCCATTCACAAGTGTGGGAAAGGGGAATAAATGCTCTGCTGAGATCATTGGTTATGACAGAAGCACTGAATTACATAGCTGCCATCCTGATGTGGATTTTTCAGACGCTTACTGAAAAAAAAGCCCCAAACCCTAGAAATATCACTTTCAAGCCCTATTTCAAGAGTTATATTTATGTCCTAACAGTCCACAGAAACTGCAGCCATTCAGAAGCGTGAATGCCCATGAGGGAGTCGTCATGACATTCTTGTGCTCCAACCATTCGGGCCTGTTTCAAAACCAAGCAATTTAATTTCACTTTCTGATATTTTTCCAAATGTGATGAGAGTTCCACTTTTCCTACTGCCATTAAGTTCATAAGAGCTAGCTGACAGTAGCTCAGTGGCTACTACACCCTTCCTGAAATTCATGTAGGATAATGCCCAGAGCTGTTTCAGTTCAGTTAGCAGTTACGCTAAATCAAAAACATGCATAGAAATGTAATATCTCCTAACTTACAGGAGCAACAGAAAAAAACTGTTGCTGCTGTAATTTGTATTTATACGACTTTCTCACATAGCACTGACAGTGCTGCCATAGCACAACACAGCACTGGGTTTGTATTTCATTTTGGAAAAAAATATTCTGAGAGATTTGGTGCCTTATTACAGCTTCATTAGAGAGGAACAAAAAGACACACAGAACTGACTAAAACCATCAGGGGGTTTCATAACATGGAGATTGCTGGAACATAGAAATGCTTCAAAGAACTCCTAAAAGGGCCACATGCAACTGCAAATTACCTTTATGAAGAATAAACTCAATTAATTCCATCCAATAGGAATAATGCAAACCAGGTGAAACAGAACCAGGTGTTTGGACTCTGGTTAACAAAGGCATAAATCAAAATTTAAACTAAATAGCCATTTTCATCTAAATGCTGCTAAATTCCAGTGCTTCTGGAAGTGTATTTATCCTACTTTCTCTTTTTGTTTCCCAAGGAACCTCCATTTTACAACCACAGTGCATGGAAACATATGATGGCATACATGCAGTTTCATCTACCTGACTTAGGTAGGATAAGACAGGATTGTCTCTGTGGGCAGGTGCACGGGTACCTCTTTTCCTAGAGTGCTGGATGAATACAGATTTGGTACTCACAAAATGATGTGCACATTTATGGTATGATTTCCATACATATTGAGAGAATTGCAAAATATCTACCCTTACCCAGGAAGATGATAATTATGTCTATACAACTATCATTCTAACTACTGACTAGGCTAATAAACAACAATCTGTTCGTAAGTTATGTTTTAAGCATCAAAACTTGATCTGCAAAGGAAATAACAACGAGATGCTTGTGCCCTGGATCCTTATTCCCAATCCATACTCTACTTCTTCCCCATCGTGCTGTCCCAAACAGGCTGTTTGTGGGACCAAACTTTCTCTCTTACTGTATCTTCCCATTAATATATAACTCCTTACATCCCTCCAATGTACTGCTATTGTTTAGATTAAAAACTGTGTGATGAGCTCAACAATGTAGCTGCTTGAGCAGCAGCCTTTGTGAAGGCTATACAGCTGGGTGGTAATTTGGCCAGTCTCTTGTGAATATAGACATGAATTCCACAGCCTATTTTCCCCTCAAAACTGATGAACCTCTTGTCTTTTTAGGCTCCAGAAAGTAGCACATGGCAGCTGAGTCAAACATTCTGAGTTGCTGGAAACTTCCAATCCTCCTAAGCCATTCCCGCATGAAAAGTGTTGAACGTGTACTCTTTCAAAGCATGGTAAATCACATCACCACAGTACTTCAGTAGCAACAACAGTACGTAGCTGAAATACCCTAGTTATCTGCAACATCAGTACAGGAAGAAGACCAAAGAAATACATGGAATTGCAATTCTTACAATGTAGTGAAGGAAGCTGAGCCATAACAGTCCAGAGAAGAAGTTCATTACATTTACATGTGTGTTTACAATGTTGATGAGTTTCTAAGCCTGAGTAAATAAGCCAACCCTAAATAAAAGGAAGCAGTCAGAAAGCTGTCATCATGATCTACTTCAAACTTCAACTTCATTTAGATTTACCCACTCCTCGTACCTCAATTCAATTCAAGAGTCGAAACTCTTTTATAACCTCATCTTCCATAATAGAATAAATCAACATGCAGCATTTAACTGAGAAGTAAAAAATAAGACTGAACATGATATAAGCATATGAAAAGGAATGATACAGAAAAGGCCTGTTTCTATTTACATTTTCGTATGTATAGTCACCAAAGAAGTAATCATCATTTTGCACTAAGAAACAAGGATCTACTATTAACTCCAACAACATCTAATATGGGGGTAGGCACAATAGTGCTTGGCCATAGCTAGAGGGGGAGCTTCATTGTATCCAAGATTAAAGTCCTGATTCCACATAATTCATATGAAACATTTTTTTACTACTGGGGTTTTTTGTTGGGGTTTGGTTTTTTTTTTTAAGTTAAACTATCAGTCTTCTCTCTAATGATTATCTGGAGAATATCCTTTTGCTGAAAATAAGTTCTGATTTTTTTCTCCCATAGGTATTTTAAAGTATTTTAAAGTATTACTGTTAAAGTTGCACATCAAAGTGATCTACTGGTATTGTAGAAAGGGCACCTCTATATAATTGCATCAAATTGGCTCATGACACATTTATTGATGAAATGGATGTAGATAACGTTTGTGCAGTCAATAACCTTCTTTGGCTATTACTGCACCTGTAGCATGGAATCATAGTTAGAAGAACAGATTCAGTCCTCGACTGCGGATCAAAATGACATGGAAAGGATGAAGCAATGAAGAAAGAATTTTATACTTCTGTATTGAAGAGAACATGTTTTGTTTATAAATAGCACCCTGACCTTTCTTACTCCTCATGAATTTTAAAATATGTAAAATAATAATAATTAACAATTAAAAAAAAAATCATGGACTGAAAGGTCTAGGAGTTCCCAGACGATACAGAAATGTTTGTTTATAATTCACCAGTTGAACCTGAGTTTGGGCCAACATAGACTTTACAGTCTCCGCTCAGCTGAAGGCTGATTATTTTGCATGGTGTTTATTTTCAGACCGACTGGAGGAAAACTGTTCATCTCAGTCACAGCTACTCAGATTTTGAGTACCATAGCTTCTAATATTTTAGCTACAAGGTCTTGGAAATACAGTGTTGCCCTTTCAGCATGCGGTAGGGATTGAAGTTGTCCTCAAGCACCCACACGGTCTTGAAGGAGAGTTACTGCATGAGGTTATGTAGTTGCTTAGAATTTGCAAAGGAAGTGCCCTTACTGTAACAGATTATCTTGAAAGTCATGGCTGGGTTAACTTTTTCATTGTTATTATTAGAAGGCAAACAGTTTTGGTGCTGCTTTTTGTTTGGTTTGGGGTTTTATAATTAAAAGCATTGTTTCAGTCTATTTCACAAATATTATATAATTCAGCAAATATTTGCTTGTCAATCAAAGCAGGTTTTTATTTAGGAACCAATCAAAATAAGCAAGAGGGATGAGGCAGTTGTGCCAATGTACTGCATAGGGTACTGAAGAATTGGGAAAGCAGGATTAAAATCTCTCTGCTACATAAAGGCAAAGCATTACCTGTTTCAACCATTGTTCAAACCATTAGTCTGTGGAATTAAATGTCCTCTACTATCTCCTCAACTCCATAATTATTTCATTAGAAAGTAATTGGAGCAAAGATCAAAAGAACAAAAGCCCACACTGATTTCAGAGTACCCTGTATTTTTACAATAAAGATGCTCCAATTTGTGCCCTATTTTGTACAAAATGGATCAGCTTCAACTCTGAACTCTTCTTTTTGGACAGCACAGGACACTGCTTCCTACAGTATCCTATAACTTAACTATAGCCTCCTCTACTTTGACAGATTTTTCTGAAAATTGTACAGAAACAATACAGTTGCCACACAGCTCAGGGTTAGGTGGCCCAGACGCTTTGCTGGAAAGCACATCTGGCTTTTCCTCAGCTTTGGGGGTGGTGAACTGCTTTGCAGTTGCAAACCTTCAGGTGGGGCAGGAGCATTCCTCTTGGTGCCAGGAGTCACCAGCTTCCATTCCCCACATTCCCAGAGGCTGGGCTTCTGGAGGAAGGAGGAATGGACTCTGGCCATGCGTCCACATCAGTTCCACTTCTGAGGTCTCAGGGTCTGCATTTCCCTTCTTAGTCTCACTTCCGCAAACAGGGTTATATAGACCCTCATGTTAATCAAAGACTACAAATAAGCCAAACGAGGGCTGTGCAAATAAGCCAGGGCAAGATAAAGCTTTTCTGCTTGCCTTGCCCAAGAATAAATTACAAATACACAGGAATATACTATTACAGATCAAAACACAGGAGCCTACTGAAAACCCAGTCATGAACATAAACTATGACAGAAAAAAACCCCTCCTCAGCTGAAGGCAAAACTCGCACAGCAGACATGACAAAACAAGGCGCCCTTCCTAATATGCATTTAAAAAATTAAGTTTCTGAAAAAGTACATTGGCAGCAGCCATTTACTTTATCTGTACATTTGGGAGCACATTGAGAAGCAGCTTTTCAATTTGAAGGATCAAATCTGACACAATTCATCAGACAATAACAGTGAAATCAAAAAGACAGTAACTGGAAAATGTAATCCTCCCCTGAAATTTTCTTCAGCTCACCATCTGCTTCCATTCTATTACATGCCACTGGGGACTCACTGTCTTGCAACATCTCCTCTGGGTAGAATTGCCGCAGAGGTAACAGCAGGACTGATAGCTTCGCTGTATGACTCAACCAGCAGGCTTTGGGTGACACAAAACAGCCTGCACGTTACCCTCTGACAAAGGAGAAAACCAAACCATGCAAAGACCAGGTAATGACAGGCACTGAACGAAATGCCAATGCATTGCACTGATGCAAAGCATGTGCTTAGTAAACCAGCCAGGTTTTCCCTTAAGTGAAAACAGCAGGACCGAGCCACTACAATAGAAAATTTACAAGCATTTAACCGCAGAGGTTATTTCCTCAGAATACCCCCAAATACGAGCATTCCCTCCAGTTGTGAGAACTATTTCGCTGACACAAAAATCACACTGTTGGTACATAAGACCTGTATGTAACTACTCCAACATGAATTTCTTTCTTTGAAGAAAGGCGCTCTGAGCCATCTGGAACAGCTTAGCAGTACCTATCAAAATGCTATTTTCTGTCTTCCACACCTTGAGTAAACTAAAATGGCAGAAACTCTATTTTAAAAGGCAGACAACCCCCTACAGCGTAGAGAGAATAAAGGGATGCTGAGACTCTCTTCATTGAGAGTTCATAACATATCTAGTAATTAAAATGCATTATCAAAGGTTATTCTTTATAAATTAACTTTTACCCCTTAGTTATACTGAAACTTGAGCAATGGTATATATGCACATATACGTCACAGATGTGACAGCCGGGGGGAGGGGGGGAAAAATATGTTTTTCTATTAATCTGTTCTTCATTCTCCAAAATTCAAAGCGCATGTTCTTTACATGTAAGTGAACATTTCTGCTTCCAAAGTAAGTCTTTTCAACAATAAAGGAGCAAGGAAGGAGCTGTTTAACTTATTCCTCTGAGTTTCAACTATGGTTGAGTTCAGTGTGTCAGAGACATGAACCCTAAATGTCCCACCTGTTCATTTGAAATGCTTTAAGCTATGATCAGATAATCGGTGTCATGCCCAGGAGAACAAAAAAAATTCTATAAATAGAAGTTCTTTCTATTCAGTGTATTCAACATTATTCAAATAACTATTGGATCAGGTGTTCTACCTAAAAACTGCAGAAGTGTGTTGGTCCATGTAGGTGAACTTCTTTGCTCTAAAATACTCACTTGCTAGAACTCCTTCCTCCTTTAAACTCCAGTCCAGCAACACATACAAGTATGCTCCTGCCTTTACTCAGCTAAGCAGCTACATTGATAACGCATATTCAAGTCACACTGATAAGTCAAATTTGTGTATAGCAAATGGTTTCTCCTATTAAGCCATAATCCTTTGGGAACCAACAATTCCTGCCACTGTTGTGTTAAACGTTTACTAGAGATTTATACAGTAAGAGTGATGCACTTCACATTTACTGTTAACAACATACATTAAGCAGTATCTGTAATGGCCCTGCCCATCACATCAGCTCCAATCCTAAAATGTTTTAAACATCAATGACACCCTTTAGATTCTATTGGAGAAATATTTTTTCATTCCTTGCAAGCACCAAATAAAATCAAAAATTATTGACAGCAATCATATATATCACATATGGCTGAGGAGTCTTCACGGAATTAGCAAAAAGGAATTTATCTATATTTCCCAGTTTTTTCTCCTGGTCAAGTTTTCTGTATTATTATTTAGGTGAACTCTTATGAGCACTTCAAAATACATGAATAAATTTCAAGCCAAGTGTGAGAAAGCAATCCAAGTGAATACTCACATTTGAAGATATATTATGTGTTAAAATTCATTTGGTCCGTTATTGAAATGGCAGATCCAAATGATGAAATGCTTGCACCTGATTTTTGTGAAAGGTCATGTTGATTTTTGCTGATGAAAAGTTCATATCTTCATACTTAGCAAAAATGGGAAATATTCATAATGAAAACAAAGTATGCTTAAAGAGCAACTTTTGATTTACTGAATTATTGTTATCTCAGACTGGATAAACTAAAACAGGAAACAAATAATTCTATACAACAGCTGGCAAGGATCATAACATGAAAGAACAACAGGAAACTCCTGAAACCTTTACAGACACATTTGAAAACTTCTCCGTCAGATTCATTTCAGTTTCTTGAAGGCTGGAAACCTCCAGGGACATTGGACACATTAAAAGCCTGTGACGATGCATCAGTTTAGACAGCTACGGAATGAATAGAGATTCTTTTTATCATTACTATTATTTAATCTACTCTAACACCTGTCTAATTTCTTACTAAGTGATTAACATACATCTGATATGGTATTACCTTTCTTATACTGCAATTCAAACTTTAAAACAATAGGAAAGAACCCCACACAAATTTTTCTAAATACTAGAACATTTGTTTTACCGGTTACTTTTCTGATCAAATTATTATTCTGCTTGTGTGATGCAAAGCACCATTATATTCAATTAAATGGAAAAGTCTGTTTCTCATTTTGCACATTTTCAGTATGTATTTTATTTTTCTCAAAAATTCTTGAAAACTGTGATGCTTTGGGAAACCATTTAAAAATTACAATCCCTCATTAAGAATAGCTTTCCCCATTCACATTCAGAAGCATTTCTGTATGGGGTACCATTACCAGGATGATTTGTTCTGATGTTAGAATGTCCCTTTTAACCTAAGAACAAACTCACTACTTTGAATTTTAAAATATCCTGTCACAGTATTAATTTTTTTCTTTCTAAATCCACTGTGCTGTGGTTTTGCCCCCATCTTCCCACTGTTACTGTGTTGTAAATCAACAGGACATTCGGCTCACAGCACCACTTGTTCCAACAGGTATGATAAAGACAATGGCGAAATTAAGCACTATGCTTGCTGTTTTCAAGGGCTACTGCAGACCACTGTCCTGAAGATGTGTGCTGTCTCCAGGGCCAGGAATGGGGAAATATCTGGAATGTGGAATATCTGGAATGCAAATTATGCCTTAGCACAAGCAGTCAAATTTTAGTATCAGTGGGAGCTAGCACAGAAAGGAACACAGGTCTGTGGCAGCAGAGACCACATGAATCCTTGTGACGTGCATGAAGGTACCTTTGAAAATCCACCACCTAAGGACGGAAAGATTACTGGATCTATTATGGCAATGCATGCTGTCACAGACTTGAAATCTAATCATTTATAACACTGCTTTATAACCATTTTAGTAGCAGATTTCTGGGACCACATCACTGGCTTATGTAAATTACGATTTTAATGAGCCCCACTACCCTTAGAAGGGCTTCTACATCAGGACAGTAACTGTCAGCTGCTACACATTTCTGTTTTTTAAATAATTTCTATATTATATGTTACACTAAAGATTACAAGACTACTGAAGATATTGAATAGTTACTGAATACAACAGTGTTCTCCAGTCTTGTTTTCCAGATGTGTTACCAGACATATCCCCTGCTATGGTTGCCAATAACTACCTTCTAATTAGCTGTTTATGTCAGTCACCAGAAAGGTCCCTGTAGATCTCAGAGCTGAGGGATTCTCATGATATTCAGTAAATTGCAGGTGACACCAGATCAGTGTATGTATCAATACCCACTGCCCCAGTACTTGATTTTAGAGGAGACCCTTTTATAGCTTCTTTTGCACTCCCAATAATAAAAAAAATAAAGCCCATCATCCTCACTCTATTCCCCCCCCCCCACCTTTAAATTCACATTTGCTGCAATGCCCTTTCTAGTTAATAAAACCTAGGTTGTGGATGTGTTATGACTACAGCTACATCTGATCACTCATACTTAGATCATAAGCTTTATGAGGCAAAAGTCTGTAGTTTTGGACTGATTTTATATAGCAGCTAGCACACAAGCTTAATTCAAAATGGTGCCTCCTACGAATTGTAACTAATGTTAAAAGTAACAGTATTAATGAGTATGCATTATCAATAATATTATTATTGTTATCCACTGACAGTTTTCATAGTTTTAAAATCAATGCCAGGCAATTACTTTGAAATATACAGTGGATGCTTTATTTTCTAATAACCCTACAAGTGTGTGTCTTGGTTAAACAAAGAGACAAATTCAGCTCCAACTAAGCATGAAATATGCTGTAATGTTTTCATTATGAGGCTGCATACTGAGGTTGTTCATTAGATAGACTAAATAAGTAGACAAGAAATAAAAATTGAGAGAAAAAAATGTTCAGGGCATCAGTGTAGCTTCTAGTTTTCCACTGATAATCACTCTTTGCAAGCCTTCTGGACTCCTGCACACCAGAAGGGAGCTTTGTCAGCAGCACTGTGACTGTGCTGGGTCAGGAGAGACGGCTTCAGAGTCCAAAGTTGTCCCCAGGTCAGCCACCGGCTTTTTTCCTCCCTGGACTGTGGCAGTGTCAGGGGCTTCACTGCCAAGCCCACCTTTGGTCTGAGGTTTTAATAAAAAACACTTAATGCATTATAAAGTGAAATCTTATTGTCCTCTCTTTGATTAGTGGTTTAAGTACAATTAATTGGAGACTACAGGCAGGAAAGCTACTAAAAAATACATCCTTTTCCTTTACCATGTCTGAACTCTCTCACATATAAGCAAGCTGGGCTTGCCACTTATTTCTTACCCTTAAGTAACAATCACAAAAGAGAATTAACAGTATTTCTAAGATATAAATACACATACATACGTAGCTGTACATTAGGCAGCATCAGTATGCTTCTTCCTCTGCTTACCATTTTTGCTATGAAAGAAAAGCATGAGGATAATATATACAGAGCATTTATGGGTATTTGTTTCCTCTGAATGTACTCATTTTGATGATATTCATCATCATTAACCACAAGGTTTGCTTCCATTTCTTTTTATTTTAGTGAAGAAAGCTTTCTCACCAGCGGTATTTGCACTTCTACAGCTTTTGAACCTCCCACTGGTGGAAGCTGTATGTACTAGCTGGATTCAATGAGTGAATTTAAATTACAGAAATATGTACATAAATATTCATTTCCTTAGGCTGTTTTCACTCCCCCCCACCCTTTTAAAAAAAAGACTAAGTACGATAGTCAGTGGATTAAGGCACAGTCAGACAAGGAAGGAAAGAAATCAGGTATCAACTTCTCATTCACTAAGCCAGTGCAGTGACCTTGTGTCTTTCAGAAGGACTGAAGACACGTTAATGCTTCAATCAGCTGCTTCTTTGTAACATCCCAGGAACATAATGTCTGGCTGTATAAATGATGTGTAGCCTATGCACCGCTCTGGTGCTGATGGCATTTTGCTTTCTCTGCTTTTATGAGAATTAGGAGCATAGAGAAGCATCCCTGATAGAAATTAAGGTATCTAACAACTTAGGGTTTGGTGATCTGTTTTTTAAAAAATGTAAAATACGTGAAACCAAATATCCCTTTTGTCTTAAAGAACAGCTATTACTCCTAAATCATTGCAAATATTAAATATTACAGAGATTATTCTCTCATTGCTCTACCAGAAATAGGCGCCTGCAGACTAGTTAAAACAAGCAGGATATAAAATTATCTGTTTCTGCATATAAAGAATTTGGCATTAAAGTTACATTTATCATCCATTGTGCAACATTGCACATGATAGTATCTCTGGAGGTCATTCTTACTAGGTAGTAACAGCAGTCTGGATTTAGAAGGTATGATCACTTTTACGCAGTTCTACTGAGCAGCTATGTAAAGTGGGCAGGGTGAGATAAAGTAGAAATGTAGGGCAGCATTAAGCATCACATTTCAAAAAGGACATACTCACTGTCCTGGTTATAGCAGGAGCAATAGCTTCTCTTACCCTTTCCTTGCAGCATTAAATTCATTTGGTACAACTGTAGATCATCCTTTCAGATACACACACACCTGCACCTGTAAATTAAATCTGACTTCACGCAATACCCTGTTCCATGCGAGAAGCCAGCAGTAATTTTTTTGACTGAGTTAATGGACATTGAATTGAAGTACAGTGACTACTACTGTATTCTAGAGTGGATCTCAGCCAAGATTTCTTATTTTTTTGGACATAAACTGTACCCACAACCTCAGAAAACTCTCTGAACATTGACTTGAAAGTGAAAATTTCCATTAAAAAAAAAAATCACAGCTATTTCTTCTGGAATTCAGTGATGCACAAGGAAGTTAAATCACTTCACCGAGGAGAGACACCAGTCAGTTAGTTCCCTTTAGACCCTTAATATTACATGTGAGATACACATTTAATTTCATGTCATCAACTGCAACAGTTCACAAGGACATATGACAAGATAAATTAAGGAACATGATGGAAAATGTTCATGGGATACGGAACCTCAACATGATTTTAAAATGAATGGGAGCTGGGTGCTTAACACATACTTTGGTCTGTATTTCCCCTACAAGCAGTTGAACAATTTAGAGGACACAAAAATAATATTCATAGCCATTCACATTCACAGGCTAGATATCAAAATGCTTCTGAAAATAAAGACAGTTCAGGTAAGCTCTTTCTACTGTTCCTGTACGTTTCTGACAGGAGGACACCTTTTATTATCCAGTAACATTGGAAAAAGCTTTTTTTTGCCTATCAGATTATACTTCTCTACCACTTTCTCTCTTCACCCCACCTAGTGATGACTGGTTTTTGGCAAACATCTGCAATAAAACAGCTTCTCTTTCACAAAGCAAAATAAACAACACATGGTGTATTTAACACAACCAATCACCTCCCTCTTCAAATGACTTTCACTGCATTTTCTCCTGATAGTATCTGCAGCTATGTTTAATGAGCTGGAAGATCAGGTCAACAAAATATATATATATGCATGATGCTTAAGTACCAATTACATATATGTAGACATTAAAGCAGCTCATGGTGTTTACCCTCCTACAGGATCTTATCATAATGACAAGCCACCACAGGTTCCATCAAATAAGATAAAGATTATTTCCTCACACAGTACTGCTATTAATTCCCAAGTATTTTAAACTTGTTTTTCAAAACTGTAGTACCAAGGACTGTACAAAGGATCTGTTTGCCTGACCCTGTAGAGTTAATTCTTGAAATAGATGCCAGTTGTCTGTTCTGATACTGGTTTTTTGCTAGCTCCCAAGGGAGAGTTCTCTCTCTGAATCAGCTGCTGGTGTACTCAGTACATTTTACTAATGCAATTAAACATCACAAAATTACAAAACAAGAGGGGTGAGAAGCTGCTAAGCCCAAATATTTTAAACAGTTCTTCCTAGGGAATACTATAGAATTTGCCTACTGAAGTAAAACCAAGACATTTCCACACTGTAACTGCTGGTACTAGAACCCGCCTCCAGAGATCTGTCTGACACTGTCCAGCACTTCCAAAACACTGACATTTTTATCATAGAATCATAGAATAGCTATGGTTGGAAAGGACCTTAAGATCATCAGAAAATTTCCTGAACATATTGTTCGTATTGTATATTTATTCTCAAGCCCTTTCTTGGCCCCTGAAAATTTTTAAAACTACTGAAAAAAAGTGTAAGAAAGGCACAAGGTTATTGCCTTTCTCTTTAAACGGCCCTTGAACATTATCAGCCCAAGCAAGGAGATTCTCAAAATTGAAAGAACATGTGAAAAGCTCTCAACCAAGAAGACAGAAGCAGAGCACAGCTTAGACTAACAGCTCAGAGTTTCTAATTGCACTCTTAGAAAGCATCCTGGCAATAAGGTGCTTAAATTACTACAGCAGGATAACGATCCTCAAACTAGTTTGGAAGCATCTGGGATTGTGATTTGAAAGAATCAAGCATTTTGGCTCTATTCTTTCATGTTCATGTACACATCTAAAAAAGCTGAGTCGATCCTTTCAAAACTGAAGTTAATGAATTAAAGTGTAATAGCCAAGAATTTATTAAACATTAAGAAAAGGATACGAGCAAATGATCCAAATGCTCTCTCTGTAGGAGTAAAAGGAATGTCTGATTAGCTGTTGCTTTGCACCGTAACACAAAATCAACCAGCAGACCTTGGACTGGCTTTCAGATAAAAAGCATTCCTGAAGTCTTCAGAAGAAAATAATATTTGTCATATGCTGAATCAAATCACTGAGGCCTGAAAGCCTGGTGGTCTGTTATCTTAAAAAAAACACCATCCCAGATTTCAGAGTAAGAGAAGAATCTCTGCACTACATTAACTACAGAATAATGCCCCAGGCATTAAGATGCATAAAAGATGCAATTTTTTGAATGCCTGTATAGGATAAGTATTAACAAAATGTCTCGGCAGGGACAGGCAGTAAGTATATTAGCAGTCACCTACATAATTTCCCAATACTATTACAGAAGTGAAAATAACAGTAATGATCTCATTATATATGGAGTAAATCCTACCAGAACTGGGGGGTCCACCTGGATAACAATAGGGAAAGGATGGGGAAATGGCCTCCCTGACATATTCCAGAGACCCCAGAAGGCTGGAGAGGTAGTCTGCACTGAGTTACACAAGACAAACTGCAATTTTGTTCTCATGGCTTCCAGCTCTGCCTAAGACTTGCAACAAGAAATTGAGAATTCTTATTAACCCATTTCTGGAAGAGAGTGAAATTTCCCAGAGATGGTTTTAAATTTAATTGTTTGTGAAGAACATCAGGACCCAAACACAGCAGTTTAAAGGGAAGTGAACAGCTTTCAATTTACCTCACAGTCTATTATGATCCCAGGCTGCTGATGCAGAAACTGATGTACTCTTAGCATCTATGTGGAATCACTGTGGCAAGATATAGTTGTGCTTATTTATGCAGCACATTCATAGCTACGAGCGGGAGAGCAGCAGGGGTGTGGGAGGAAGGGCAGAGTCACCCCTGAACACAACAGCTCATGAGCACTGAGCTCGTATCTCCAAACCTCCAAATGTTCTTTTTACACCCTTAATATAGATTAAGCATGGCGTATTAAGAAGGTGGCAAACATAGTCCAAAGAGCAAAAATATTTCAGTTTTATTCAACTTCTAGCCTACAAACTACTAACCAGGTTAAAGAAAACCCAAACAACCCATCTTGAATACTTAACAGCTTCCGTGAGGCTTTAACAGAAAGAGGGCAGATTTCCATCACTCTCAAAGAAACAGGAGGGAGCTGAGCAATTGGAAAAGCCAGTTTCTTCCCTAGAAAGATGAACTGCTTTACCTTACTCCTTGCGGTCTCTTCAGGTATACTACAGACAATTCTACTCAGATATAGCAAGTATTTTCTTCTTTGTATGTATAACTTGAGCCTTGGCTGACATATAGTTCAGAATTACTTTGAAGCTGTTGTTATAAGAACTCCGCAATCGTGTTTTGAAGGATTTTCTTTTTTTAAATTCCAAGTCCCAGTGAAAGCCAGTTAGACATGCGTTTCTACAGGCAACGGAAGTTTTCAAACTTTACTGTTTGTTTTTATAATAAGTCTAATAATGTTAGTCACACACTGGTGGCATTTGCTGCATTTTTACTTGTCATAGCTGTAATTGTTTGTCTCTGTTTCCATTTGATTATATAGTACTTGGGAAGATTTAATGCTGAATAGTTGTGATTTCAACTTATATCTCCCAAAAGTTAGACCAGTGACTCTCTATTTTGTATAGCGTTTAGTAACCACGCAGAATTCTCCAGTGGATTTTGAGCCACTTCTTTAGCAGGAATGCAATTTAATCACATTTGTGACTGTGGTTTCTGTTTTTAGCTCCTACCAAGGCACTTTCATGATGCTTTAAGTTCTTCTACAAACTAACTGAGCTCTCTGCAGAGCTGGGGTGTCCTTCTTGTCATTCTTCACCGGATACTTCATCAGTATAAACTCTGTTCTATTTAAGACTCCATTCCAGAGTTTGGTGCATAAAGTGGTATCAGTATAGTATACAACACTGTCTGATGAGGGAAGATAACAGAATTGCCAGACAATACATAATTATCTAAACTGGTATTTTTTGCCTATCAGTCAGTAATTCTTGGTAAATTGGAAAAACGGACTTATCATGTTAAAGGATTGAAATGAATGTACTTGATACAGAATTTAAACTACCAACTAAAGATAACAAACTAGTTTTCATGAAATAGTGTGGAGGATTATGATGCTAAAGAGCAGCTCGAATCCTGTTCATGCCTTATTAATGCAAGGAATTTTCTCAATAATTGCTGAATTGCAAGCTCAAGCACTTACAGCTCAGTCAATGTTCATAACCCTCATTTCTTCATCACTCACAAAGCTTTGAAACTCAAAGGTGTGCTAAAAGCCACAGTTTTACAGAGGATAGAGAAATATAAATCTGTAGTTTCTACCTTATTCAGCCAAGTAATGTTTCCTGCTACAGTCTCTCATCCAATATGGAAAAGAAGACAGAAAAATACAGCTCATTTTTGTGAAAGGAATGTAAAGTATGTTTTCTTCTTACACTTTAAAGCAGTAAGAAGTGGGCTCTGTCTTTAATCAGTCAACAGTTATATTCTCATTTATTGCAGTATCCTAGAAAAGGTTTAAGGTAATCTACATAACACAATCCTATCAGAGTACAATATTGTAATGTATTCAGTTTACTTAATGATAGCATTGTTATTTTCTTAACAATATTACATTGCAGACCCAGTTTACCAAAGCACTTCAGTTCTGCACATGTGTACTTTCAATGCTACACAGCCAGAGGTATATACTTAAAGCTATTTAACTACTTTACTTAGCGAGTCTTAATGCACGGCTACCACAGACAGAATAAAATGTGCCTGCCAAAATTAGTCTCTTAATGACTCTTACAATTTCAAAAATGAGATAAAAAAGTTGAAGAAATTATAAAAAATGAAGCACCTTACAATGTGTGCTTTTATTGAGTCTTTGATTAAATGAAATCTGAGAAGGGATGATCCATGAATAATTGTCAGTTCATTTTAAAACTTCTACACTTTCAATCTTGCTATTCAGTCTCTGAACTTTTAAAGTGCTTAATTAAAAAAATGATTGGACCAAATCTTCAAAATCATTCTGCAGACCTTGAATGCTGAAAAGAACAAGTTATCAGGCACTTTATTCCACTATCAAAAGAGCAAAAATCACTCAAAAATATTTAAAAAGCCCTCTTCTCTATTGGGAAACAGCACTCGTGTTTATAAAGCCAACCAGCCAGAGCCCTAAGCGTTTTCATTGTGACATACCTGAAATACATAGGTGTATAGGAACATGCACATATCCACTTCTATTTTCCTACTGTCTTCTTTTATCTTCTCTTTGGTACACTTGTTCTAGTCTTTGACCAAAGCTACCAAGCAGCTCCTAATTCCTAAGCCCTCAGCTCGATCCCCTCGGAGTGTCTGATTTCCTTCCATAGCAGGTGTTTCACCCCCCGTCTCTCAGTAACCAAGGAGGATTACCAGGACAGTTCTTGTCCTTTTCCCATACCAACCGCGTCTCCCTATCAGATTGTGCCAAATTTCAACCAAAAACTTATGAATTCCTTCAGTGTCTTTCAGGATAGTTTTTGTGTCCAGAAATTATCCTCACACTGTGATGTATGTTACAAGCTACATTTTATGAGATGAGATTGAAGAATCACTTTGACACTACTTGATACAAACTACCCAAAAAGAGTCTCTAGCGTAATTAGTATGAAGATTTGTTCTGTTTAAAGGTTCTTTGACTAATATTAATAAATTACTAGAGCCGAGCTGACTGAATAATTTGCAATGAAAAACTTGTCTGATGAAGATAGCTGCATTTCATACTTGTGGTTTGTCAGTGAGCAAATTCTGATTTCCATGAATGCATTTGTTACACAAAAATTTAGTTCTAGACATTTCTCTACTCTGATGGAGTGAACAAAACTGGTTTCATCACTGCTTAGTATTTGAACACACTGATCAGTAGCTGTGATTAATCAGAAGCTGTCTCAGACTATACATAGTGTCCACTGATACCAAGAAAAACGTTCTCCTACATTAAGCTGCCACTACATCAATCCATTAGGGCACAGCTATAGTTACTCTTTTCCTTTCTCAGTGTCAGTTATTGGGCATGAGACTTAAAAGTTCATTTCCCATTAATATTTGTGACTAACTCAACTATACAAATATCCTTCTGGAACATAGCGGGAGAAAGGAAAAATTCTAGCTAAGCAAAATGGTATTGCTACTATATTATCACATTATTTATTATCTCTAATGATTATTACTTTTATTTCCCATTTTAGTGCATTGGGACTTAAAGCCAACTTAACAGCTCAGGTATTCAGTGGCTATAGAGAATTGGAAATGCCAAACTACCAGTACAGCTGAAATTCTAGACCGTGCTACACTAAACTGCCTGGGCTTGTACTTCACAAACAGTTCGTTAAAATCAACTGCTTTTATAAAACACTTAAAAAACCCCAAACACATGCAGCCTTTCCATAGCTAGAGGATGGCCAGTTTTAATCAATATTACTTTCAGAGCCCAAACTCTACTGTTTATTTAAATATTTCTACTATTTTCTTTTGAGACATCTACACAGAAGAATCTCTTTTGTTCTCTCTCTCCCTCTCCTGACCCCATGAGAATGTTAACCCTATGGCCAGGCCAGATATGGCAGGCTGATGCCAACTCCCCTAACTCTGTATTTTTCCTGATGATAATTTTTTTTTAAACAGAAAAGATAAAACTAATCATAACACCTTGTTGTATGTCACCAGAAAAAGAATATATTTCTATTACTCCACTGATCTGAAAGTCCAAGCAAGCAAGTAGGAAATGATTATTTTCAGATTTTGATAGCCTGGCAGGCACACCCTGACACCGTAAACATACACTACTTTGTAATGCTACCTTTGGTGACAAAATTTAAGGACATTTTAAGGCTTCTTATATATGGAGATTAATTGACAAGAAACTCAAAACACTGTCTTTGTAGACTTTATTTTATCAGTGAGTTTAATTAATATTTCCTTCAACCTTGATGTAGATAATTCTCTCCCCCTGGGAGGAAGATGAGGGGAAATCATTCATTGGGAAAAAGAAATTTCTATAGCTCTAAAAAATAAACCTTTAATTAAGACCAAGAAAACCCAACCAATCCTAAAATCTAAACTCAAGACAGAGATAAAATGGAGTCATTTGCATTTTCTTGTATAACTTCAAACTATCTGCAATCAATGCACAGGGTGTCTGAATGCTAAATTTCTGCAAACTATGCAAAACATGTTCAGCACTACGCCTAACAGTGAATGTTAGCTAACACTTTAGCCCCTTGAAACATCTATCTTTTGAGAACAAGAGTCTAAAACCTATGTCAATCTACATGCAGATGAAAATTCTTGAAGATCTAGATGATCGGGAAGCTTTCAATTAGAAATACAGGAGGCTCAGAGAGATGTAAAACAGGCTAGATGAGGCCACACTAGGTGTCCACATTGCTCCCTATCACATGGCTAGCAGAAGATGCCAAAAAAAGAGTGCAAGAACAGGACTAACACTGAGTGATAATTCCTTGTTACTTGTAGCCTGAGGATTTCTTCACATTTCAGTGTGTTGACATTTAACTGACCTTGACAGATTTCTCTTGTATGAATTCGTTCAGTCTTGTTTTGAACCCATGTAAAATTTATCAACCATAAAACCTGTCAGTAAGAAATTCCATGGCTTAATTACAGGTTCTGTTAATAACCAGCTCCTTTTGTTTTGATTCTGCTGCATGCTAGTTTCATTTATCGTGTCCTAATTCTTGCAATGGAAGAGACAATGAGCTATCATTTCCTACTAATCCTCTCAGTTTCCCTCACGTTTTATATATCTTTGTCACAAGCTCTCTCAGTCACCTTTTTTTTCTAGGCTGAAGAGTCAAAAAAAGACTTCTTTTTGTTGCTCCTTACATAGAAGCTCACTGGTAATATTGTTTGCCCATGCCTAATCTTCATGTAAACTCCACATATACGTCCTAAGTTTAATTAAAGTATATTGAAAGAGAAAAATAAAGCACAAGGTTGAAGAGCATTCAAGAGAACACAGTATGATTAAGGGTAGCCAGCACAGATTTAGGCAGAGGAGGTTATGCTCAGCTCCTAGAGTTCTTTGAAGATATTACTGCTGTGACAGATAAGAGAAATACTGTGGTTGTAGTGCATTTAGTTTTTCGAAAAACTTGGAAAAAATCCACATCAGAGATTAATAGCTAGGAGTCACGAACTAGAATGTAAAAATAGGGCACTGGATACAGAACTAGTAACAGAGCAGGAGAAAGGAGGCAGCAGCATCACCTTACATTTCTACAGCACTATTCCCACTGAAGACAGCCCACATCCCTCTCCAGCTGTATTACGGTAACCATCACTGAAATGCAGCCCTTTGTTGAACACAACACAACAGACATTACACACTTGCAGACTCAGCATATGACAGCTTATACAGGAAACTGCTGATTAATTGTATCTGAAATTAGGGGAAAAACTATGGCAAAGTAAGCAAAACATATTTACTTGAATATAGGACTCAGAAAGGATATTAACAATACATTTCTCTTACATAAATCATCACGTATGTGTCAAAAAACATATTTCGAGAAGGTAGTCCATCCATTTCCAATACCCAGGTCTGTGAGTTCATGCTGTGGCACTACTTTAGACAGTGATCTGATAACCATTTCCCCCAAAGGGCCTCAGAGCAGCCAGCAAAAATACTAAAAATACACCAGCCTTTTGAATTGCTCGCAGATTCTATCGCCCTTTTGCACAAATGAAGAAAACGATGACTTAGTTGACTTAGTTTATGTAACAGTTTGCAATTTTTTCTTTTATGGCAAGATTGTGTCACATTACACCAATATATGGGTATTTAATGTACCATTCTCAAACCACTTGGATACTCACATATAGCAACGGAGGGATAATTACAACATACATAAGAGAAGGAACAAAAAAATTTCCCCCTATTGAGTAATATAAATTCAACACTAATAAGTAGTGATTAGCATCACACAAGTGGTGATGTGTAAATTATGCAGGAAAAGGTATTTACAGATCCACTTGAGTTTCCAAATGAATTACTTTCAGCCATGTTATACTATGCTGGATGCTCACTTTCATAAAAAATTAAAGTTGTGTTTTAATACAGAAACATAGTTCATGAAGAGGAAGTTTTAAAGTTTCATTAGACAGAGATCTTATTGGAAACAAGTTTTAAATCTACACCAAATATATTCATGTAGGTGCTTGTGTACCCAACCAATTAAGGTCTGGGAAGTCCATACAGTCTTCTAAATCATTCATTGCAAGAATCAGCTCAAATTTCCAGTATTTACAATAAAGTTTAAGAAAAACATTTCTCAGAAACATTTGAATAATTAATACACACTTGAGAGAATCTCAAGCCATTCTGCAAGCTGAAAAAAATTATTTTCCATGAATTATTCATTTAGCTCTGCACACAACTCTTTTCCTTAACCCAAGAGGATTTACTCTTTTTAGATAATTATCTTCTTCTGTGGCTCTGCTACACCGTAGCTTAAGTGATACTGTGTTTATAACTCTAGATTGGCTTCCAGGAGTAGCTGTACTACAGCCATTAAATACTTAAAAACACAACATCTCTAAGAAAGGCAGATGTTTAGACTATTTTATTCCACTACAACCAAGCTGGCTGCCATTAGGTGGGATCAGAAGATGAATTGCCCCCTGCATCCTCTTACTGAAAAGGTATTCTCACTGAGACACTGTCTCCAAGGTATTCAAGATACAGCACGAGTTCATTTTGTAAGTATAGAAAGGACCTTGTTACTTTGTCCTTCAGAGCACTTCTGTATATGGATGAAATATAGACTGCAAACCTGCTAGGAAGCTTAAATTCCTTCTTTTCTTTTCAAGTCTGCCATGCAGCACAGAAATCTGGTTGTTCCTGATTAACACAGATTAGCATTCTCTGCTTTTAAATCAAAATCAGACTACATGATAAAATTGTTTACTGATGCCGCAATAACCAATTACTGCACAGAAGTATGAAGATTGAAAAGCAACAACTCGTGAACATTTGTTCTGGCTTTTTTCTTAACGTAACAGCTGAAATGTATTGTCATGTTGTGTCTCTTTTTCTCCCGCACACCCTTCCCCCCTTCCCTTCTCTGTAAATGAACTGCTGCTTTATCATCAAATGGAGATGCAACTCTTCTCCAGAAATCTATATAACAAAGAAATACCGGAATTTGTGCTGAATGCAGAAAAATAACAAAATGATATAAAAGCATCCGTGAAGTGCATACATCAAAGTCAAAAGAAATCTTTGTATTCTGCTGGTAATGCTTACAAGGTAAAGTGGCATGCAGATTTCTTATTTAATAAATTCCCACAGAAAATTAGTTTTTCACAGTGGGAAGAATTTCAAGGCTTGCCGCGATGAACAGGCAGGATCTAATCACTGTTCAGGCTTTGTAGATACACCAGGGCTCGCAGATATTGGAATGATCCAATTATTCTGTTGAGGCACAATCACCTTACCTGCATACTAATCAAGTAATATGCCAACATGAAACAACTCTGCCTTTTTTGGAAGCTCTAGACATATATGGCTCCCTGGTTGACCTTCTGCCAATTACATTCATTTCAATGCTATTAGCTCATCTTTTACCCAAAGGTGACATATGCACAAATCCATAGGGAAAATTGCCTAAATCAACGTTCCACTACACATGATGCAGAATAGTTGCTCAGTGATGTGAATACAAGGCATTAATTCTAAAGCTGGATGCAATTGCACACTAAATAGTAATGAATTTTTCAGACAAGAAACCTCTTCAGAAACCGAAACGTAGCATTCCATAAAACTGAGGATTCTATTTACTAGAGGAAACGAAATCAATTACTTGGTTTTATACCTTGCAAATGACAACACAGAGGACAAAAAGAGCCTAAGTCATTTCTGCTACATCATTACTAGAGTGAATATTGACTGCTGGGTTTTCCTTTTGGGGGGATTCTTTCACACACAGCCGCTTAATTACATTCTGTTCTGGTTCTCTGTGACTGTAGACTGAGATACTGGTAAATTTACAAAAGTCATATTACTGGTAGAATTTTGGATCACAGCCGGCAGAGGTCTTTTTAACACTACACTTTCCAACTGTGTTTCATTATAAAAATGCTTCTTGTGTAGATTGTCAATAACAGCTTTCTCCTCAAAATAACAAGTAATGGAAACCTTTTAAATATTTATCACTATCTATTCCAGATAGTCATCTCAATTTGTAAAAGTCACCAACATTTTGTCGGAACATTTCTGATGCTCATAAACTTAGAAAATAAAGCAAAAGCCACAGCATTTTTCAGGCTTAACTAGCAGCAAAACTACCTGGTTCTTACTTCTAGCTTAGAGATAGAATAGTCACACTTTTTTATTCCAGCTGTAATGATATTTACATCAAGTGCCTGCTCTTTCAAGAAATATATGACCTTATGCAATGCTGCACATAAACAGTGAAAGGAGAGTAACAGAGGATTTCAAGAGGATCAAAAGGCATCACTGTGTCAAGCCATTAACCTTGGAGCTCATCATTAACCAAAGTGACAGTATTAGTAGCTTGAGATGATGCAGTACAAACACCTAACCAAGGAACAGCCATAAGTATGAAATATTACTTGTGATTAATGGGACTTATTATCCAGTGTTTGGGCCTTTACAGAAAACCCGCTAGTTTCTCTTTAGTATCTCTTTTAGATTGTCATTACCATTTTAATCTCTCCTAAAACGCAAGGGCAGCCAGACAGGCCAGCAACACTGCTCATGACTAAGTATATGTGCAGTGCCACCAGTGACTCTCAAAGTCCCGTGCCTCTACAATTCCTCACCTCTGTCAACACAAATTTGGGAAAAATCTTCTTTCTTTCTCCTGCAAAGCTTCACCTGGAGCACCAAATAAGGCAGCGACATTTTCTTGAGTCTGTAATTACTGCATCACTAGTTGTTTTAAATACTCCAAAGCATGCTTCAGGAGAATTTTGCTTTGCTAAATGAGAGATAAAAGGCACACAGGTTTATGTTTTCTTTCTATTTCATTTTTCACACAAGGAGCTTGTTCAAGGTAGTAAGAGCAAATAGCTTCTCAAGAACAATACTGAGGTGAATTTCTATTGCTTTTTGTCCTGTAAGCTTCTTACAAGGGAAAAAAAAAAAATCAGACAGATTCTCTGGAGGAATTGACTTTGTAGGATAATAACATAGAAGGAACACAGAAGGAGGACAGATGGGTAAGATGCATGTACTCTGTTAACAACAAAAGGATACATTGTTCATTTATTTTTCAAGGCCATTCGTAATATGTAATTGGCCCCATGATGAGTTTTCCCAAAGAGAATGGAAAATGATCACAATTGGGGAAAAAAAATGCTCAAGTATCACATATTTCACTAATATAAAATTCCTTTCTAGAATGAAAAACGTCTGAAAAAAAAAATCTACACCATTATTTCTGCAGTTGCAGACTTCCATTTAAATAAACAAACAAATAGAATCAGGTGTTATTCTGCCATGTCCTTATATAACTGACCTTATTACAACAGGCAAGGAAAACCATTCGTTACAGAACTCAAGTTATTCCCAAATTCTATAACCATTATTGTGAAACACAAAATGTGTTTGTCTCCTGTGTAGGATTCACTGATAAAAATCCCCCAGTTCCAGCTGTGATGGCTGTTGAACTGAAGACTAACTTGTTGAACTGTACAAGCTGTATTCTTAAAGTATCGGATCTCTGTCAGAATATGATATCCAAACCTAGATGTCAAGTGACTAAGTGGGCAGTCAATTTTATGAATTTTGTCAGTTTGTCCAAATGACCTCTTCTTTAAAATACCTACTTATCCTTTCATCCTGTTACAGAATAAATTTTCTTTTTATTGCAGAAGAAAAAAAACTATTAATTTGCTTCACCTGCAAATATATTAATACTTATCTTTTTGCTAAGTCTCTATTTTAAACTTCAAAGCAGAATAGAGAGAAAGCAATTTCCAGGTGATCTTGAAACAATGAAAAATGTGAATTTCCTAAAGATATTTCATTAGTATTAAAAAAGGACAGTTCATCTATTTTCAGAGTGGACTTGTCCTTTGCTATGTAAAGGAGTTCAAAACCGAATAGACTTCTGCACAGATTCCTGACTGAATTGAGCAACTGAGAAGAGGCAAACAGGAATGACCTTGTGCGAGCATCTGACAGAATCTGTACATCAAAGACAGATCTGAGATTAGGTACGACTAGCACAAGTTATCCCATAGATTCTTTCTGATGTGATGCTTTCTATAAAAATAACTTGTAGAATAATTAAGCAACAAGAAGTTGAAAAAGTAGGTCTGTATAGCTCTAAGTGTTGCTAGGTTAGACTTGAGAGCTATGATCAATCCGACCATAGAACACAGCATGGGGGCTGGCATACCTGTGTCTTCCTAAGGATCACAGATTTGTGGATGCTTTGGAGAGCTGAATTAGTGCAATGAATTCAGAAGTGCATAATTTTGTGAGGGAGAACAAGTATATAATTCATTGCTGTATAAGCAACGCACTAAACCACACTTGTTACTTCGCCCTAGCAAGCAGTCGCCTGGCACACGAAGCAGCAATGAAGTGCAGTCTGGAGCCTTGCTGTTTTTACTGAGCACAGTGATGACGGCCAGAGCTGTACATGCAGCACCCTCCTGCTCACAGGACACTTCTCTGTTGGTTCTGGGTTTAGAAAAGTAAGCAAAGCCTTAAGGCTGTCTTTACACTAAAACAAAGGGGCACCCTCATGTAAATACTCCGTAAACAGTAGTATCACAGTTTTGCCCACAGGTCGGAAAAAAAGGAATCTTTCAGATCATCAGTCAGTGTCCCTGCACCAGGTGAATTCTGAATCAGGAAGGTCTGTCTGCTTGCTAGTTTCCAAATTGTTTATGTCAAATGCAGAGATAATCAGAGACATTTATTAAGAACACTTTCCTTTCCAGTGGCTGTAATCACCATTAAATGACACCAGTTCACATATATATATCTCTATAAAAAAACCTGTCAGTCATATCCTAGAACACAAGCCAAATCCAAATGGAAGGTAGATTAAGTGTATCTATTATTAATTTCTATTATTAAAATATTTGTTTTGCACAACTAATCTGGTCTGTTTCTTTTGATGAGCAAATTATCCAACCTCTGAAATATCCAGGCAAATTTTACAGTTTTTAGTAGTGAAACTAGTAAGAAAAACAAAAAATCCAGGCTACTTGTCTACCCTGTGCTGTTAATATTACCTCAAAAAATTTAGTTATTAAAGAATTATTTAGAAGACATGCTAAATTATTCACAACAAAAACGTGCCACACAATTGAGCATCACAACTGATACTGAGCACGACTGAAACCAAACTTGCTTATGTCAGCTAACAAAAACCACTTAGAACTGGAGCTCACACTCAGCAACAGAGCAAGACTGTTCAGGAATTCAATTCCTGGGTAAAATAAATGCTCTGCAAAGACCTCTTTACAGGGAGCAGAGACTCCCAGATAAAGCAGCTACAGCTGGTGTGGTGGGGCTAGACACTGTATGTACAAAATCAAGGTGATTCTCCAAGTTTTAAAATAACTTGATTTATGTAACTCTTGTCGTCGTGTTTTGTTCAGTGATTGTTAAGTCAGGATTGCCTACTAAATGTATGCTGTGTATTGTATGACATAGAGCTTAGCTTTCACTTTCCTTTCTTATCAAATCCCCCAAGCTCTATCTACATTAGATCAAAAATAAACCTGGCTTGGGGTGTTTCAACACTATTATACATGTAAGATGTTTGGTGACAGTTCTTCATTGTTTCTCTGCTGGCTTTACTCTGACATTTTTCAACTTAGAATCATAGAATCATAGAATAGTTAGGGTTGGAAAAGACCTTAAGATCATCTAGTTCCAATCCCCCTGCCATGGGCAGGGACACCTTGCCCTAAACCATGTGGTCCAAGGCTCTGTCCAACCTGGCCTTGAACACCGCCAGGGATGGAGCATCCACAACCTCCCTGGGCAACCCATTCCAGTGCTTCACCACCCTCACTGTAAAGAACTTCTTCCTTATATCTAATCTAAACTTCCCCTGTTTAAGTTTGAAGCCATTACCCCTTGTCCTACCACTACAGACCCTAAGGAAGAGTCCTTCCCCAGCATCCTTGTAGACCCCCTTCAGATACTGGAAGGCTGCTATGAGGTCTCCACGCAGCCTTCTCTTCTCCAGGCTGAACAGCCCCGACTTTCTCAGCCTGTCTTCATATGGGAGGTGCTCCAGCCCCCTTATCATCCTCGTGGCCCTCCTCTGGACTCGCTCCAACAGCTCCATGTCCTTTTTATGTTGAGGACACCAGAACTGTACGCAGTACTCCAGGTGAGGTCTCATGAGAGCAGAGTAGAGGGGCAGGATCACCTCCTTTGACCTGCTGGTCACGCTTCTTTTGATGCAGCCCAGGATACGGTTGGCTTTCTGGGCTGCAAGCGCACACTGCCGGCTCATGTTAAGCTTCTCCCATCCAATTAGGCACTATCACAGACGATAGAAAAAGCTGTTTGTTTCCATGACAGTAGTAAGACAATTAGCTCTTCTATGTTAAAATAGCATTTCTAGTATTTCTATAGCAACAGAAGTCAATCCATGGTATGACTTAAAAGAATATGCAGGCTAAACACAAGAACCTGCATTGTAGATATTTCGTATGAATCCTGAGCTCTAAACCCATAGTTCAGAACTTACGTTCTATTCCTTTGCCTGTGACTTGTTAAACTAAACACCACTCCAGACACACTATTCCAAAATTTTCTGGCAAGTATTAAGTATTCAGGAGTGATTTAAGTGACACTAACAGAACTATTTTAAATAGTGATCTCTTTCTACACATAAAAAAACCATGAAAGAATGTAGAGAAGAAAAAAGGAAAGTGTGCATAGACAGATCTATGTATCCAAGGAGCAAACAAATGATTTCTACCTCACACAAGATGGAGATGTTCCTAAAAAGAAATCTGTTGTTATCAGAAAAATAATAGAGAATCAACTACTAATACAGCTTTGTGAAATAAGTAAATTTTTTATGTATACCTTGAAGTATCAGTCAGGCTCCAGTTTTAATTATTCACAAAAGGTTTCACTGGACATTTTATATTAGTTAATAATAACTTTAAAATGGACAATATTGAAGCAAAAATTCTGTTGTGAACTTTAAATTTAATTCAAAGTAGATTATTGAAATGTTTACTGAATAAAACACTGATCCTTGGGTACAAACTCTTCAAATTTTGTTCACTTAACTTGTTCATTAGTAACAGACAATATGATTAGAAGATTTTTTTTAAAAATAAAACACTTCAGTTACACACTTTCATAGTCTCTTCCTCCCATGACTGCCTGCTTGGTATTGGACAGTTTCTTGCCATGCCATTTCTAGATTTATCAAGGTGTAGTACAAAACATATCAAACACAACTGTCTAAATATTGCCTGTTATCAGACCGAGTTCAGTGCCACAGGGGAAAGAGGCAAACAGTTCCTCCTCCATACAGCATTACGAAGCAGGAAAATATTTATCAATCATTTTCTACCAGGTTATATTTATACAACAGATATACTTCCTAATATCCAGATTATCTTAGTTAGCTTGTCTCTGATTTAGAAATGTTTGTGGAAGACTGGGGAGAAGCGGGATAGAGGGGAAGAGAGGATGTTTTATTCTATTTTATTTTATATTTAGAGAAGGGCTGTAAAGGAGATTGCAGCCTCCAGAACAGAAATTATTTTCTGGTCTAAGTATAGCAAATATTACATTGTTTAAGATAATTACAGCGATTACTTAGGTTTTAAAGTCCCTGATGAGTACTTTAGTTCCATGAAAGCAGGAACACATGACTCCTGTGGATCTGTCAGTAATAGCCTAGATCTTAAAGAAGGTTAGCCCTGCAGCCTGGCTTGGACAGAACATCCTGGAAAACTCAGCCAGCCATACAGACGCTGTAATCCAGGCCTCAATTGTTTCCACTGAGAAAGCAATTGTGTTAACTGGTAACTTGTTCTGTCTGTAGAGTCTTTTTACTTTCTATAGCAATTCTTAGATGCAGTGACTGCTCTATGAATACCCATAATGAAGACACTGCTCCTTTTCAGGCCTGAACAAACACTTAGGGACTTAAGTGTCAAGGTTTGACATATCTATACACTGCAGTCCTAAAGCTCAGCAGAGTGAATTTATTTACCTACCCCCCCAAAAGAGTTACACTTTAAATAACATGTAGGTATCATATACAAAGAACGTAGCATGCTAGGTTCTTTAGTTTGCATCTGTTATGCTGGTATACCAAAACATACACAGTATAATTTAATTCTAGAACTTTCCCAAAAGATTACAAATTTGTTTATTTCTTTGCTGAAAGAAACACTGGGGTTATTACTTTGTTCGTTTCTTCCTTTGTTTATTTATATAGAAGTCTACCCCCACTCAGTCACCCAGAAGTTGTATTACCTGGTGAATGAAATACATATTAAAATCTGTTAGCTTTAATTTACATTGTGTGTGTGTGAATGCAATAGCAATTGCTATTTTTCCCCATAGCTGCCTGATGCTAATATTTTCAGTCTATACATAGCCTGAATATTGGCATTCATTTTACATGCTGTCACCCATACCACCAGGCACTAGTTCAGTGCCCTGATATGGTGACTAACACTTTAAACCCTGGAGAAAAACAGATAACCAACGAACAAAACAGTCCCAGCATGGATTCGCAAGTGAACATTTCTTGATAAAAAGAAAAACAATAACTTTACAAATGTTTTCATAATAATAACTCAAATCCTTATGAGTCACAGTACAAGAAACTTGCCATGGCTTCCTGTGAAATATTTACAACTCTTATCACTTTTCAACCAAATAAATGGAACCATGTTCTGAATCACCGACTCACCCAACTGTTACCAGGGAAATTTGCAAAGATGGGAGAAAACAACCGACAACTGTTTGGCTAATTTAACTTTTTGGAGCTGCTGATTCCCTCCCAACATTATTCATGCAGCATTTCCACTTGGAGGTTGGATGATTTCTGCTCTCTTTTCCCATCTTTTATGAGCTGCTTCCTCAGTCTAATTAAAGCAGAGAACCCAGCTGTCTCCCCTCTACTTCAGAGAGCTAAGGGAAGGGTTCCACGAAACTCAGTCTTCAGAGACTCCACAGGGATAGATACCAGGATGTAAGAATTGGGAATTTAATTCTAAAGCTCTAGATTTCTCAAAGCTAAAAATGTAGCTAGCTTTGCAAATTATGTTAGGGCCTGGTCCAAGTCCTGCATTTTGGTCTGATGAGCCTCATAGCACACCACAGACAGGTAAAGGCCTCATTTAAAGGAAAACAATTAACAATGTTGCATTCCCCACCTCAGACCAGAGCCTGCCTGGACTTTCACTCAAGGCAGACTCACAGATCAGCTGGGAAACAAAGCCCAGTCCCAGGAAGCAGGAGGTGCCTGCCTGTTGGGAACAGGGTGGGATAGCAGGAGCTCTTAACAGCTCTGCCACTCAGCTAATACCTGAGAATATGACTCACTGGTACGGAGCTCCTTCTGTTTTCCCTTTACTCCTGACAAATGAGTTGCAACGTTAATCAGGTGATAGCACAATTAAGAATTCTTACACCTTCTAGGCAAGAACAGGAGATAGCTGCAAACCCGTTCTTGGCCTAGAGACTATACCTGCCACCATCAGTAACCCATGTTTGCCTACTCTAAAAACACATAGCATTAAGAACATCAATATAATCATCAGGTTTTGTGGATTCAACCAAAAAGCATTTCAGAATTTCTCTGAAATATAGACGAATTCTATTTTACAACTTTGGCAGACTGACTTCAAACTTTTTTTATTTCCAGGAAAGTTAGAATAAGCTGTGTCTGGAAAATACTATGATCCTGTTGCCTGTATCTCTCTCCATAACTGCCCATTAAATGCATGCATTTGTACAATGGAGGTTGTAAAAGACAAGCAACAAAGGAAGCGCGAACTGTTACCAGCATCTGCCTGCAAGCCCTGCACAATCTCTGCAACCCCTTGCCCTCTAAAGAACAGAGCTCAGGAAAGGCAGAAAACAGGGCTGGGTGTGCAATGGCCCATCACAGTGCTCCAAACCCCTCAATTAGGCCGTGGTTATAGAGCTGCTTTGCCATCACTGCAGGATGAGGGAAACTGAGGCAGTGAGCACTCGCTGTTGATGGAAAACACAGTGAAGCTCTACTTCTAGTAGATATTGTCTAAAACTGGGATTTTGCTGCCCTTGTTAGTTTACAACCCTAGGCAACTACCTGCTTCCCTTGTGCCTAAAACTGGCCCCCATGAGAAGTTTCCCCAAAGGTGCTGTAGCTCACTAAAAAAAATGCACCAAACAGTTGGCTGTGGTTCTAGGAGAGGTGGCCTTACTGCATGACTAAAAACAGTAAAATGAGCTACTTTAAACTGTATATTCACTAATGAGTTTCCTTCTAAAAGTCATAGGTTAAATACAAATGTCAACAACAGGATCCCTAGCTGTCCTCAATTTCATCAGTGAAATGGTCAGTGCAAGCTACTGACTTGAAAGATAAATATTTAGAATAAAAATAGAAATGTCAGACCAGAGAAATGCATACTTTGCAAATCCAATTAAATAAAATCCCCAGGACAGATTTTATAGCAATGATATCCCAGTAGTATTTCTGTACACTCCTGTATTAAATCAGATCGATATAGGAATGTACTTATAACTGATTTTTGAGAGATCTAAGCAATACACAATAGGATAAGCTCCCTATAACACGCTGAAAAGCAGTTATTTCAGCTGAGAATGATAGAACAATGATCTTCACCTTACAGTATTGAAAACTCCCTGTTCTTGAAAGAAATGATACATCTATATTAAAATTAACACTATTCCTTCACTGGCACAGTGAAGTTGTTACAAAAACTTCCTAACGTAAAGGTAAGAAGTAATTAATTACACAAAATACATGTTTACAGATGTACCAAGGCTTAAAGAATGGATATTTAGGACTTAAACTGTCATACGTAAGAACCAGGTCATTCCCAGATCCAATTGTGTCAGATGATCTACCCCTCATGAAGTATTCTTTTAAATAGATATGGTGTAAAATAGACCAAAATGAATTTCATTGTTTGAATTTTGTTTGGAAATAAGCCAGCCTAGTAGTTAATTGCTTAAAAGCAGATTGTGCCCCATGTGAAGGGAGGATGCTGACAAGCTGGGTAGGTACTAGCTTGGGATGTTGCAAAACATGCAAGGGAAAGTCTCTCCTCCTTTCCACTAGAAGCTCCATTAAACAAGGAATCATAAATATAGGCTGCTTTCAACCACATGCATAGCACAATATGTTTCTTAGTGTAAAAGAATTATCCCACAGTTACCTCTCAGTTTCTAAGACTTGCAGTGTTGGAATATTTCAGAGAAAAGCTGAACATCTGCCCTCAATGCATCAGTTATCAACACCACACTGCCTGGTCTGGATCAACAGGATCATACTCTAATCATACTCTAATCCTTCTCTTTAAGAGGGAAATATTTAAAACATCACCTGCTTCATTTTTTCACTCATCAGAACTCACCTGCAGTCCTGGACAAGTGATTACCATTCAAAGTTATGTATCAAAAGCAAGTTGGGAAAAGTGGTAAGCGGTCAATACAGTAAAAAAATTAAATCAAAATCTGAATGGTGTAAAGATTAAACACACCCCAATTACACAGTGAGCCAAAATAGTTTTCACATTGCTTTCATCTATTTACGATTTTACATTTGTTAATTAAAACGTGCCTAGTAAAGTATTTACCTGAGGAGTTATGAACACTGAGGAAATAAGGCTGTTTATTCTCCTTTATAGGTTTGAAACAACTTGCTTTGCTTTTTTTAGGGCAGGAATATACATATTTTACAGTATTTTTATGAAAAGCATATCATTTGACCAAGAAAACAGTTCTGAAAGAAAATGTACAATTAAAAGTCTCCCTCTGCTATGCATTTACAGAGTAGACTTCACGTCACTGAACTAAAAAAAAAACCAAAAACCCAAACTGATTTTGATCATAGATACAAATAAAGTTTCTAAAGACTATTTGAAAAAGACGAAGTCCATAGAACAGGTAGTTTACTTGTGGTTAATTTTGTTGTTTACATCTTTGAAAAGACTCAGCTTCAAGGTCTACTTAGTTCACTGTTCCTACAATTCTGAATTGTTAAATGTGGTTTATCTCTTCACAAGTTTACTGTTACCTGCCCACCTAAGAAAGAAAGAAAGAAGTAGCCATTAAAAAGACTTGTTTCTGTCAGATTGCCTCATTCAGAATTCTTTTGTTTTCTGTGAGAACTAAGTGAAGAATCGAGCTTGGTGTTTTGATGAGCGAGTAGAGCAATCCCTTCCCAGTGCTCAAGCAAATGCCTTTCACAGTCATGGACCAGCTACTTAAAGTACTGTAATCCTAATTTACAGAGTCTAGAAAGTATACTAAAAAGAGCACACAGGAAGTCAGTTACTTGAGAGATCACCCTTTTCTTTTATGGCATGGTTAAATCCCACAGGCAGCCAACTAGATAAGCCTTACACTCATGATTCAGCAATGGAGCTGATGCAGACGAGGATCACTGGCATTCCATGCAGCTATGTGGGTTCCATTATGGGTAACTAGTGCTTTCTTCACTAGTAGTATAGAAAAAAACATTGGGCAACCTACTAATAGACTGAAAAGCTGCCACTGGGATTTATTTGTTTTACTATCCCTCTGCTGGTGGAAAACAAAAAAAATAAAATAAAATGATTTTCTGACTAGTGGAGGAGTTTTTCCAAAACAAAAGGCTTCTTTTGCTCTTTTATCCCACTGTTCGTACCAGGTGCCAGAAGATCGCAAACAAGACTAACAGTGAGAGGCGAAATAACTTCAATGAAAAGTGGTATTTTACAGTAAAAGGACTTCTGGAGTTCTTATTTCTTCTTCCAAGTAACATCTCATTCTCATTTGAGCCATGATCTCCAGGGAAAACTATGATTGCAGCAATGATTATTCATCAGGAATATGTCATTAAAATACCTCACTCACAAATCTATTTTTATTCTCCAAACAAAGTGTGAAATGGTGAAGAAATACCACAAATGAGAATGAGAAGACCAATTTTTAAAGTAATTATTTCCATATCATTCATTTAAAGTGCCATCATTAACCTGAGTGTGTTGACATTTGCTTTTGTGAACGGCACAACTTTTAACCTGGCAGTGTCTTTGTCCACATGCTGTTAAAATCTCTCTGCCCCCAGAAACAGCAACCAAAGCACCACTTCATTCCAGGCACCATGACCACATATTTAACTATGTTCTACAGTAAGCTGACAGCTGTACAAGCAGAGGAATATGTTTTCCCATGAAGAAAAACATCACTAAATTGAATTACTCTGCTAACTAACGTGAGCAAATAAAATCCATTTAGAAAAAGAACACTTAGTGAGATTATCTAATTAAAATTATTCAGACTTGCTTTGCAATATGAATATTTTTGAGGGAGGACACCAGGTAGCACAGGATCTAGTCCATGCAAATTTATTAGCTTTGAGCTTTAACCCTACAACTGTCAGCTCTGACTGGAAAAATTACGTTCAAGGTTTTGTAGCAAGAAGTGATTAAGTGCATTTACAAAGTGAGGACATCAGTTCCCAAGCTACCTAACATCAATTAAAGGAGGCCAAATTAAATCGATGTTCTAATTCCACAAAATTAATGGTAACTTTTTTTTAATAGATGTAACAACATTTCCCTGAGGTCCTGTAATAAATTCTTATCACAGCAACTCATGTAGAAAGTAAGTGGTTACCTATCCATGAAAATCCAATGTTTAAAATCAGTTATGGGAATGACGGCAGTAAGGTTCCTACTGGCTTCTGTGTTCTTCTTCTGGGCATTTTAAATTTGATTTATTTTTTCAGAGTTTTTCACTTTTAAACATTAGGAAAGCATGAAGGAAAAAACATCGTTGTTTGTTATGGAAATATTTATTTTTCATATTGGTTCCTTTTAAATAGAGCATTCCTCTAAACTCATGGGATCAGGAACTAATTAAGGTTGCCTGCAACTACTTTCAACCAAAATAAAATCATACGTTTTCACTATACAACATTTTAAAAAAGAAACATGGGATTTTTTTCTTTTTTCATTATTTTTCATTTCAAAGAGTTTGGTGACATAAAGCAAACATTTCAATTTTCCGTATCATCAGTCCTGCTCAAGAGCATGTGACTAAGATGCAACTCTGGAATATGGGTGTTAGTTAGGAGAGTAGAAATGGAACATGGAGGGCATACAGATGAAATACTGTGAAACCTGTTATTAAAATTTTGCCATTTCCTGGATGTGGACACTTATAAAGCTGAATCTGAGTTGAACTTTGACTTTTTTTTATTTTGAATTGAATTTTGAATTTTTAAAAGCAGCACAGACCACGCTCTGCAGGAACCGAAACACATCCAAAGACTCCTTACTGAAGGAAAGGAAAACTGAAAATCCAGGGAGTAAAGTTCAGCTGACTGTTCAAAGCCTTGTTTCTCTAGTTGGGGCCACAGAAAGATTGATTAATTGCTTAAGATATTTATAATGTGGCGGTTTTCTAGTGTTATCCATGGTGTGGCAATTTCCATCTTGAGAAACCTTCAGAAAGTTCAAATACAGATCTACATGAGAACAACCACACCTGCTTTGAAAATGAACCCACTCCTTAAATTCAAATGACTGCTCTATGTCTCCTTTAAAAAAAAAAGAAAAAAAAAAGAGTCATAACTGAGATAATTGGAAAAAATACAAACTGATCATTTGCAAAGACAAAAGGAAACTTGGACTATCTTATCCATGTCAAATACAGAAAGTTTCTCAGAACTACAGAGAATTTCAACCTGGGGTCACAGCATTCTTTTTCTGCAATTCTACAACTTCTTTGTTGTTTGGTTTTTTTTTAAATGGAAAATATACCAATGTTCTACCAGTCTTTTCTAGAAATTTGTTTTGACAGCTTTGTGTTTTCTAGTGAAGGATTATATGGTCAGAAAAAAAAACCAACCCAAAACCAAGAAACCCCAAACAAACAAAACCACACACACCGGAAAATTGCCAGTCTATATGGACAGTATAGAGATTAAGAGGTCAGAGAGATGTTAGACGCAGTTTTGCAATCTAGAAGCTAATGTGAAGCCACCTACTATTTATAGCAGAGTATCTCAGTGAGAGTGGCTATGGGTGAGAAGGAATTAAGTGCCAAATCACCTGTGGGAGAAGCTCAATTAGTGGCCTCATATGGCTGCTAAACTTTTACATTCTCTCTACCATAATGCACTTATAATTAGCAGAAGAGACACATTTAACTACTCTATGACTCCTTTAATGTGGTGTTTAAATTATTCAGTAAAGAGCCATAAACCTAACTTTCTCCCAGTTACAACTACATTCAAGTTCTAACTTCTTAATTTTTTTGTAGCATCCCTCCTAAATCACCGTACTGAGCAGTAGACAATCATAATTCAATACATTTTGCATATACCAATGAATAAAGTATTTATTAAAAACAGAGACAGGATAAAACTGAGTTTGCCTGTTTGGTTTGGCTTTCTGTTAACATTAGTCTAGGCTTTAATCTGCTACTGTGATTCTCTTCTGAAAAGTAGGCATCAAAACTAACTTACAAACAGTATTATGTTGGCTTCTTGGGTTAAGACAACGCAAGACAAACTAAACTAATAAGTACAATACAGTTCTTTAAACACTGACTTTATAAATTAAGCACATTCCTGGTGTCAATTTAGAAAGCTGTTTTGTAATGCAGGTTTTGTAGTGATGCATCATAATTCATTAAACATCACAGATAGCGCTTCCTAGAACATTCTTCTGGTATCTTGACAATTAGTGGCTTTACCAACATGTAATCATTTATGTTTATCTGTAGATGCCCTTCTGTTATTTGCCAGAATAAATCGTCTAGAGCTCAAATACTATGCTGGTTTCAATTTCATTTTATCAAAAATCATGCTTTATTTGAAGAGCTGTTCAGCTGGGAGCTACTTTGCATCTCTAGAGAAGTTACAGCATAAACATTCACTGAATCCAGAGCAGGAAAAAAAATTCTCTTGTTACATTTGAAGTCTAAGAATGTAAAGTCTGTAGAAAAAGTAATAGAGTTTAAAAGATTGAACTCATTGAGCTACTCAATGATCTGGAATCTACTCTGAATTTCTTCAGATCCTATATTCATTGTGTTCTTTGGGGATAAAAGGTATTAAGAAATAAGAAAATAAGATACAGCAAGGAAGAGTAATTCCAAACCAACTGCTATTAGTCTGTTACAGAAACACTGTAAGGATGATTCTGGAGACTTCAGCTTAGTCTCATAATCATAAACTCCCAATAAAACAGACAGTATCTCTTGGTTAGGAAAGCACTACAGTCATTCTGCAAATAATTCATCCTAATGTGAATAAACTACTTTCAGACTACACATAATTGGAAACTCTTTATTAGACCAGAAACTGGACTCCTGCTTCAACAGCAAATATGGAACTGCTGGGGAAAACTATCTGACTCCACAAGTTAATACATACCCTGGGCTGCCCTCTGTTATTTGCCCTTTTGTAAGGTGAAAGATGAAGATATTCGTCTGCATCCCAACACACACAGTCGCTTCACCCTCAACAGAAGTATTTTAATTATGCCACCTAAGAAAACTCAAGATTGAAAGGGTAGAAGAGGAAATTTTCTGGCTGTGCCTTGCTGACCCTTCTGCAAAGTTGTATTACTGAGGAGGAGAAAGTGGCACGTTTCACCCATTGCTTGCTCGGCTTCCCCATTTTTCTCCACAACATGACAGTCTCTTTCCCAGGCCTATTAATCTATTTTCTTCACCTCTGTAAGACTGGGCAAGAGTTTCTCTCTTCCACTCTCCCTGAAGTAGATAAACCACAGGTACCTGCACCACAGGTACACAAATACAGGCACTACTGTTCATCCCCCCAGTATCTTGCCTGACAAAAAGCAGGAGCCAAAAAACACTTTTTACCTTTTACCCTCCCACCCACACCTCAAAGCAATATAAGCATTTCCTCAAACATTCGCTCCAGTTTTAAATCACCTCAAACCCTATGTTTTTATAGGAGGATAGGAAACATGGGCAGTGACTAGTCAAAAATGAATGGGAAAGCAAACAATATTAATACGATCTTAATACATCATCTCCTAAGTCTGGCTATTCACCTATACAGCAAGTACTTTAAGATGTACAATGTGAATGGTCATCAGCAACTTTGCAAAGTCTTCTAATGAAGAAAAGAAGTCCCCAAACAAGATGTTTGGCTCATAACTGTTTTACTTGTGAATTAAGTTATGTAAAACCTATTTTTACAAACCCATTATCTTCCCTAAACATAAAACCATAATGCTCTACAACTTCAGCAATCAATGGTTTTGTACTGATGGAAAACCACAATACTTTTGAACTTCGGGGGGGTTTTTTGTTTGTTTTCTCCAAACTACTTGCATTTTGTTCATAAACTTTTGCCAGAATGTCTGTTTTGCCCATCTTGTGCACAATGCTAAGTAGCAGTACAATGCTTACTTCATAAGAAATAGGGTCTTTTCTGCATTTTTACATCATACAGTTTTTAATAATGTCTTATGCAGTCAATTTCAGTGCTACTAGACAAAAATATGCTACTAGTAAATATGACTTACTCTTTCACTAATGGGACAGGCTTATTTCTTTGCATATCATCAAGTAATGCCTTACTTCAAGGATCAGTAGACTTGCATCTTTTACCCATACAAAGAAAAAGAATATACCAATAATATATGCGTTTGCATACCTGCATGCACCTAGAAGGCAGGAGTGTTATGTTAATCTCAGCTCACAGACAGTAAATGAGAAAACTGATCACATTTAATACTTTAACAGGTATCAACCCAAGTTGACTGTGAGACATCAATATATGCTGTACTTCAGTCTGAAAGCTCTTTCTTGGCAGTTTTAAAGTAGAAAACTAGCTGACTGAAGAAAAGCCCGAAAGCAGAGAGGGCTACATTGCAGGGATTCATTCTATTACATTTAATAAAGCATTAAGTTGTTGAAATAAATAACTGCTGAAAAAAAATATCTTTTTTAGACCAGGCATTGCAGTCCCCAAGCCAATGGGATGTTTTCCTATCCAACAGTGAGGACTGGGGACTGCTAATTAACAATTTAGACTCTTCTTTCTATTCCTAAGCTTCTGTCACCTTCTTCCTAAATTAAGATCACATTCACTGCTCTTAGAAACTGCCACAGCTCCATTAAGGCACAGCTTCATTAAAGCTCATGAAGCTCTGCCAAGTTACATGGCAGAGAACTTGCCCTGTGGTTTGTTTAAAGGTTATAAGCTTTGCCTGCAAAGATGATAATTCCCGGTGGAATTCAGCTAGTCTTTAATTTATACAGCTGCCCCTGTCAGTCAAAAGGTCTTTACTTCAGACTATTGATGAAATACAACACTGGGAATTTTAACCACGTTTCTATATTCTTATAGGTACCTAGGAAAGGATTTTTTAATCAAATTACATTGTATCTATGAAATTCCATCTTTTCCCCTGCTGTTATGAATTATTTTTGTTCAATTTCAAAGACAACTTTATTCCAATTATAGAAATAAAAAGAAAAAACTTTCTTCACTATACAATAACAGAATTTCCAGTGCAGATTTCCAGTGTATAAACTGAATAACCAACTGTACCCTTGATAAACTCATTTAGAACAGTAAATCAAAAGAAAGAGAACAGTGGCTAAATTTCACTAAGTCTGATGACAGAAGAAAACCTTTTTAAGTATCAGAAAAAACTTACTTTGAAATGGGTGACGACTTCTTATTTTAAATAACCAATGGTGAATACTAACATATTTTCAACTAAAACTTCCTTTATTTTTTTTTCTGTGATTATCTTTCTTTGCTAACTATGTACTTCAGAATCATGACAATCACTGCCAATGATTTTTTATAGCATATGGCCAAAAGATGCATACAATTTTAATGGAAAGAGCATGCAAAAGCCTTCTTATTGTTAATCCTTGCAGAAGGAAGAGGTTTATCTTCAAAGATCTACTTAAAGATGTTTGTGACAGCTCAGGAATTTATCTGCAATTCTTCTTGCCTGTGGTGTGCCACATCGCTACTTTTCCCATAGCAACATGCAAGCAGCAAACTAAGATGTCATATGCATAATACAGAGATAAAAAATGACCCTATTTCCACGTCCACGTGATAAATGGAATGAAAGTTCAGTGAACACATATTTGCACATTAATTGAACTGCATGATTCTGTCCTGTTCAATCAAGTCACTACTGTATGTACCACAGGAATTTTTTCCCTGAGAATCATTAAACCAACTTTATCACTCAAACACATACACATTTTCACCTATTTATCTTCTTGCCTTGCCAAGATAGAAAAAAAGTTACCTTTGCATATTCACATGATTGAAAACACACACACATAAATTTATATATTATTACATCACATTAATATGATGAGAATCTGAACTAAGTGTCATCGTTCACTGTAATAATCAGAGAACAAAGGTACTTGATCAACTTTTGCAGCCTATAAATATTTAGGAGACATTTGGGCTTTGAGAATATTACATTTTCCCTTAGAAATCAAGTTTACTTTGGCTGATTTAATCACAAAGATCAATATGGCACACCTACAGTTCTGACAGGATGATACTCTTGAAATTCACAACAAAAGGACTGAGAAAAGTGTGATTAATACATCAACTTTAAAAATCATCAAAACATGTTAAGATTCTCATATAGGCAGTGAAAACGTACAACATTTAGCAAGAAGACATAGAACTAAACTCAGAAACAGAAACAATAAACAAAATGCACTTCCAAGTCAATACTAACCCTTTAGTGCGACTAGCTTATATTCGTTTCTGTTGCCATCAAATTACTGATGCACATCACTGGAATGCATTCTGGAGCCACATATTCATAAAAATGCACAGAAAATGCTCACATGATGTTTCATAGTTGACATTATTTTAATAAATCCAATTATCTTCAGAAGTCTCTGCAGGAGTCCTGCCCGAGCAGATTCTGGCTTTGAGGGGGGTGTGTGTGTGTGTGTGCAATCTCTAGATCCTTGGAGGAGAATTTAAATTTCAGACTTACTGGCCTAAGTAATCTAAACAGCCTTGGAAGTTGTGTAGATCTGGTAAAAACACTTCCCCTTTAATAGCACACTTCCCAAAGTACAATGAAATCCCAGTCTGAACAAAAAGCAAGACTTACCTCACACCTGACCAAAGGGACTGAGTAGCATTTCAGTGAAAATAGGACAAAAGAGATGCCTAGGAAAACTTAACAAAGTGGTCCTCACAAGAAAGATAGAGGCTTAAACAATTAAAAGACTGTTTCCAGAGGTAGAGACTTTATTAGGGAAGATTGTGTATCTTTAAATGAAGCAAATTTAGGTAACTGACTTAGTCCATGGACCATTTTTATACACACACTGAAAAAAAACCAAATCCTAGTTTGAAACCTGTGTAGGCAATGGAGTCTCAGCTATCAGACCACTCATTAAAATCTACATGGCAGAGTAATGATAGAGATTTTTGTCAACAAGTATTATGATCTTGGTTTGCAATCACTCTCCGAGAAGCACCATGAAGCACTTGGGTATCCCTTCAGACTGTAATGGGACCGCTAAAAAAAAAAATCTCATTTTTAAGAGTTTACAAGACCAAAGATTTTGTCACTGGAAGTAAGCAAAGTCAATTTATGTAACTAAGTCTTTGCCAAACTGGATGACAGCTGATGCCTAGTACTTCTTTAGAAAAATAAATTGAGGCCTCCAACAGAAGAAGGACGTGGACCTGTTGGAGCATGTCCAGAGGAGGCCACAAAAATGCTACAAGGGCTGGAGCACCTCTACTGTGAAGACAGGCTGAGAGATCTGATCTTCTTCAGCCTGGAGAAGGGAAGGCTCCAGGAAGATCTTAGGGCAGCTTCCAGTGCCTAAAGGGGCTGACAAGAAAGCTGGAGAGGGGCAAGGGCACATAGGGATAGAACAAGGGAGAATGGCTTTCAACTAAAAGAGGGTAGATTTAGATTAGATATTAGGAATAAATTCTTTCCTATGGGGGTGGTGAGGCACTGGCACAGGTTGCCCAGAGAAGCTGTGGCTGCTCCATCCCTGGCAGCGTTCAAGGCCAGGTTGGATGGAGTTTGGAGCAGCCTGGTCTAGTGGAAGGTGTCCCTGCCTGTGGCAGGGGGTTGGAACTGGATGATCTTTGACGTTCCTTCCAACCCAAACCATTCTATAAGTCTATGAAATACAAAACAAAAGCTACTGTTCCATTCATATCTTTTATAAATGTTCTTTTTAAGAATATATAATCAGTAAATTAGTCAACTGGTTATGTCTAAACTGATGTATTGCATGATTCAATATATTTGGTTTCTTTATGAATGTTTTTATTTCCCATTCATTATCTTTTGCTGCACTGTTTGCTTTTCAATGGTAGAAGCTTCTGCTTCTATGAGTAAAGTAGCCCCCAAACTGTAAATTATATCCTACAGTTTTGACATCATTTATTTTCATACCATTATATGTGCCAACCTTTTGACTACTCAAGATCAAAAGAGTTGCTCTCCAGGCTCATATTTCACTATAGCTCTCATATTTTATGCAGCAAATTAGGTTTTACAGTAGCAGCTACAGCAAGACTGTCTCTCACACTGCACAGCTTAAAATTACTGTAGAGGATTTCATATTGGAGAAGTGTGATCCTATAAATTCATACTCAAGTAAAAAATGGATGAAAACTTTCTATAATTCCTTCCCATCCATTTTGCACAGTTCTGATGCATATATATGTAACCAACATGGTTAAACCTTGAAACTACAAAAGGTAGTCAGGATTCTGCTTTTGGTAATAGAAGTTGGAAGGGAATCTAGCAAATACTAATGAGGGGAGGTATTTTAAGTGTTCAGAGGGGGATGCACTCAAATCACGTTCAAAGGTCACCTACCAAACACACACTGTTATGAATTTCTTTTCTGCCACATTGGAATGTCCATATTAACTTGTCAAGATAATTGCTACAGCTGGGAGTTCCCGTCACTGACAATCAAGAGTTTATTAGGTATCTGAAGACACAGGTAGGTGCCCAGTAGGATTTATATGTGACACTGAAACACCCGTAGACACCTTTCAGTGGGAGTTCAGACGCTTACTCAGCTTATATGCACATAAAATGCTTTTCAGTGGAAATAATTTATAGGTAAACATCAAATTAACAGTTTCTGCACAGTTATAACTCTTCGGTTCTAAAATCTCAACAAGTAAAAATTACTTTGATACGTCATTTTCCAATTTACACTTAAAGTTATCAATATTCTTAGTAGTAATATAATAAGCAATTATCAATTGATTGCAATGACCTTTTTTTTACACTAGTGATATCTACTTATACACAACGTGTGACAGCTTATGACTCAGTCAAATTTGAAGGGATTTCAATGGACCAAGCAAAAAGGACCATCTTAATGTAACAATTACACTCTTGAAAATTTCTAAAGTCCTATTACAAACTATAAAGATGGTAAACCCCTTAAAATACTCATCATTATGACTACATGGAAAGCACTAGGCTACGCTTGTATAGAACTTGCTACTGCTCTTCAAAATGCAAATATTTTCTTGCTTTAAATAAAGAGATGAATACTAAAAAAAATACTAATAGCTAATTCTTTATCAGTCATCATGACTGATCACTTAATGTCACACTCTTTTATGGAAGACGAAATACACAGCTGGATAGGATTAACCATGTATAGGCTTGATCAAATGCCTCAGCTGATGTAAAGTACTGATCCATCAGAAAAGGGGGAGGTTATAATCGATTCATTCATTCATTCATTCTGAAAAATAATCTGAAAATAGAAAGGGAAATGTCTTCTGTCTTGAGAACATATATACTCTGGAGTGATGGCAGACGAGGTCCTTGTGTATCAAGTGTGCTTTGGAGAATAAGGCAGGACAAAGAGACTAGGAAAATTGAACGGCATGTTTTTATCTACCATGGACTTTTAATACACCTGTAATTTATCCTGAAAGCATCCAACCAAGCATTCTTGTTTCCCTAAATAAAGTTTCCATTGATATCATAGTTTTCCCATAGAAACAAATCAGACAGCCAATAGGATTTAACAATTACCGGTATACTAGCAAGAAGAATAAAGTGTAGCAGGAAGAGAGCAGACTGCAAACTATCAAAACAGTAATAATAGAACAATATTGGTAGATACATATTTTCTTAGCAAGTTCTGCTGTTTATGTACCCTGTTTTACCAACTCCTTTTCAAAAATGAGTTAGTTCACTTTGACATTAAAACTAGGAAAAACAGATAGTATGGTCCTGCCGGCAATGAAACCCCACAGTTCTGCTCTACCAACCTGCCACATGATTTTCTTCATTTTGCTGTAGCCATTTCATGCATTATCTACCTAAGTGCGCAAGACCTTTAAAATACTGTGTAACACATGCCTGTACACAACTTGAAAGACTAGGATTCCAGCTGGGGCCTCTAGGCATTACTGTAATGCAAACAGACAATAATATCAGCAAGCACAAATGCTCTGAAAGGCTTTCAGACCATATCTGCTGTAGACACCTTGCATATGCACCTCTCACATCATTCATGTAAACATATTTCTACAGCACCACAAGCATACATGATTTTTCATAAACATTTTATGAAAAAAAAGAAAAAAAGAGAGAGACAATTGTCTGTCCTTGTTGTCAGAGGATTTTCTCCCCTCTCCACCCTGCACGCAGAGCTGCAAAAGGGCGACTGAAGTGTAATACATTTATTGGCCTTTGCAGAAACACGCTACCCACCAGGCCTGACCTACTCCTTCCATGTAAGGTAAGTGGAGGGCTTAACAATGACATTTCCTGATAATCAAGGACCTTACAGATTGCAGTATAAATCAGTCAGTTCTGTTATCGTTAGAGCCATATTCTGCTTCCTGTTCTGAGGTTTTCCTTAAACTCTGATTTAATAACCTCCTTGTCTTTGAGCTGATTTTGATTTCCAGTTTTATTGAGATGTATTGGCAGCCTTTTCTTTATGAGAGTAAAAAGGGCTGCCTTGACATTCCTCACATAAAAGCAGGCAGAGAGGTTACACACAGTATTTCCATCAGGCGTGACCTCTTAATTTCTCACAAGGCAGCGGCCCTGAACTTCACTGTATTACTTATTCGAATGTTGTGGAGGAAAACAGGAATCAAAAGCAGCTTTCTATTCTCTATTTAGGTAGAGAAACTTGTTATCTACCTAAATAGAGAAACCTTTGTTTCCTCTCAACACAATCCCTCAAGAAGATGGGGTGGCAAGACAGAGATGTGACTGTCTATCCATTATGCCCTGCTACCTCACTCCAGCATTTGCTGGAGAAGCCACAATCCACACAGGAACCAGGAGAGCAACTTTGCCTAATGTAGCCATCCTCCCCCTCATCCCAAGTATAAGAGCACCCTTCTTCTACTACATGCCAAGTTGAGCATGTAGGAGAGGAAACAAAGGTTATTTAGGTAGAGAAGCTTTTGTTTCAGAAAGAAGAAAAGAAATGATGCTTTCCCCAACACGGAGATTATTTATACTAATAGCTAATTAGAAAAAAAGGGCACTCTGGAAAAAGACACAAAGTTTTATGAAAGAGTGATCTTTTGAAGGGGACAAATGTATATTTCAAAAAGCAATAAAGGACTCGTCAGCCATATACCTATACCAAATCAAGGGAGACCTGAAAAAAAGTCATTCCTCTGTGTTGTTCCAGGTAATTACATGCAAATTTTATTATATTCTGTATGTTACAGCAATTTATACAGTGTATTGCTGTATTTGAGACTGTTCTCAGGCCCATTCTGCAATGACATTAACACAATCTGTTATGTGCTTTCTGTGCAAAAGACCAGAGTAATAAATGATAAAAATCTTCATATTTGACTACCTATGCACAGCTTATACTTTTTTTAAGATGCTTCTAACTTGCATATTTACAAGACTATGACACTAAAAGACACAGTGTAGGCAGATTTGGCAATTATTCATGGAAGGTTTTGCTGCCTACAGCTTTGACTGTCACTATTTGTTGCCCTTTTGTGTTAAAAGATTGAAGAAAGGTCTTTGTCTTACTTGACAGCCTCTTCTAGATGTATTTGTTTCTCTACAGCAGGTATGTGGCAACCAGCATTTGGGAAAAAAAAAAAAAAAAAGACCAAACAAAAAAACCCCAGCCAACTTGTTTGTATCTTCCTGAAACATTCAATAGCAACACAAACGTGCCCGTTTTCACTCAGGCTTCAGACAAAATTCAGTAAGGGAAGACCACAGCTCTGTCAACTGAAAAGAAAAAGAGGAATAATTAAATTTCAAGACTACCTGGATCATGAAGATCAAAGAGTGAAAAAAAAAATTAAAAATTTCAAAACATGAGGCCACTCATCAAACCTGAGGAAACGTCTTGTGTGTCATCCACACAAACAATTATCTAAGGCATGTTAGCCTCAAAATACACCAAAACTGTACTATGCACTATGTAGGTCCCAGGAAGAAATCCTTAAGTTTGCTATTATGTCAAGGAGCCGCTTCCCTCAAGCAGAAAACTGTCTCCAAAAACTCAGCATTCAGTCCTGCATGCTTATTGCTCTTTTTAGTTGTTATTCTTGTGACTGTTCAGTAGGACTATATACAAACAACACTACCGCCCTGATTTAAGAAAGCACTTAATTATCCTTTAGCTTCCAAATAGGATTTTCCCTGTATGGGAGAACTTTGGCATTTCTTCTGAGTACTTTTATGAATGGGAGAAACAGCATCTAATGATAACCTCTTAGAGGTTTGTGCCAGCAAAGCCAGCTGGCCCATGGGCTGAAGCACAAAGGCCATCAAATATGTTAACTTCTGCAGGCTTTCAAATAGTGAAAGTACTAACAAAGCAACACAACTGACACTACTGACCACCTCAGAAACCTGTAATAATTCTAGAATTTTACACATACAAATGAAAAAGTATATGGGAAAATTTTACAAATGAGAAAACCGACTTTTAGAAGAGAGCAAAACTGATAGTGGTACCAGTACAGTGACAAATCTAAGCCCCCAAAAATCCCATTACAAATCTAGAAAATCAAAGTGACTCTTAATTAGTGGACACTATTGATATAAGAGAAATTAAATTTAAAATAGTGCAACAGTGAAAAAAAAAGAAAAAGATACCAATCCTGCTCCCCAAAGTCTCTGAGACAAGCCAAGTATGCAACTGACTCAGACCAGCAAAATTGAACACTAATATTACAGTCTTAATCTAAATAAAAATGAATTAGGTCATTCTTTTACAGTATGCAAGTGAACTTGTGTCCTTGTTCTTTAAAGTTTATCTATTCTCTTTGATAATGCAATTTAATTTACAAAACATTCATATTAAAAATTTATCTGACTATAGTGGTTAGAGTCACCTAGACATTTTGTCATAGTTAAACATTAGCTTTGGAGTACATCACAAATTCCCTACTGTGAGTCCAAGACTTGCTTCATATAGAAACACTCTGAGCTTCCAATTGACATTACATTTAAATGAGTCAGTAACTGTGCACACTCAATAAAAATATCTGTCAGTTATTAAAAGTGCAGTGTCTTACTCAACAGCAATGTTCAAAAGAGACAAATGCAGTATAACACATTAGTGGTCACAAAGAACTGCTATTTTTGCTTTAGCAATCAGTAATTCAAAATATACTCCAATAATTACAATATTTTCACCTCTAAGAATAGAGTTAGACCCATTAAGATCAAGTAAAATACTCACACATGACTAGAAAAGCTAACAAAATAAATGCAAATCCAAAATGACCAATCTAAACTAGCAATGCCAAGCACCTAAGGTAGGCAACACACAGTGCATGTAATGTCATTCCAGAATTGATCAAGAATTCAGCTAGTAGCACTGTGTCATAAAACTAAACTTATCTCAAACAGCTCATGTCATATGGTACCAGAGAGTGAAGCAAGCCAAGGACTTGGAAGGAATGCAAGCCAACCACCAGAGCTGACCTTGGAGCAGATACAGTACATTCTTTGCTCTGAAGCAATGAAGAAAAATTGAAGGGCACAGAGGAAAGGTCAGACAGCCACCTTCTGCTGATGGGAAATTACAACACATGCCTCCCAAAGCTCTGAACTACACAGTTTCAAAGACCTACATAATGATAAAACTTTCCTAGAAGGAATTTATCAGCTTACACATTGTTATAACAAGACAAGAATTCCAAAGATTGGCTCATTAAACACTAGAAGCAGCACAAGTGCCATAGTGAAGCCCCTTAAATTTTCACCCCAAAATTGTAAGAAAGCAAGCCCCACTATCAAAATTGCAGACAGCTATTTAACATCCCACCCGTGTAAGACAGGATTTCCTACCTCAGCTTTGCTGGCAGCCAGCGTTGTCAAAACCTGAAAATTACAGGAAAAATGCATTAGTATTGAGTCAACAAAACAGGAGTGGGATTAATTTGCTTTTGAGGTAACTGACATCAATTGGTTGTTATGGCTTGAGGGAATGGAACTGAAGAGAACTGTCTTTCACAATGACTATTCAGCTCTCACGCATATCAGAGGCAAAATCAGGTATAAATAAAGAGTACAGTAATATTCAGGGGACATACCAAAACAGAACTGGAAAAAATGTTTTTCTATTTTTACTTATTTTTAATTTGTTTCTGAACAGAAATGATGAGTAATGCAACTAGAAGCTATTCTAACACATCAAGAAAATTACCAGGATATGCTTTGAAAACAAGCCAGCATAGTTTCATAGTGCTAGAAGCAACAGCGAATTAGAAGAACACATTGCACGTAAAGCATAACGAAGAAAGGTTTACCAGCTTCTGCACACTGGAGATGTACTGTGTTGGGTGCAGGTTTTGGCAGGAAGGGAGCTGCAGGAACCCCTGCGGGAAAAGGTCAGACCCTGTTCCAGTTCCGACTTACAGCAACCAAGGCTGGGCTTAGCACAAAACATACTCGTCTCCCGATGAGCCGTGGAATCACAGGAACTATTTCTCTCCACCAAACAAGGAATTAATTCATCATTAATTCTCTAGATTTAGACACCAAACTATAAGTCAGTCAACTACTACCACAGACTTGCACAAAATTCAGTTCAGGCAATACAGATATAATTGTTCAAAGTGTTGAGTTAAAGTTACTGTAATATATTTATATTTATATAAATAATATATTTATATAACAGAAATTTTAACTCAACACTGAATAGACACAGACATGCTTTAATATTATACAACAAATAACAGACATTAAGTGTTATTAAGTTAATAAGTTGTTATTAGGTTATGAGGGCTGTTAAACTATTCGTAAAACAAGACTCTGTTAGAACTTTATGTGACAATATTGTCACAACTTTACTAGGCTGAAAACCCACATATATTTAAGACCGACACCTACCTATAATTCTGTCTGCATGAGAATAGATCTTTCTTTATATTGGTGTTACCAATCACTTTTAAAGGATATCACCGATTCTCCCCAGCTTTTAGGAGCAGGAGAGGGAGTGACCAACAGTGACTCAGTTGGAGGGGAGGGGAAGCAGAGCACAGAGTTTATTGAACAGAGATCAGCCTGTATAGCAAAAAGAAAACTTGTGTGGAGAGCTGGTGTTCAATGGAAGACATCTGTGGATTTATCAAAAAATTATTTCAAAGGAATTTGGGAATGGAAATGAACTCCTGTCACATCACAACAAGGTACCTGCAATCACAGTTACTTAATTTAACTTGATTCAAAACCAGTTTCAGCTCCATTTGAAATGTGTCTCTTTTGTCACTAATAGCATTTTTGAAGGCTGTTCAAGAATTTCTCTCACATAAGCAGAACTTGTCGTTATTTAAATTCCATTTATTTACAAACAACCTACCACCTTTCTTTCTTTTTTTTTTTTCCTTTGTTATTCCTCTTCACCCATACTCTTTAGGGTTAGCAATTACTTTTCCAACACAGACCTTACATAAAGTCATCTCATCTGTTCTCTGCTAGAATTCCATTAGGCTTAACATGTCATTCTGCTAGTGCCCGCTCACAAGAAGGTCTTTCTACCAATAAACTCAGCAGAGTTACACTCTACTTACTAAAATCTAACTATATCTTTTTTTTTAGTCAAATGACTAAACACATGTATTTTAGGGGATATACCCAAAACCTAGTTTAACTTAAAACACCAGCATTTGGAGTGGAGTCTCCTTAAGCTCTCATAAATCCCACCCTAAACCATCTCTCAGAGGTGTCTCTCTCTCTCAACTATGTAAGTAATGTGAATACAACTAAGCAATATGACTACTCCAACCAAGGACTCACTAATGCCTTGCAATATAATTAAACAGTCTTCTACCTTAGTAATCCACATGTATGTCCAAAGAGAGTATTTCTCTTTTATAATGATTTATCTTCATATTGCTTTATAGTCATCCAGTGGTCAACTGGACCATTGGACACATTATGCCCATATCTTTCTTCTCAAAGTTATTATCTGATAAATCCCTGTTCAGCAGGAATTCCAGTTAGTTCCTAGAAGGATGACCTTTTACTTGGTATTACTAACATTAATTCACTTCTTTTATTTCAATCTCCTAGGGCATTCATCTCTTTCTGGATCAGGCTCTTCTATATTTGCAATTAGCTTTACATTTTTATCAAATTTCATCAGCACATTCTTATGCCAAGCATACTAATGAAAAATTATCAAATGAAACGACAAATAACTTGACACAGTCATAATGCTTGAAGGCAACATTGTTTTGAGCCATGTGGTATTGCTGACACCTGCACGGCAGGTTACCAGGCACTCTCACCAGAGTTAGGTTAGTGAAATACTTCATCAGCCCATGCTATATAGCTGAGAAAACTGCTGTGTCCAGGCTGGATGCAGGGATACGAACATACTCCGAGACATGAGGCCAGGCTGGATGCAGCTTTGAGCAACCTGGTCTAATGGAAGGTGTCCCTGGGGCAGAGGGAGGTTGGAACTAGATGATCTTTAAGGTCGCTTCCAACTCAAACCATTCCATGATTCTATGATTTCTGAAAACTCTGTAAAGCGGTCCTCACACCAGAGGGACTATGATCTTTAACAGTATACTCACCACTATATAAATGGAGGCAGATATGGAGTGTTTCTATTTAAAATAATGACATTCCTCAAGCTGATGTTTAATTAATAAACAGTAAAACACATTAATATTATAGGTCAAATAACACTCATTAAATTAATGAGCTGACTGCTGTTAGTCTGTAAAGACCTGACAATTACCTAAAAGATCTAGTAGAGATTTTTATTTAAGTTTATGTATGTTAATGCTTGTATGACTGATTTCCTACTCCCTATCAACCCTACCCTCCTCCCCAGTTCCTGAAACTTGTAATTTCTAGACCAGCAGCTGGATCTTCTGTCACGTTTGAGAAGTCAGTGAATGAACACAAAGTCGTATAAAGTGTATGACAAAGAATAGCAGTTGGGAAGTCATTCTTTGCTATAGGCTTTTGCAAAACTTGCCTGTATGTGACAGCATGATTGCTCAATTAAATCCTCTGAGAAGGTATGGCCAGGTATCAAGCTTCTTAAGCAGAGTACCCACTGAGATTTGTAGCCAAGTCACCCAAGACACAAAACCAACTTATCCATCCCCAACCTGGGCAATTCTGGGTAAAGAAGTACCTATAATTATGTCTTGATAATAAGCTAATTATTACAGAAGGGGAGGATTGGGGACAAGCCAAGGAGAGGAGCAGACACCAAGAACTGGAGCGTAGACAATGTGCTTCTCACAATTAGTTGATCTTGCTTTACAAGGCTGGCAGCTTCCTTTGTAGACCATCCTACCTGCAACAGCCTATGGTTCTTACCAATGTTTGGTATGAAGTATGACATTCTTTTACTGTCTCTTACTGTCTCCCAGACATTTTATCCCAGACTACATATATATTATACTCTTACTGTATCCCAGACTAGTTAAGAACACAGTAATTTCATCAAGAGAGATTACATCTTGGGTGAGGGCTTCCTATCTTTCTCAAAATAATCCCTCTGCATCATAAAAAGCCCATGGGTTTATGCCACTTTCTCAGGGAAGCTGCAATTTATTTTTCTTGTATGAGAAGCTATACATGACTGACAGAAAACATCCTTAAAATGGCTTTTTTGCTACTCACAAAAGTTGCACTCAATTCAGAACCTCCCATTCATCATAAGGAAACACATGAATACTGACAAAAATGTAGATATGGTGATAACACTGCAAATACAGTAAACAGTCTTTTAAACCATGCTTACTGGTTTTAGTATTTAGAAAGGCTTTATCTTGAAGTGCATGCATATGTAGTTCCTACCCTCCAGAATTAATTAAAAGGACAGTATGTGCCATGCTAAAACTGTATCCAAATAGTTGCTATTTGTTATGTATCTCAAGCCAGCACCTTACCACAAAGAAATAAAGGAAACCTTCTAGGATGAAGAAAGCTCCTGAAACACGAAATGGAAAGTTCATTTAATGTCATTTTTGCATTAAATACATATGAAATTTCCTGTGTAAAAGCTCAAAGATAAAAAAGCAGGGACAAAAATTGAAAGGGACACATTATGAGCCAGGATTCTCATTTATCACTTGCCTGAAAGTCAGTAACCATTTCACTGACTTGGCTCATCTCATCAGCATGTGAAGTCCTTTTCCTGTCACTCATTTTTCTAAAGAAGATATTTTCTTAATCTCTTTTTCAGTTTCTCATATCAAAATGAATTTTGTACATTTAAAAACCACAGTTTTCACCTTTTATATCTTTGCACCTTCCTAGGTTCCTATGGCATGAGAAAAGGGTTGTTTCAGTCCTAGTCCAAGAAACAAAATGCATGGAATTCCTTCAGTGTCACCTCATGTTTAGCTCATCCTGTTTCAAACTCACATAAGGCATGCATATGTGTTTTGTTACAAGAACACTCATTGAAAGAGCTGCAACCAAAGGCCCTTCAGTTCAGCATCTTTCCTGTGCTTACTTGAGAAGATCACCCAGTTCCAAAACAGGATTAAAAAAACAAACAAACAAACAAAAAAGTTGCAAATAGACATTTACAATAAGCTTAAGAAAACCATCTCCTGAACTTTGGACTTTTGAAATTCTTTCAGAATATTAGGCAAAGAAGATTTTGAGAATGAATATATAAATCTAGAAGAAAAAAAATAGCAAGACTGGAATTGTCAGTGACAGGACAGAAATGGTTTTATTTCTTTTTCTTCCACCACTAATGTTAATAAAGTGACCCAACAGCTGTTTCTTTAACAAATAGATTTTCTAAAAAGTAATTTTATTACAGTAGAGCTTTTGATGTCTGTAAGCCACCCCCCAGGTTTTTGCACCGCTGTTAGAAGAGAAAGATGAGTACCACTCACGTCATGCAGAACGACTGAACTGATGTGCACCAATGAGTGGAACATGTGGCTGAATGTGCAGGTCATGTTTTGTTCAAACTCTGCCATCGGAGTTGGGAAAGTAGGAGACAGTGAGTCAAGTTGTGTTTCTTTTTAGAGACAGTGTTTCATTTCTTAGACAAAAAATACATAACCAACAAACAAATCTGCTGTGTCACCTGCTCTCACCGTTAACCAGTACCTCCCCTGCTTAAGCAGTCCTGAAACTACTGCAGTAAACACACCTATAAGACAACTAAATAAGATTTGGACTGACAAGGAGATCAAGGGAAGAAATTTGACAGGGTTTTGTGAATAGCTTGGCATTTATCAGAACAAATGTGAAATATTACTTTTAAAAGTTTGTCTCACTGAGCTTAGGCAGTTTTAAAAATTACACTGTGCTGTAACCTTTTATTAATTTCTGGATTTGCCTGTGAGTGGGACAGATGTAGGATTGATTGCCCATTGGTTCTTCCCCTTTTTCATTTGCCTGGCACAGTCCCTAGTCCAGCTCCTCGGGATTCAGAACATAATTCTGATTGTGATTCACAGTCCATGCCACTGAACAGAATTCGAGCTGTTGGAGCTATTTAGTGACAGGTGTGTGAAGAAATCAGCCTTATGCTGAGTATTCTTCACCACCTCTGCACTCCATTACGTGAACAATTACCTGCAGTATCACTGGTTCACTGTGATAGACAGCAGCAGGGGAACAGGAAAATAAACAAGAAAAAACCAAAACCAACCAACCAGCCTACCCCATTAGTAATTTCACAATGTAATGTCTGACTATTAGTATTGATAAAAATTAAAAACCAAAAAACCAAAAAACTAGCAAAACTGTATTGTCATACTTTACTTCCTAAAGCACTATACCTATGAAATGTGACATTCTAATGTATTTAGCCAAATTCAGTGACGCAATCATGATAAATAGAGCTGTAAACCTAAATTGTTTCTTTAACACATTTAAATATCTCCTTCATAAGCATACAAAAACATGCACGCAAAAGATATCACCTTCTTGCTAAGGCAGTTGATTCATTAATTTCCATTCCATAAGAAAGATATTACATAAGAAGGACATGGAGCTGTTGGAGCAAGTCCAGAGGAGGGCCAGGAGGATGATAAGAGGGCTAGAGCACCTCCCGTGTGAGGATAGGCTGAGGAAGTTGGGGCTCTTCAGCCTGGAGAAGCGAAGCTGCATGAAGACCTCAGAGCAGCCTTCCAGTACCTGAAGGGGGCCTACAAGGATGCTGGAGAGGGACTCTTCATCAGGAACTGTAGTGACAGGACAAGGAGTAATGGGGTTAAACTGAAACAAGGAAGTTCAGGTTACATGTAAGGAAGAAGTTCTTTACTGTGAGGGTGGTGAGGCACTGGAACAGGCTGCCCAGAGAAATGGTAAATGCTCCATCCCTGGCAGTGTTCAAGGCTAGGTTGGCAAGAGCCTTGGGTGATGTGGTCTAGCGTGAGGCACGCCTGCCCATGGCAGGGTGGGGTAGAACTAGATGACCTCAAGGTCCTTTCCAACCCGAACCATTCTATGATTCACCTCCTTCTTGCTTTCTAAAAGCAATGCTGGAAAGCAAATTAAAATTCACTTTTACATCCACATTCGTTAGACTACCATGAAACCCCACGCATTCAGTTATAAACCTAATCCTTAATGGTCAAAGAAGTGGCTATTAGAAATGTAGGACTTGATCCAAGAATGTTAACTCATGTAGGTTGTTTTTCATTTGTGTTCTTAATATTATACTTATTAATACTCCGATACAGCTTTTAACTAAAACACTATACCTTTTTTTATTAAAGTCTTTGATTATTTTTGTTTAAACTGGCTGTGAAGGCTTTAGGAGGTCTGTTTATAGCAACTCCTTGCTTCACAATAGTAAGTAAGCTGGCTAAATTGAGACTCTATCTAGAAAAGGAATTTTGGTGTAGTCTCAGACTATGACCATCTGAGAATGAAAATAAACAACTAAATTTTTTAAAAGCAGAAGTTTTTTAAAAAGTAATCTGTAGATTAAGCCTGCTAATGAAATATATGTGCATGCATATGTGCATAGACAAAGTGCATAAACCTCAAACTCAAGTGAGGCTACTTGGAGCAATTAAGGCTCATTAGCGCCCTCAGGTTTTGGCCACAGCTGGGATTGCTGCTGAAGTGAACTGAGCACAGAAGCCAGTCAATCCATGGCTGTGCTGTCTTCCAGACCACAGTCCCACAAACTTTTTACATTATTGTAAAGTATCTCTGCTGCAGCAAACAGCTATTTCATTCTCCTCCTGCCCAGGCCCATTTTTTCTGTGACTTCATGCTGTCTCCTTATCCACATGATTATTCTTCTTGAATAAGCACTTACAAGGGTATACACCAAACTGGGCAGAGAACTCACTTGACTTAAAACTAGCAAAGTCCTCAGTGCCAGAGAAGCTGTGTGGGCAAAATTCTCCTCTTCAGCACTTGCTCCTGAAAGCACATTTGAGAAGTTACTTGAATTTAGTGCAGGGTCAGCTCTCTGGGTCTTCCAAAATGCTAAACATAATGTTCTATCTATGGCTGGCACACATAACTTCCCATCAAAAAAATCCAATATATTAAAGACTTACACGGGTGGAATATGCTGAATGGAGAACAGGTGGAATCAAGACTCATATTTCATAGATACGTATCTTTAATTAAATTTTGTTCTGTTTACTTACTGTTATTGGACGACAGCATTAGATTACTCCAAATTTATGGAAACTCAGTAAGTATACAGGCAATGATTTTAGCAGGTGGTGAAAAATCTATCTGCCCTTTACTTCCCACTAGTATTTGCGATGCTCAGATAATAATGGCTGCTATGATCTTTCAACTAAATATGCTATATAAATCAGTATGCAAAGATGTTGACTAGTTATCATGGATAATTCACTTCATGTACAAAGTCTCAGACATAATGTCTCTTTTATTTAAGACTTCTGAGGGGCAATCCGAGTAAACTCTGCCAAGTAAGTAAATAAGCAGAAAACAAGCCCCCAAACATTTGTTTTAACATATACAATGCTCTTCATGAAACATGCTATATATTGTATATCTGTTAGAAAGCAGTTTGAAAATAACATGGTTTTCTCTTTGAACTCGCTTTTACAAAGAAACTTGCACTGGACAGAACTTGCCAAACAATTCCTCTCTAATACTGGGAATAAATCCCATTACTCTTACAATGAGATAATGAGAGAAAGTGTCAGTGCATAAGTTGTCCATTAAAGTACCAAGTTTTTGTATGTCATAAAAATTATGGCCTTTGTTAACCATAATTTTAAAAGTAAACCTAAGTCTACTTTACCCATACCTTCAACAACATATCCACATATACTGCTGCATTATAACCTATGACAATATTCACATTTCCGTAAGTTAACCAAAGCAAGGGGTTTGTACTTCTTAGACAGTAGAAGTTTATGAAAAATCCAGAGCGTAACTGCAATAACTATATCTGAAAATCAAAGTAAACAAAACATTTTCAAGTAAACTGTTGAGCCACTACAGCTTTTCCATGGATTCTGGTAAAAATTACATTAATGTTCCATGCTTACTTTCTTAACTTAGCAAGAAGGGAAATAAATAGAATATAAATATCAACACAAAGATCCTGGGTAGAGGTTTTTTCAGGTGTCAATACTTTTGTAAGGCTATAAAGTACTGAGGCAAGACGACAGCAGCAAAGCTGGCTACTGCACAGTTCGCTTACCACCCCTGCCTCTCCCCAGACCAGCAGCACTACCAGCATTATTCGTTTCACCTCAGAGCAATAAGCTCAATTTTTTTTGAATGTCCACATTATGCCAGAATAATATAAAAATAGATGATGAAGCAAAAATGAGCTGCATTTAGCTCCCCTGTCCTGTGGTAGCTGCCATAATTGCACAGCTCGCTCATTATCTAAAGTCAGTCCCCTGAGCCTACCATGTCCCAGTTAAGCGACAGTAATAGAAAGCAGCTGGATGAGGACATGAGGTCAGCAGAATCATTAGCCCCTACAACTGCAGCACCATCGCTCCTCTCTGGCAGCAAGGCTTTCACACATCGCCAGGCTCCTACACAATACAGCAGGTCAAACATCGCAATGAACTTAACCCAGCAACTCCATTAACAACTAACTGCAGCTGGTGGCTCCAAGGAAGTCCACATCCCTGGAAGCTTTCAGGAGCCTAATGAATTCCAGTCCCTCCCTGTGCCCTCGCCTCCTCGGCCGCAGGGCCTCTTTGGACACCCGGCAAAGCGTCCTACAGAAGCACTCAAGGGAACGCCCCGTTACCTTCTGTTTCCATGAGGTTTGCTATGTACCCAGCAGAAATAAAGTATTTGGAAACATGGGCTGTGCACAGACACCGCAGCAATGACAAATGGTGACACAAGGAGGCAACACTGCTACCACGTGCCAGGAGCAGCGCACGGTGCCTCAGCGCTCCGCAGACCCCACTGGCAGCACCTGCCGATGTCAACTGTCCCGTGAACACAGGGCCCTCGCTGCCAACAGCAGCCGTATCAGTACAAGTTAACAGTTTAAAGTGGATCATTTGCAATGTTTGTCATTTTGAGAGAGGACAATGGAAGGAGCACAAAGTACTTGGGCCAGACCGTCCAGTGACAGAAATCCACCCAGCTGTGTGGCAGCCCATTTCCAATAGTTGAAGAATTGGCCCAGTACATACATAAACGCCCATATTCCAGGGGGAGGTGTAGTCTCCTACCTGATTCATACAGTTGTGCTTCGAGGCTGTGAGGCACAGAAACGAAGACAAAGTTCCTTGTCAAGGCCCACACGTATTCTGATTAAAAAGGCAGCCTGTGAAGCCAGCCAAGGATTTCTAAAGTCTGGATGCTCATTTCCACCTTTTACAGGGGCAAGTCTGAGTGTCCCCAGTGGGCCGAACACTCCTGCAGCACGTGGGTAAAGCAAGGGCCCTGCCGCTGCGTGACGGGTTTCAGCCAGAGAAGCAACAACCCTTCTATCAATGTCAAAGACTAAATAAGTTCGACTATATGTTATGTTCTTTAAATTGTTTCTACTAGCAGTAGTTCTGGATGGTTTGTTTTGGGGAAATTAATGATGATACACCAAGGTCGCTGTACCTCTGCTGTAGTGAGCAGATGTTAACATATTAGTGTCACCTTCCCGTGCTGCACTAAGCCAGAGCTACTCCTGGTTGTCATTGTACTAGATGAGGCAATACCAGCCCAACAAAAAACCTCAGTCTAATCAATTCAGTCTAAAATGCAAACATTTAAAGAAAAGAGCTACTGCACTTTCAAAAGCTATTACTCTGTATCACCCTCATCAAAACACACCACTCTTTTTTAAATCAACCCAAAGCTAGCAGAACAATAAGAAACAAAATCCTTTTTCCTCTCAGCAGTATAGACCATTTTCAACGCCATTTGTAAGCTGCCTATTTATTCCTGACATTCACAGCTTGAGTATATCTCCAGTTCATGTTGCTCTGTTACACAAAGGTAGAAATAATCAAGTATCTTTCCATCTTTTTGCTGGGAGGACTCAGAGCTGGTTGTGGTTATCCAGGGCTCTGTTCAACTGATATGAGATTACTGCGGTAAACTCTGCATAGGAGTAAGTCATAAATACTTCCAAAGACAGTCAATAGAGAAGGCAGTAGGGCTTGCTGACTGAAAGGGATGAAGACTGGTATAGGTTGATGTACAAAGGCAAAATATAAAACATTTTGACCCATTAAATCCCTGTTGGACAGGTCTTCTTTAAGACAAGTTTCTTGCCTCCTCTCTACACCTTATGTCACACCATGGCGGTCCCAGACTGCTGAGGTCCTTCATCTAAGCTTCCCTTATTTGTTTAAATAGTCAGTTGCTCTCAGGACATTCTTAGCAAGGCAACATTTCCTACCTAGCCCACTGGAGCCTGCTCATAGTGATCTTTGGGATATGCTACAAAATGGAGACTTCTCTCCTCAAGTTGTTCTGGGGAGGAGGACTGGGGTTCATTTGTGGAGAGAACAATTCACCTGGTGTGCCTGATTGCGGCTCTCTGGAGAGAAACTGAATTTTACAACTGACATTATGAACTTCTGTGGTAAAAATGTGCAAGGCCTAAAGCAAAGACATGAGCACTAAACTGAAATAAAAACTTCCTTCTTAATAATCTTGCAGCAACAACACATTTGCAAGTGCATAAAGAGAAAAAAAAAAGGACTGGGGTTAGATCAGTATGATGAAAGCACTGAGGTATTTCCCCAGGATAAAACAATACATAGGCCTTTACTTCACAGGGAAGTTTAAGATTCTTGGTCAGTACTGGTTAAGTTTTAACTACTTAAAGTACTTTCTTACAACTAATTTTATTATATTTGGAAGATATTACTAGAAAATGAACTCTATAAAAGGCCTCTGTGCCCTAAGAGTTAGCTACAGAGACCTACACTACCATGTGTCAGAAATTTCAGTATTTTGAGTCATATTTTTAAATATCTAACTTCTGACAAAAAGACAGTCACTGTCACCAGGAAATGGATAGCAATTCTCCCATCATTCTGGCCCCAAACAGGGAACTTAACAGTAGCACAGCTTGACAGTCCATTTAAACTGTGACGGGGCTGTAAAAAAGCTCTTAGCATAAGCATTTCCTAAGAGAAATTCTCATCTGTTTCTCAGCTACAGCTGTTGTTTATTCAGTACTTATAGGCATACAAAATAAAAGAGCTGTACCTTCAGTGTCTCAAACCCATATGTAAAGTTATTTAAAATACTTTACTCTGGATTTCTCATCATTAGTAGGTTTATACCTCTGTCTTGGCTGCATGTTTAATACTGGCATGCTTTCTTTTCTGTGAACTATGACAGTCCATGGATTTGAAATTTCACCCATAAAGGCTCCCTTAGCTCCGTTATTCTATCAGTCGTGGCATATGAGCTAACTTCACAGCCTCCTCTGTCACTTCTGACCATTACCCAGAGCTCCCTGACACAGCAGTTATAAGAATTCTTAAAATTTATGGATATTAAAAGAGTCAATCCTTGGAATGAAAGATCACAGCAAGAGATGCTTATAATTTCCTAGGGCAGTAAGAAAATAGCACAATGAATTATGTAAAATACTTTAAATACGGACACTACTGAAAGCCTTCATTAAGAAGCAAAATATGTTAATAAGGAACATGTATTCTCTTCATGAGATAATCCTCTGACTTTAAAAGTATGGTCAAAAAGCAGGTTATATAATATCCTGTACATTTCAGAATTTAAATCTAAATAATGTAATAAAATCCAGGTCTTCCTCAAGGGTCCTGCAGAAATAGCTTTGTCTTTTGGAATCTTCCCTATCTACAAAAAAAAAATTCAAAATTAAATCTTTACCTTAAGAAGTGCCTGTGAAAGCTTTTCAATTACAATGTACCTCTTAAACACCATTGATCAGAACCTTCAGTACTTTAAAGTGTCTCTAACACTAAGGTCAGGCCTTGTTGAAAAGGTCTTGCAGATTGGAAAAGCAGTGTTCAACAGCCTTCAGTTCTGTTTTACCCTGAGAAAACCAATGATCACGGAACAGCATTTTCCAACAATCATTTCTTCATTCTGACAAAGTCAAAAAAAAAGTGAGGTTTCTGCAGGGGTACCAGTACCAAAGCTGACCTCCTTCCCCCTCACTTTCCATTTCCACTTTTCAAAATGTACTTGTATTACTGTATAAACCAAATTCTAGCAGACAAATGAAGACCCTTTGCTTACTTGCTTAAGCCAACTCTGTTTGAACCTGTATGCTGATCTCAATCCAGGTATGACTCCTTAAAAGCAGATGAAAGCTCTCCTGCCTGTGAACCTTGAATCAGGTCCTTCCATCTGTTCAAAGCAAGGGAACATTAAGGGCTCCATCAGTTCAAGACGATAACCCAAAAAAACTCCCCAAAAAACAAAATTAAAAAAAACCCAACCAACCAAATAAACAAAAAAAAATCAAAACAAAAAAACCCAACCCCCCCACACAAAAAAAAAACCAAACCAAACCAAACCAAAACAACCCAAAACCCACAATAAATTCTGTAGAAAGAAGAGCGAAAACTCACATCAGTATAAAACAAATGTAAACTCAGTTTCCCACTTCCCTTAAAGGAGATCTTCATAGTAAGCTACCATATTGAGATAAAAAGAAAACAAAACCATTGCTGAAGCAACAAAGAACACGCCAAACTACAGACAAACTGGATCCACAACCACAGAAGAGCACCCAAGTTCACACTGATGTGGAAAAGCAGGGTGTGCTTGGCACTTGGAAAGTACATAACTTGTTATATACAATGTATATACACCAAGTATATACATATCTATACACATTGGATATACATAACTTGTGTGTATATATACTGTTGGCAATTATTTCTTCTGATATTTATTTAATTGTCAGGGAGGTGACTGGTTTAGACAATGGCCAAGTTATCAGGTAATGTTTCAGGAGTAAACAAAAAATTAAAATCTGTGTCAAAGCAAACAAGGCTGCAGTCACTGGACTAAAGGAAGTAGTTTATAAAATGGTGGTAATGTTTAGTACCAGTCTTGGCATCACAGCCAATTCTTACTTTGGCTGTTACTGAGAAACAAACCACATAAGAGTTCTGTTTTTCACTTTTCTTCTGAATAATCATCATCATTATTCCAAAGTATAATAAAATGCGGCTGTCACCTATGAATTGACGTCCCTGATTCTGGGCTTTTTGTTATCCCTGCAGAGCTGTGGATGCCCATTTCTGCCGATTTGCTCAGGCCTCCCATTCCCCACAAAGTCAGGGTCGGGTAAATGGACCCCTCACTAAAAGGCTGGGGGCCAGCACAGGGGAAGAGTGGCTGCTAGGGAAAAAAGGCGAATGGACATTACCCAGTAGACGTAAACTGCAGCTCAACTATTAATCTGAACCTCATTTCCATGGCTGAGGGAAGTTTAGATAACCTAGCAACTCCAGAAACCCAAGAAAATGGCAAGCTACTCTCAAGTCTTAGTCCTGCAGGTAGGCATGAAGGGCAGGGAGTTGCATGGAATTAAACCTCTGTGGAAATCCTACAGCATTGAATGTTACTCTGAGAGTTTTGTTTGTGTGTATTTGTGTTCCTGACAGCCTTCTTACACTGCCTGTTTTGAAATGACTTGTCTCTATATGCCAGTCCATATTGTTAATTTTTTATTTCTCAATCAAGAATTCATGGAGGTTAGTGTGACATTGCTGCAAATATCCTCACAGCCTAGCAATGTAAATAATGGATACGACTCCAGAAATACCAACCAGCCTCTTACCGTTTTGGGAAACTTAAATCATAGCTGCCTCAACTCACCTACCAGTAAACAAATGGGCTGCTCTCTGCACTGCAGTAAATCCCTCATCTTTCAAGAATATTAAATCTGTCATTGAAATGACTGTAGTTTTGGTAAGTGCACTCAGATATTTAACTGTGTCAAGACTCGCAAAGATGCACTGCATGCAACTTCTTTTTCTCTTTAAAAAACAATTTTAAAAATGCTAACAAATTTTCAGAAGCTCTAGTGAAGTTCAACACATAGTTAATCCATTTCATACCACAGCTCAGTAAACTACATACCCTTCTTTTACAATTCTCCTAATTTCTGTCATTTATTCAGAAATCCTATAATGAACGGCTATTATTAAGGACCTATTTGTTCCTCCCATTTTCCATTTAACCTCAATGATTCCAGCCTCTCATATTTCCTTTGGTGCTGAGAAGTATTTTTACAGTATTACCAACACAACACATTTGCTAGATTTCCACTAATTAATTTTCCATGAATCTTTCAGCATGAAAAAAATAACACATTTCTGCATGAAAAATTAATTATATTTTCTTCATTTCCTTACAAATTTACATTCTGAGCTCATCTGTGCCACATTCTTTATGGATAATGAGCAAGGCATCTTCACTTAGCTGTCACTGTAGAAGTGAAATGTTTACAGTGTGTGCTTTGGAGATTCTGCCAGCTTAGATTCTAAGAATATTTCTTATTCATGACAATAAGCATTGCCCTAAATTCCTTACACATGAAGAGAAAAAGAGTGATTTGAAGGATCCTTGAACTTTGTTTCCCCCTAGAAACGCTGTTTCAAGAAATGTTAGTTTAGATACATCATGCTGATGATATGTTTGGTAAGAGGTGACAAAGGCTGTTTAGCCACCTTAGTCTTGCAGAACTTCTTCAACAACTGCAAATATCTCTTAATTAATGGAGAGATAAGGATCTTCATTAGGAAGCTTATGAAGAAAATACCCACCATATAACTTTTAAATGTATTCTACCACATTTATTCTGTAACATTTTGGGGATACACTACTGACATGAAGAAGAAACCTCAGGCATCAATCTACTGCCAGTTTGGAGCAGAAGACTTCACTAATTCATGAAAAATATTTCTCTTGAATTACCTCTTTGAAGTCATTCTTTAGTAAAGTTCATAAGAATATAACTGTTGTAAATATTATTTAAAGATCTCATTTGTGTACACAGGTCCAGTCAGCCTTACAATTGCATGCTTAAGCCTGTGGGCTTTACTGAACCACGTCCTGGAAAAAAAATCTTTTATAATTTGTTCTGAGAAAACCTCATAAGTTTGAATAAATCTCTGAAATGTGACCAAAAGAATCTCGCATGAGATTGTCTTTCATTGCAGTCATAACGTATGATTCATGCAGATACAGTTCGAAGGTTATTGCTGTCAAGTTTTGAACTTGTGCTATAAAAGACATAAAAAAGTGACAGATTCTTCTCACCAGGAGAAAAGTGCCTGCACACAGCCTTCTGCAAATCTTTCCTTCCTGAGCTTAGCTCTTCAATTAACCTGAGCATATCCAAACCTACTGGGATTGTTTTCTGTAATCAATCAAATTTCTGAGTGTAATTATTAACATAGCCTTTAATTAAATGAATCAGATCATTTGGACATATTCTAAAGAGAAGTCAGTTATTAAATGTCGACAATTCAAATTCCAATTTGAATTGGAATGCTTTTTTGAATTCTGATTTCCAATGCTTTTTTGAATTCTGATTTAGAAAAATCTGGATTAATTCTAAAAAGGTCTTCCCTATAATTGCTATTTCTAAATGAATCTTTAAAATATATTTAAAACTATATTTTCAGTATATTATTACTCTAAAATTACCATTGGGAGTAATTGCATTTTGTAGAATGCAGCAACTTTTGCCATGGTAGGTATGCTGGTAGAGTGACATTTCAACAGTTTGATTGCTTATATTATTTCTCCTAGAAAACTATGTCAGGGAAAAGATTTTTTTGTTGCATAAAATGTTGGTAAAGTGGGTGGAAGAGCAAACCTAAGCCTCTTCAGGTGGCTATCAAAATCCCAATCTAAAGTTGTTATCGGACAAATAACAATACCAATTAACCTCTGATTCTGTAACATCATTAAATTTTCTCCATCTTAATATAAAGTCAATAATTCAAAACTATTTATTGCAAATTATATAGCCCCACAGCCTTTTTAAATTTTCATATTTGTAAGTGAATCTCACATATCTTAATGGGTAATTCTGCATATGCAAACTCTGAATTCCAGTATTGTCTCCAATATCACTGGTTTTGTTCTTATACAACTTGTATAGTCAATGGAAAAGTACTTTCAGAACAACACTATCAGAGGGCCAAAGAAAGAAGTTCTCCTTTCTGTGGCAACCTCTAAACATCTGAAGGTTAAATACAATGCAACTAATCAGCAGCAAAGGGAAAAAAGCAAGGGTTTTGTGTGAGCAACAGAAAATGGTACACAGTGTTTCTTTTTGTAAACCGAATGTCCCTCCTGCCTGTTGTGGAACACAATTTAGAGTAATTATAGCAACAGTGAGGAGACAAATTATTATAATAGATTTTTGTACAACAGCATTACATCTTCAGAAGAACTGTTAAGGACCCTGACAGATAGGACAAAAACACACAGCAAACAAGAAACTAGCAGGAGATCCAGTAATGCTAAAAAGGTTATACAAAGCAATCAGTTATTATCTTTAGTCTGCATTTTTTGAGGTCTGTGTTCTCTGTTTGCAAATAATAGAGATGCAAATGTCTTGAATCAAACAGGAAGAAACCAGATAGTCCATTTTCCACTCATGTAAGTCCAAAATCAAAAAAGTGTATGTTCCAAGTTCAATTTGGAGTGTGATTCAGAGTCAAATCTACACAGCAAAGTTAGTAGCTTTCTGCACTGTGTTTTAATTAAGATCCATATACGTTACCCCCGAAATTTAGCTTCTCTCCTCTGTGTCACTGAGACTCTAGGCCTTCCTGTACCACCATAGGAAACCTCAGTGCTGCTGCTACGTGAAAGACCTCCATATCGAATCACAAATAAAAAAGGTCCAACACAACACCTGAGAGGCATTTAAAACAAAAATTAGGCTTTAGTTTACATTAAAAATATGAGAAAAAAAATTAATGACCATCCCTCTCACCCCTATACCCAGCAAGTCATAGTACAAGAAGTTCTCTGCATTCTGGTGTCTGAGAATTTTCTAAAGAAAATGTGGGATAGCTAATTTGTACAAGCAACTGATTCAATCTGAATTCTGTTTGCATTTACAGCATAATACAAATTCCAGCTTTCTATTCCCACCATACTTGGGAGAAGACTTGAAAGACATATTTCCTAGAAAGTATTACACATTTACGTTATCTTTTACTGCTGTGTATGCTATAGAAAACATTGTCAGAAAAACACATTTTTGTCCACAGTTGCTCTTCTGTGCAAAGAGAATTCAAAATAATTAAAATATTTTCCTTGATTTCCCCACTGTAAAGGATGGTAGGACAGTCTGACTATTAGAAAATATGTATTATTGATCTTTCTGGTATTCTTACTTGTCAAGACGCATACTCAATTTCTTCTTTCAAGGAGGGGATCACTGATAGCTATTACCCTGTTGTGGGAACAGGAGGTAGCTGTGTCTCCTCTGCAGTATTTCTGTACTCACACTTAACACATTACTTGCTATTATGGAAAGCTTATAGGGCGGCTCATAATACAGGAGTGAGGAAAACAGAAAATTTTCATTGTTATCAAAATAATTATGTCTATCCAAACGATAGACAGACATTATTCCAAATGCTCACAGAAATAAAGATGTTAATTTGGAAGAATGAGGTGAGGCTGATTATCAGAAAACTTCCTTATTGTAAGTGTGGCTTAAATAGGCTTTATAGGGCATAGGCTTTGATTACCTGAGCAAATCCATCTATTATGTATTAATTTCTCTTACAAACAAAACCAAAAAACCTGCTTAAATCACCCCTCTAACTTTTGTAACATCATCTAAAGCAAAACTATAGAATGCTCCAAGTCCTACTTTGACCGACACCCAAAGGACTCGACTACCTCCACTGTGTGCTATTTCTTTTCCCCTCTTAAATCCAGCTTATTTCACATAACTCGTTTAAAGAATAATCAGGTAGAAGATCATCCTAGTGTAACTGAAGGGCAAGAGGAGATCCAGCTGTTGGGTGAGCTGGAGGCATAAACTATTTAAACCACATGGCACACCATCAGAACCACTCCTGAAACCACAGTCACCTCATAGCATCATTAAGTAATTCTGTACTGGAATAACTATGCTTATAGGATAAGAGAAACCAGCTATAGCAATTCAGCGAAGTATCTAAGCTAAGAAGTTACACATTTCCTTGAACAACTGGAGAAGTGGAGAATTAAACAAAGTGCTTTTTCTGCCATCAGCCTTGCATTAGCTTTCCTCTTAGCGCTGTCAAATTATCTGCTTTTCGTCTGTGGAGTTCACACCATTTTCAACAGTTGCACTTGCATATCAATGAGTTGTCACACAGCTATTATAATTACTTTACAGAGATTGTTGTGCTATCTCCTAAATACTTTCAGTTTCTCTCCATTAATCTCTCCTGACTTTGCCAGGAGAGGCCCAGAATTCAGTATGAAAGTGCAAGTGCAGCAGCAAACCTGAGAACAGACAGAGGGATTATACAAACCCATTTTACACTGGTCTTTCAAAAAACAGAATCTGTCCATTTGCCCCCCTTGTGTATACTGCAGTTTACTATTGCCTGCATGTCCTCTGAAGCATGTCCGCAGCCCTCTGCTCTGGCCTCCTGATAGACAGTCTCCTGACAATCTCCCTTCTTGTACTTTCCTGAGTTAGCGGTCCAGAGTATTTAAGTTAACCAGTGCACACAGTCTGAAAACTGTAGTTCAGCAATGCCTTTATCATAAGTGGTAGTAGTATCTATTGGTCAGACAGACAGCTGAAGTTAGTAATGGCTTCAAAAGTCCAATTCTGGTCTTCTTCCATGCTTGTCAGAGACGTCATTTTGGAAAATTAATTTCTTTTCATGCATTTGTTTTCCACAAACTGGCTAGATAATAAGGACATTATATGCTTTAAGAATTGCTGGTGCCCTGTCACGTTGTTTTGGTCAAGGTTGCCTTTGTTAGTATTGTTCTGATTTCTTAGTTTTCTACTTAGAACTTAGTGGTGACCCCAGAAAGAAATTTTTGAGCATGGAAAATGAGCTCCACCATCCTCATCATACACTGTGTCATTAGTCTTCAAAAGTAAGTGAGAACAACAGTATAGCACGTGCAGATTCATAAGAAGAGTAAGAAACTGGATAGCATTAAAATATATGTTTGTAACATAGCTGAACATAAAAGTCACTTTCAAACAGAAGTAAATAACATTTAGTTTTGGGGAATCATTGCAGGTGAAGGGGAAAGAAATTAACTATTTGATTTTGGGGGATATTGTTTAGACAGAAGGTGTTTCAACTTATAATCAAAAATTAATTAGAAAAAAGGAACAAGCCAAAGGACAAACATCTGTGATAGAAGAATGCAAAGAGATAAACAAATCCTGTGTATGACAGTTAATTTCAGTGAAGACAAGAATCCTGCTGGGCTACATTTGGAATAGTCTGTAAACACTTGGGGGAAAAAAGAAAACTTACATTGATTTCAGTGTGAATGGTGGCAGCATCAACGACTAAAACTATGGATAAACAAACCAAAGACACTGAAAATATCAGATTTCAACAAAACCACACAAACTGGGGATAACAGATAATAGTAAAGGTTAACAACAGCGATGAACAGACCAAAAGTCATTCGGCAGCCACAACGCAAGAAGACAGGGAAACAAGTACACACTACTCCTGCACTTGGGTTTCCAAAGTACCACAGATGAGGGAAAGCACAGCTGACATAACTCTAGCAGGACAAATTACTCTTGCAAGCCAGATGCCATTGAGGTGTACATATTTTTCTCACTTGCTAATTGAGAAGGATTGCAGTTTGTTAGCATTTAGATAACTCTACATGGAGCTAAAGAGGGAACTGCAGTAACGACTGGAGAGGAGTGACATTACTTCCACTCCCTTGCTGGGGGTTATGTGCTGATCTTCTACTCCACGGGATGTTCTGATTGCTTCCCAGTGCCCAAAGGGAATGTGGCTACCATAGTTAGAGAGCCTGCAGCATGAAATCCCCTCAGTAAGCCAGCAAGTGCAGAGCAGTGAGATGGGGCCTTCAAAGGACTGCAGCTGTGCGCTGCGCAAAGCACTGACACCTAGGAAATATTTCTGGTGACTTCCATTTCCTTTCTCTTCCCATTCATTAGTGGAGTCTAGCAGAGCAGTTCATAATATAAAATTCACTGTGAAGAAAAGGCAAGAGAAGGACTCGTACATCCCAAGTTCTCCTACTATGCTTACCACCCTGCTTTCTTTACATTTTGGTTAGCAGCAAGACAAGATGCCCACCTCTATGGACTACACGTGAGGACACACTGTGTGCAAATACAGCAGTGCAAACAGTAATCAAGGCAAAACAGTGTACTTATTTCAGCTGTTGGGTTAACGCATTTACTTTATACCATGAAGGTGATGAAATAATTCTTAGTGCATATTTTGTTCAATGGACATTGCAGAGCAAAGCAGCAGCAAGATGTAGAGAAACACTGTGATCTTCCTAATTGAGTTACTTTCTGAAACAAATCTCTCAACAAGTTTTGTGATTAATTCTTCAGCTCAGTTGAAGTTTGTTTGTGAGCAGTCTCAGTTACATATACAATTATATGACTCTGCCTCACCATAAGTGTTATTATGAGCCTTATATGGGTAATCACAGTTAAAATTCTCTTTCTGCAAATATTCTGAAATATTTGTTGAATACTTGCTGCCAGCATACTCACTGAATACCAGTAAACTCATCTGCTAGAGTATTTGTGAAAAGCAAACACAAAGCAGATGCAAATGAACTCTGATCAAATTTGTTCAAAACTTCAAGCAAATACCAACGTTAGGAGATAGGGAGAAATGTATTTTCCATATCTGGCTAACTGTAATTGCAATTTCTCTCCAGTCAAACTGGGAGAATTAAGCAAAGACAAAAAAATCTGGCAGCAGGCTGTAGCAAAGTCACTACTGTTAAAGAAATAAAAAGAATAAAGGTTCTAGTGGTAATGTAAATAGAATTCATAATGTAATGTTGCCTCAACACCAAAATTCCAAATTAAAAAGAAGCTAGAGCAAGTTGGTTTTATAAAAACTTAGTAAGCACAACTAATTAATTACTAATAAAATTACGTAAATAATAAGATTCATAATTTAAGTACTAAACTTAGTAATTGAACATGAGCTCTCAGAACATGAATTTGTTTTGAGCAGAAACAAAACAGGAGTCTGGGTAAAGTGGATAACATTGTGGTCTGGATTTTCAGCACCATGCAGAAGCTGATAGCAGTTAAACTGCTATCATCTATTCCAAAATTTTCTAGGGGTTTCACAGTATGTGTAAAAATACACATAGCTGTAGGTTAAAGTTAGGTGTCATTTTAATTGCATTCCCGTTTGACCAATATTTGGTTATTTGCCAAAATCATTGCTAAACCTAAACTGAATTAAGTTAAACATAAAGGAATAAGAAACAGAGACTACAACTGACCCAGAATGTTTGGTTTGGAGCTAACAGAGAGAACATGAAGAAGAAAAGCCACTGTGTATTTAATAAAGTGGCTAGTTTACCTTGGAACACTTCCAGAATGACAAGCAACCCTATTTAAGGAACATAGGGCTCCTGATTGCCAGCTTATGCAAATGACAACAGAAGCAGAACTATTAAGGGTAGAATAGTGAAAAATATTTCCAGAAAAGACGAGTACCTGTTCTTGTGGTGGAGAATACTTTGCTAAGAATAAAACACTTTTATCCATGAACAAATAACCAGTATCTTCCTTAGGGATCCTATGTATTTGATTTGATTTTATCAATAAGTTATTTGACTTAAACTTTATCAAGGTTGTTTCAAAATTCTCCAGTACTAAGGTATCTTTTACTGACCCGGGACCTGGTCTTTGACTATAGTATTTGACTGAAAATATGCTTCCATCAGACTTTCAGCTGGATTCTTAACAATCCTGTGGCTACTTCCAAGGAACTCATAGATGTACAGAGAGGAACTGACTTGTCAGAGGCAACAGCAACTTCACAGCACTCTGAGCAGGAGGAGACTCTGAGGCACACTGGTTAACCCCAGCACACTACCCCCCAAAACAGGCACCAGATGCACTTGGGCAGAAAGTTACTCAACAGACCAAATAAAAAACCTGCTAGGTAGTTAAAATCAGTGAAAAGCCTTCACAGTAAGTTAATAGAACTAGTGGCGTCTTCACAGAATTTTGCGATGGGCCTTACAAGAGCTTCCAGTCACATTAATATGCAGGACTTTTTTGCTACAGAACACATCACCCTATTGTGGGAGGAAGGAAAGAGGCGGGAGGGTCCTTGCTGAACACAATGAATATCTTTCTTCTGTAGTAAATGTATACTGCTGTCAGCTTAATAAGATTTTGCCTGGCAAAATCTTGGAACAGTTTCTCCTGGAAAACATGCTAAGGCACATGAAAAACAACGAGGTGGTTGGTGACAGCCAACATGGCTTCACTAAGGGGAAATCCTGCCTGACCAATTTAGTGGCCTTCTATGATGGAGCCACGGAACTGATGGGCAGGGGCAGAGCAGTTGACGTCATCTACCTGGACTTGTGCAAAGCGTTTGACACTGTCCCGCATGACATCCTTGTCTCTAAATTGGAGAGACATCAGTTTGATAGATGGACCACTCAGTGGATAAAAAACTGGCTCGATGGCTGCACGCAAAGAGTTGCGGTAAATGGCTCGATGTCCAGTTGGAAACCTGTAACGAGTGGTGTCCCTCAGGGATCGGTGTTGGGACCGGTCCTGTTCAACACCTTTGTCAGTGACATGGACAGTGGGATGGAGTGCGCCCTCAGCAAGTTTGCCGAAAACACCAAGCTGTGTGGTTCGGTTGATACGCTGGAGGGAAGGGATGCCATCCAGAGGGACCTTGACACGCTCGTGAGGTGGGCCGATGCCAACCTCATGAAGTTCAACCAAGCCAAGTGCAAGGTCCTACACCTGGGTCGGGGCAATCCCAGGCACTGCTACAGGTTGGGCAGAGAAGAGATTCAGAGCAGCCCTGCAGAAAAGGACTTGGGGGTGTTGGCTGACGAGAAGCTTAACATGAGCCGGCAGTGTGCGCTTGCAGCCCAGAAAGCCAACTGTATCCTGGGCTGCATCAAAAGAAGCGTGACCAGCAGGTCAAAGGTGCTGATCCTGCCCCTCTACTCTGCTCTCATGAGACCTCACTTGGAGTACTGTGTACAGTTCTGGTGTCCTCAACATAAAAAGGACATGGAGCTGTTGGAGCGAGTCCAGAGGAGGGCCACGAGGATGATAAGGGGGCTGGAGCACCTCCCGTATGAAGACAGGCTGAGAGAGTTGGGGCTGTTCAGCCTGGAGAAGAGAAGGTTGCGTGGAGACCTCAGAGCAGCCTTCCAGTATCTGAAGGGGGTCTACAAGGATGCTGGGGAGGGACTCTTCCTTAGGGACTGTAGTGGTAGGACAAGGGGTAATGGGTTCAAACTTAAACAGGGGAAGTTTAGATTAGATATAAGGAAGAAGTTCTTTACAGTGAGGGTGGTGAAGCACTGGAATGGGTTGCCCAGGGAGGTTGTGGATGCTCCATCCCTGGCGGTGTTCAAGGCCAGGTTGGACAGAGCCTTGGACCACATGGTTTAGGGCAAGGTGTCCCTGCCCATGGCAGGGGGGTTGGAACTAGATGATCTTAAGGTCCTTTCCAACCCTTACTATTCTACGATTCTATGATACATATGGAAAAAATCTGTTGGTACTGCAACATTTTCAGATTAAATTAATTCTTTCTGTAGTCAATTGGTGGATTTTACTCAGTGGTGACTTTCAGAAAACATCTACTGAACTTTTTCAATCCATTTTATTTTTCTGTTAGCTAGTAGCTAAAGCTTAAGGGATTTTGAGAGCAGAGTACTAAAATTTAGCTAGATCTTCTTTATTAAAAGAAGGAAAGTCTCCAATAATTAGCTCTTCCCCTAAATGCTTTTTGGCGCTCATTACAAAGCACTATGCTAATATACCTTGTGTTGCAAATGTCTCTCAATTCCTGCTAATGAAATTAAACTCAATTCTCAGCAAATAAACTCTCAGTGCTGTTAATGGCAAACAAGGAACAGCGCTACTTTGTCTGAGAATGGGTCATTACCACAAGTTCCTAATTACAAGTACCTTAATGCATAATGTAAAGCACAGTCTTATATCGGCTCTGAAGAATTAAAGCTGTAGCAAGATCAAAGATTTGATGTGTCCTTGCATTTTTTTATGTGTACACTTGAATACATATAAGGAAAAGCAACAAAAGAGCAAACCTGCAAACTACAAAGATTCATTCACCTACGCACCCTTCAAAATGCATAATAATCATTTATGCAGCTTATGAGACTGCAGAGAAAGACCAATTTTGACTCAGGACACATTCTGAAAGCAATTTTAATTTGCCTCCTCCTCTACCCTCTTGATAGAGAATGTTTCACACCTACCAGTTAATGAAGGATTATTACTTTCCTCTAGAGTAAGTTGCAAATACAACCAAGGTTAAAGCAAAGGACGTTCATTCTGAATTAGTTTATATGATGCCATCAAATATGAACACAGGTGATAGGTGATAGATGACATATTACTATTACTGCATCAAGCATTTATCAATACTACACTATGAATTATTTTCTGTATCAGTTCTCTTATTGTCATGTGATGGCATATTTTATTGAGTTTACTTAACTGAAAAAAATGCATAGGGAAAAGCACCGGAAACACCAGAAGACATAATAAATCACAGCAAAGAGATTACAAAATACAGGATCGGGTATTACCTGCCCATCAGAGTTGTGCTGTTCTGAATGACTTTATAACAGTTGCATTTTATTCTTTGAGACTTCAGAAATAATCTGCAGGAATGAGGACTGCAGTTAATGCAGCCCGTACTGCAGAGTTCTTCTGTAAGCCAGAAGAAAGTCTTGGACTACATCTTCATGAAGGCCTACAGAGCTGATCAGTTAAAATGCCAGTATGGCTAAAAAAGACTGTTTTACCAGATTTTTTTTTTTTTTTTCCTGAAAATATTGTGCATCTATTTATTTTCCAAGAGAATTATTACCCCAAACTTGAAACTTTCAGTAAGATGAAAATGTTATGTTCTGGCTAACTCTGGATATAGAGAATTTTTATTAAATTATAACTGGTGCAACTGTAAAGTTTTACAATATTATGTTTGGAAAATTGCTGAATGTTGTTGTTAGATTCATACTGTCTCCTCTCATTATTAGTAATACATAGCAATACATGTCTGCCTTCTCCTATCCTCCTGAAACCATAGATTCTGTAAAAGCCAAGCTCTTATTTCTTTAGCTTTGTAGTTGCCCTCTCCCTGCAGGGCACGCAAGCACAGAGTGGGAATTACAGCTATTTGAAAAAAATTAGTTCCTCTTTGGGTATTGATGCCATTGTGGAGAACGCAGGCTCTGGAGAATCCCACCTCTCACACTGACTGTGCCCCAGGCCTCATGAAACATTGTTGTGAATTTATGAACAGCAGCCAATGAACAGCAGCTCTTTCTACAACTCCCCTCCACACACGTGTGTTTGCTCTTCTTTACAACAAAAAGGTAGAAGTAAACATCGTAACTATGATGGAAGGGGTTTCTACCGGGCAGTAGTACATGTAAACATTTAAAATTCACTCAGGCCGAGAAGTGAGTCTTACTGCACTCACACACTTTTGAGCTGAAGTCTGGAACAAGAGAAATAAAAGGAAATTTATGAGCTCACAGAAGAAAGATTCTGTATTGAACACAAAAGGTTCTACTTTATCTACTATTCCTAATGATTCTTTTAAAACTGGTTTGAAAACAGTTAAAGTATTTGCTGGAGTGCTGCTGAACTAGAGCTATCATAAGGCCCCAGACAGCAAACACTGTGAAAGAAGCCGAACTTCATTATTGATCAGTTTTTGAAGTTAAACACACCATATTGTTATTTTTGGTCACACCTACTAACAAGATTAGACTTGTGTGCCAAGCTCTTCTGGAAGTACTGAAATTGGTAGGAAGACAGAGACAACCCTATCAAGTGCTCTCCCGCCTCCCAGATCTTTCAAAAACAAGCAAACAAAAAGGATGGAGAATTTCACAATGTTCTCATGGCACTTTTCTACATTTTTCTGATGCTAATGCTTGTTATTATCTCATTTTGCTTTAGAGATTTAAACACAGTGAATCTTTTCAATTTCTTTTCTTTTTTGGTCTACCAATTTGCAAATGTTTTTAAATTGTACTCCAAAGATGCAAAGGTTAGTTGGGGGGGGGGGGCCGTAAAAAAGGAGAACTTCTTTATCCAAGATATCAGTCAGATATAATACGGAAAACTTGTTTCTTCATAACAACCAGACCAGCCAGTTCTGCTTTCTTTTAAAGTTTTTCTTACGTCTCTCTGGAGTATTCAACTATAAAATATATGACAAAGAAGAGTATTAGAATTAATCAACAACTAAGAAGATTTGATGAGATGTTGTAACAGGAGCCTCTTTGAAAAGTTTGTGAATACATACTGTATCTGAGACATGTATTTCTATGTCTGGAGATAAATTCTACTAAGATCTAGAACTTTAAGCACCTGATATTAGTTAAAGAGGCCACCTATTTTAAATTTTCTGAAGAAAATTGAAATTATAGAGAGAAAAAACATGCTCTCATATCACAACCAGACAGAGTTTCAATTAAGAGTAGAACACTCTTCATCTGCACTGGCCATTTCTCTGTCAGCGGCACCCACTGTTTCTCATTCCTCAATACTGTTTTATTCACAACAAAAATACTAAGCACCTTACCTCACTGAATTGCATCTCAAAATATTATGCAAATAGTTTGCAGACTACTTGTAAAATGCCCTCTATCCATCAACAAAACAGGCGTAAATTCCACCTTTCTTCCTTCCTTAAAGCTTATAGTAGATTTATGAATATTCTTGGTAAAAGAGACTGAATGGAAATTCCAACTTGCAAATACAGACTATGTTTTTTTCTGAATCATCTTTAAAATCAAAGACAAACCTTAACAGGCAAGTCAAGGCAATTCACATGATCCAGAACCCTCCCATAAAGCTTCTCTGCAATTGCTTCAGTAGCAGCTACAAAAACTTTAAACAGGTTCTTAATATTAAATATAATTCAGATCCTGCAAATAAATACCAAAATCCTCCTTACTTTTCTCAAACAACCCCCAGAACTTAAAAATAATAAGTTACATAGGTAACAGTTACTTTTGTGCCTATCTATTAGTATTAGCTCAGGTTGGCAGACAGTTTTTACAAACTTAAGGATCATAATACTAACCAAAAGGAATTTCACTAGGAAATAACACAAAACACATGCTTCCTAGAGCAGGAACACAAAGCACATTCTTCCTAGAGCAGGAACAAGGATTTTCATGCCTAAACCTTGTCCTCTCAGCAAATAAAAAAAGACTATAGAAAAATATAATAATTTACCACACCCCTCTAGGAGAATCATTGTTATTACTTACATCCTCTTCACTTTTTGTGTATTTTAATCTAGGACTCACATACATTTAATATTTTTTTTAAGAAGCAGCAAACTACACAAATGAAATCACTTCCTAATCTTGTAATCTATAAATTACTGCCATTTGCTGATATATTAGCACTGGTTTTTTTACCCAAATCTTAATTCTTAAAAGTTGAAGTATTTCGTATTTTGTGTCTTAAAGTATTTATTTTCTCTTCTTGCAAGGTATGACAATCTGAAATGCAAAGACTGAAGTGTCCTCTCTGCTCTGACCTACCTCTGCCTTTTTGTAGTGCTCTATCACTAGAATATTCGGGGAACTTTTCTACCGAGACTATACTTACCACAGTGTTTCCTTTTCTGCCTATTTCCATATTTCTGCTTTCCAAAACATACAAGCTTCTGTGCCACTTCCATCAGAAATGCCAGAGTATTACAAAAGGCAGCTTTGCTGAAAAATTTAAGGTTCAGCTTTACAGCTTTGTTGGGTACTGGATATACCCACATCCAAGAAGGGCAACTAAGAAATTATACTCAATAAGAACTGGGCTCTGAATATTTATTTGTGTTTCCTCCAGCTACTGGAGATCTGCAGAATTATAACATTAAATTATTATCGACCTTTGCAGGGGATGTATATAGTCACTGATGCCTTTAGATCCCTTTCAAAAACACATCTGTTATCAGTTTACCTGCCATCAGTCCATAGCCCATATTTTCTTTTGGGTAACTTCAAATTGCTCCAGCTGCAATATCTCCTATTCCCCCTAGCATTAATAAATAAGATCTGTATAATTTTAATTACTTCCCTTGAAACAGACTGAAACCATTGTAAGAAAGATAATTTCAGTGAATTATTTATATGTGAGCAAAAAGAATTTCAACACATCACCTTTCCCTTTTTCCAGACTTCTGTATGAATGAGTCTCCAACTCCAGCAGTGCACTCATTCCTCAGGGGAGGATTCCTGGCCTATAAAATATTTGACTTAAACACTGTAGTATTACTTAAAGACCAAGTGATTTCCATAAATGGTCCTGAACTCCGTGGTTCATTCCCAAACATGTTATAATTGAGCTCAGACTTTTTAACTCACAGGGGAAAGCTCATCTTGATTCTCAAATATCTAAGTAGTGAAGTGAGAATTGAGTTACAGGTTGATTTCTCAAAGTTCCTTCAGAGAGGGCACCAACGAGCATTGGAATGTAGCTTGACTGCAATTCATTTCTAATACAAATAGTGATGCAATTCCCAGACACCCATTATTAAGTCATTGCTAATTACCTACAACAAATAGCAATACAATCTTACTAATACATTAATAGAAGGAGACACATTGCAAATATTGGGCTGATGCGCAACTGACAGCGTAAAGGAGATGTATTAATTGTGTGTGTACCATAAAATAAAACAAGCTTGATTTTCAAAGTCGCTCTTGCTTTTGACGACAATACACAATTACAAACAATGAAGTTTGTTTGCAGGTAATTGTAAAAAAAAAAATGCATCAAATTATTAAGCTAACAGCAGCAACTGCAACTGGTGTTTCCAGAGCAGCAGCACAAATGTGTACACACAAAGGCTCATCAGAACAAGAATGTCACTATTCTCCATTACTATTTTTAAAATAGAAGACATTCTAAATCTAAATAAGCAATAGCTAAATCTGTAAACTCATCAAGAAAACCCCAGAAGAAAATAATTTCTCTTTTTCATCTTAGCACCTCAAACAAACCTTGAGTTGTCTGCTAGGCAATTCCACATAGGCTTTCATCTTTGCTGTCACTGTTTTACCATTAAAGTGTCTTCTTGTAAAGCCTGGAGACTTCAGAGACTTAAGCCAATATAAAAATCTCTGCAGTATGAAGTAATTTTGTGTCACTACTCTGGTTATTTCCGAATTGGCTGCAAATAAGAGCCTGAGGATGATTTAATGTGTCCTCGACCCATCATGGCCATGGTTAAACAAAGTAAACACATCAGTCTTTAGCAGTTATTTATAACTGGAAGAAAAGCACAAAACAGCCATGATATACTGCGCTGGAAAATATTCTGAAGGGAAACAACTACAAGTATCTGAAAACATCTTTCTTCACATATGGTTGTATTCCACTTCTCAGTGAAATAAAATCCCAATGGCCATCCACAGGAGAAGTGTATTAGAACTAAAATCACTGCTTCTAAATAAGATCCCAAGATACCATTGCTGAAGTGGGAATTTAGGAATTCAGATCTGATTACACACGAGCAACTGATACTTCTACTGCATTTTTAAAACAGAATAACCAGCCTTCAGAGACCACAGAAAAGATCCACTACATTAAAAAGGAAAAACACAAATACTGATAACTCACTTCTGATAATTTGGCCCCTGAGTGGTAACTGTATCAGCAACCCAAGCTCTACGGCACTGGTGCCATTGTCTTTTAAATCTGCTCAAAGAGATGATATTTACCTTGCTGTCTAAACCCAACTCCTTCAGCAGACACTGGTTCTTGACCCCTGTACTGGGGACTCTCTTTGGAGTCTAGACTGAGGACTTGCTGCCAATGAGATGTGTAATCCCAGGATGCAGATGTTCAAGAGGGTTTCCTTCCGTCTTGTATCAATAAGCTGTTTGTTTGCAATGAGGCCAAACTAGAAGACCTGTTTACATAGTGGTAAGGAGAAGTTGATTCAGGAGAAGCCATCCTAACAGAGGACTGGGTGGCAGTTTGATAAAGTGGACTGATGTCAAGGTCTTTCATATCCTTTTCACTGATCTGTGTTCGCAGCAAGAGGAGGAAAAGACAGAGATAAATGAAAAGAGCGTATGCCTGCCTCCATCGTGCTGGAAACTGCTTGAAAAATGATATAATCTCACAACAAAGGACTAAGAGATGCCACTGTACAGGACACAGCACCAATTAAGTCTTCTTGTTAGAACACAGAACTGGAAATGTCAGTGTAGAGGCTTGTGCCTGCTATACAATATTATGATGGCCCTTACAGACTTCTGTAGGAAGCAAACAGTTTCCTTGTGACGCACGCCAGGAAGTGAACTTTTGAGGAAGAAGCACCTTTTCATGACTTCTTAGTCTCAGCATTTGTTTAAGAAAGAGATTAGTGGTGGTCCACATTTGGCCAAACTGACAATTTACATTTTCATCTAATTGAAAAATAAATACACCCAAGAGAGTGTCGTGTATCATAATGGTTGTGATCTAGTAAACCTAAAACAAAAAATCCTTTGAGGAAGGATTTTCTTTTGCCTTTTTACCATGAACCTCTATTGAGCTGGAAAGAAACAATTTGGCCAATAGCACAGAGCTTCATTTTTCTCTTGGATGCCACTGTTACCTATCATTTATCAATCAGGGCAACTTTATTCTCATTCTTGTAGTCCTTGCATACTATGCTTTAGAACTGGCTATGGTGGGAATTCTGGAAGAGCTCTTCTTTGTGGAAGCAGTAGACAAAATTGTCTTTCGAGTGTTACTGTTGCATGCATCAAATTGCCAAGTCTTATGAAGAGAAAATCATGACGAGCTGAAAAAAATTATTATTCTCAGGCATGAAAAATAAGCTACTGGAAACAATTTTCCTAATTTCTATCTATAGTTTTGTTGTAATTTTCTGGCTGTGAGAGATGTTTGGAAACCAGTACTGCTTCTCCTGTGTTAGCTTTAAGATTGCTGCTTTCAAAGTGAGGACAGAAGGTCTCATTTTAGTATTAATGAACCAGATTGTAACACTGGAAATCATGTCTATGGCAGCACAACATTTATTTAAATTTTAACTTTTACATCTCCTTTATTATCTGCAGTGGGCAGCCTTGAATCATAAATATAAACTTCAACAACTCTCCACAAGAAACACGTTCTTCCCATAATGCTAGCCTTGCGGTTTGTTCTCCGATCCCCTTTCTTAACTATAGAAAACTGTTGGGGGCTTGTTATTTTCAACAGTGAGAGATAAGAGATGTCAGCATAGAACTGAGCTTTCGCTGTACTTAATCACAATCCTCCTATCACTTCAAAAAGCAACTGGAGATCTTTTTCAATAAAACTATCGACTGGGATTCAAACATAAACGCTGGATTTAGGCACATAAGCTTAATTGACTTTCAAAAAGAGATGAGCATCTATTCCATTTAGGCTCTACTGATAACACCAGCCTTAGCAGCTCAGGTTTATGTCTGCAATGTTAAACTTGGGGAAGAGGAGCTAAAACTCAGAATATATAAAAATCATTGCCTTATTCTGTCCTTCACAGGAAATTAAAAAAAGAAAAATAGTTAACACATTCTTCCAGTAAAATTAGTTAAAATTTAAGAATTCTCAGAACCACCTGTACTCTATATACTGTTATCTTAGTATTGATTTTCTGCAGTATCACATTGAACTGCAAAGCAGACTTCTGATTTAATTGCAAATACATTTCGTATGAACTTCTAACATGAGTTTCATACCAACCTTCATAACTTTTACTCTCCATTTTTTTAGCTTATATTTTTATTTGCTCTTTCTTCTCATAGCCCCATTTTCTTTGTCCTCCATTTCTCGTAGTCCAAGGTTTACAAGGTCATGACAGCAACTCCCATATTGAATGAGACACTGAAACCAGGTAACACACAGTGCAATTGATCCTTGGTGAGCAGGGGGATATTTCCATCTAAATGAGCAGCATGAGCTTCGTGGTTCCTATTCAGGTTAATGGGGGTTACATAGTTCAGTCCTGGTGTATCACAACAAATGCTTGCTAACCCTCTAGCTAATCCATTCTAGTCTTCTAGTTTTGATAGAAGAAAAAATATTTTCAGGTGAAAAAAAAGGATTGTGATTTAGAAGCAAAATTCAGAGTTGTTCCCTGTTTCTTCACTAGCTTTGAAAAGTGTTAAAGCAGCACATTTCACCACTTTCCACTTCATCTGCAAAGGTGTTCAAGTTAGAGAGAGTTCTATGAGAGCCATTAAAAATCTGTCAGAGAAGTGCTGGTCATGGCAAAAACATTTTTCAGAAGCTGTCAATTTCCCCAAATATCCATCAGTACTACCAGCACAACAAGGGATTCCTCATTTAGAACATGTCAATTCTTATAATTAATGTCATGATGAAAACACCTGCTAAGTGTTTGTGTCTGGTGAAGTGAAGCTCAGTCACAGGGATGAGAGGGTGAATGCCACTCAGACTGGTAAGCAAAGAAGAGCTGGAAACTTTTTTTTTACGCTTAGCTATGCTACCTTTATCTTAGCTGGAGCTTGTAAAGGTAGGTTACAGAGAATGCTGCAAGGTATAACTGATAAAAGATAATGTGAATTTAATGTATTACATTAACTGCTTGTAAAATTACTTGTTTGGAGAGATTAGGTGCTTGGACATTTGTTTCATTTGCAAGCTGCAGGTATAATGGGTATGAGAAGTAACCTACAGTTCATGTTATGCTACAGATCCTGGTTATTGTCAAAAGTGTGGCTGCAGCTCTTACAGACATACCAAATGAGCCTGTTCAGCTACTGCCAGCAGGAGCACTACAGCTACATGGAATTCAGGTCAGCCAAGGTGCCAACACAATCCTCACAGGCACACATTTACTTCTAAAAAGGTCTTTCAACCCACATGAACCTCAGGATGCAGTGCCTTGGCTGCTACTGTCAGGTGCGCACAGCACCACAAGCTGCACTCTGCTTTTAATGTCTCACTGCACTGTATATTTGTGTATATAGAGATATACTGACAAAATAAAAATGGTAGCTGCTGTTTATTTTAAAAATTCATAAACATTAGACCCATAGGATTATGTGAGCTACCAAGAACTTACTGCATCTCAAAGGCAGGGCTTGGAAGAGAATTTCAGACTTGTGTTTTGGATTAAGACTAATCAGATTCAGCCAGAAAGGTTACCGTTAAGGAAACTGTTCAATGACTTCTCTCCTTATTCCTACATCCATTACACAAGTTAAGAAATATTTTGAGGCAGAAGAAGAATACTGAAAACAACAGTTAATCCAGTTGGCAATATGCTGGCCAACATGAAGGCCGCTCACCACAAATCAAGATTCCTTTCAAAGCAACTGCTATAACAACATCTTGGCTGGCACCGCGCAGCTCTGCATTCTGATGCTGATACCACAAGGCACTTAAATACCTGCTTAACTTCAAGCTCATGGCTTTAAGCACAAGGTATTAACTGTAATGAGTGTTCTTATATTCTTAATCACATACTTGGATTCATTGCTAGAGCAGGCATGAAGAAATAATGGGCCATATCTTCAGTTTGTGTAAATTGCTGTGACTTAATTGAAATGAATAGAGTTGTGTCAATTTATAGCAGCTGATACCAGATCCCAAGGGTTCAGAATCTCACAAAGTGTAAGTCAGCCTCTGGTACAGCTGTGCACTGCAGAGCTGTGACTCTCAAACTATCAAAACTCCTCTCTGCCTTTCCACCAAGCAGGCTTTAATGATCATATACCTCTTTTTTGAGACACCGAGAATGATAAACCCAGCGTCTCAGCCAACACACTTGTTCTCTCAGTAAAAGATTCTATTATCAAGGCCATGTGTGAGTTATTACCAAGAGCACTTCGGCTGTCAGATTTCACTGCAGAGCCTGTAAAGCTTCACTTACTGTTTTGCTGGGTGCCTTAAAAGCTTTTGCACATGACATTTCAAATAGAAAACAGATTAATATGCTTTTAAATAGAATTTATTTAGATTATTTCAATCTCATCTTTTTTTCTTGTTGCTAATTCAGCAGTCTCTCCAATAGGATTGATGTCTTCTTTTTGTTAGTCAGCATAGAAGACTGTTTGGCACATACGACTCCTGCCCATCCTATTTGCACACTGACCTGTATTTCTGGAAGAAAAATACAGATATCTAGTTTTGGGGGAGAAAAAGCTCAAAGCAAAACATTTCAAATATTTCAGGTCCTCTCACACAATCCCAAACACTGAGCAGGAATTTGCAAAAACCTCCAGGAACTCCTGCTTACATATATAATCCTGCGCCAAAAGGACACCGAAATGCTGTTCCATTCTAATGTTTCAAACAGCAAAGTGGTACCAGTGAATATTTTTATAGGTAATAACTAGATTTATAATGCCGACAGATCTGTGGGGTAAGGATGGCTTGCAAATTGTTTCTTCTCACCATAGTATGATACTATTAACTGAGAATGTAATGCTGCTGAGAGGAGCAACTGTTTCCAAGTTTTTAAGCTGTAAAAGGCACTTCCAGCCTAAAAATTGATCTGAACAAAGTAGGATTTGGGACCTGCTGGCACTTTCTTTCAGAGAGTCCTTGCTGTTCTACTTAGCAACATTTTCTGACTCCTGGTAAGTGGCTCCTCGCAGAGACCAGAGCAGCGATGTTCCGTTAAGGTCTAGCACTGGCCATGCTCCAGAACAGGAGCTGCTGCTTTCCCAAAAATAACATCCTTTCTGAGAGAGGCAAGAGCTTTTAATTCCCTGTGTTCCAATTCCCACATGATCATTATCTCACATGTACTGGACACATATTTCCTTTTAGAGGGTGATTTTAAGTTAGGTACATTCCTTCCTCCACTTGCCAGTGGAGAGAACATGGGCATCGAGTAAAATGTCTGGAGTTTTAACTCTTTAGAGTGCAACTCTTCTATTGTAAGCTATTTACTTGACTTCAAAATAGCTATTAGATATCAAGTTATGAGCTACGTATGTTGAGAAGCTTGGAATTTTACAAGATGGCAGCACTCTGTGACAAGGTAAAGTTTTAGAATAACTGATCACTGGTTTATGCAGCACAGTGCTTGCTATGGAGACAAGAGTGAGGAAACTTGCCATTTGTCGAGCAGTAAAATGCTTGGGAGGAGGAAAGGGGAGAGAGGGATTCTTAAAATTTAAAATTTTACAAACAAACCAGTTCACATGCTTTCCTAGTCCTTTACATTCTTAGTCTCTTACAGATCAAACAGATCATCTCTAAGGAAGCCCCACCACAGTGCTTCCGGTGATACCACCTTTCAGATGTTTAAAAAACCACCACCAATAATGAGCAAAGCATTGTTCTCACTCTTCCCAATTTCATCTCCTGAGACCCAAATGTGAGACCCAAACTAAATACATTAAAAAAAAAAAGAAAGCAGAAAAATAGGATGGTCTTAATGCATGGCATTTGGCTTGAAACAAACACCAAATTTGTTCATTTCCTCTTATCTACTTATATTTCAGTTTTTCTTCCTCTCCACTACTTTCTTACATTACTTCCTTAGGGAAGGGATAGAATAGGACAAAAAACCTGAGGTACTTTGCTTCCTTTTTTTAAGTGAAAAACTAGAGAATTTTCATTAAAACGTCCATGTACGAGAAAGTAATCCTTTATTACGTTAAGGGTTTAAGGATTAACAACATGAACTAAAATGCCTGAGTAGCTCTACACATTTTCCTACTCTAAGACTGGTGCTTTCTATCTATGTTCAGTACTTAGTGTTACCCTCTGTTTCTGCAGCCCATCTAAAATTAGATCACAAGCTCTTCAGGGTAAGGATTGTGTGATGTTCTCTGCACAGTGCCTACTGTCATTTAGATGCTTGACAAAAATAATAATGAAATGTTGTTATTTTTCTACTTTCATGTCTCAAACTCGAAAATACTATGAAGGTATTACCAAAATAATGCAGATGGCAGAGATAACAGTCAGCCTGTTTTAATGACTGAACACCAGATGTTTTGCCTGGATTATTCGCATACTCCTTTTGATCTTTCTTTATTCTTTATAAATCTCTGTTGGTTTTGACCATTTTATCAGTATTTCTTTCCTAGTTAGCCTCTGAACTCAATTCCATAAGGAAAAATACAGAAGCACACACCCGGTATACTAACCACCACTGCATCCAATGCACATATGGGTTCTACGGTATGAGTCACTACCCTAATGATAGCTAAGCATAATACTGCCTAGAAAATTAACTCACACACTGTGAATAATCACAGAAAAGAAATTTGTTTTGCCACAAGGTTGTTTTCCAGCTGTTTAATGCAGACAATTTTTTCCTGAAACACAAATTGGAAAGAAAAAAAAAAATAAAAGGAAAGAAAGAAAGAAAAAGACTTTGAAAATCTGCATAATTTGAAAGTGCTTAATGTAAATTAGATAGATCAGCCTAATTTTATTTCAGTACTTTTTAATTGCATTTATAATTAGTAAAATACATTAATGTGCTACACAGAAGGTCAGCAGTTCTGGTGAAAGAATCTAATTAAAATGCTCTACTGCATTTATGTCACACATGCGCTTCATAACCTTGAGGCCTTCCTGCAGCAGCAAAGGAGCTTTTTGTACTTCTCTTATTTACAACTTTTGTCTTCAACAGAAAAGGCATGACTGTAGGAGAAGCACATGTAATGTGAGTGTTGAGTGTTCTCATCTCTCCTCCTATCTGCACAACATGCTAATTATGACAGTTTGGTCCATTTCATATTGTACACTTCCATGACAGACTAATAAATAAACCCACGTTGGTTCCCTTTCTAATGAGGACTCTCAGATGCCCACCTGCTGCCCAGCCTTTCCCTCTGAGCAGCCCTGAATCAAATTGTGCAGCACACAGTTGACAGACAGAGAAAGATCTGAAGCTGGTGCCAGCCAGAGATTTGAGCACCCATGGTGTCAGGTATTTATCCCGACACCTGAATCCACTAGCAGCATGTATTTAAATAAAAAAAAAAAAGCTTACAGCAATAATCAGCAAGCAATAATTAGTGATGCTAATTTTTCTACTTAGAACTCATATTGTGATTTTATTACATTTAAATTATACATGCTCAGGTGTTCAAATGCTCTCTTTTCATCACCCTCTTAGGTGGTAAAACATCATTAACATCCTTCTAGCACCGGAATGATTGCTCGGTAAGATTAGAGATCTCTGCCTTACAGAGCTTTACACATACCCCTGTGACAGGCCAAGCCTATGTGAAACAAAAAAGGGCAGACACACTTACTATTATACATACACTGCTATCCCAACTTTTGCCTCTCTACTAGTAATATAACTTGAAAGTTTTGGAGTAATCACTGCAATTACAAGTTTCTGAGATGTCAGTTCTGCCTGCAACAGAAGAAAAGTTACCTCAGTCTTCAATAGGAAGGAGAAACATTAGAAGAATGATTGCTCCTCCTCAGGATGAAACACTAAAGCTTTCAAAGGTTTGTTGCTTCGTACCAGCCGTAAAGGTCGGTCAGTGTCTGTGCTCACTGTTTATTGGCCTGAACATCATAGGAAACAAAATAAACTATGAGGTATATAGTGTAAGTAAGCTAAAACTTACATAAAAATTAAAAACATTAATTCCTCTCTTTTATAAACTCTCCTACCAGTTGTAAAGCAGCCACCAGCTCCTGTGGAAATCTCTCTAATTGTTTTTAAATAGAATGAAAATGATTCAGTTCACTCACTATCTGCTTTTACCTACTGGGACTGAAGGGATTGAAGTCTTCTGGAATAAAAGAATGGCAAAACCGGCAGGGCTGTGGGCTTGCTTAGACTGATGGGACCGAATGATTAGAAAAACTGCCTGCCTCTGGGACAGAGTCGGCTCAGATGACCAGCGAGTTGGACACAAAGTTTTAAGAACTGGCAACCATAAATGCAGAACATGTGAATTGGCAAGAGTGTGAAGGGAATATAGCATAAGAACTGTGTTTGCAGAGCAGCAAGAAAGGAAGATAAGAAACCTTGGAAGCTGTGGACCAGGGAGAGAAGTGACATTCACTCATCTAAGTTTTGCTTTGCCACTCTAATGTAACTCTAAATGTTGTATTATAGCTGGCAGATAAACAGCGACTTGCTTTGAAACGTCAGTCCTGAATCGCTGGCAGTACTGTCAACTGTATTGCTTCCTGTTGGTGTCCAGCACCTACCAGGGGACCAAATTCATTTGGAATCCACAAAGAAATGATGGATATTGAAAGCCAGATGGCCCAAACCCAAAACAGTTCAGCTTCATGGCTTGCACTTTCAGAGACATGGAGAGCTGGGCAGTAGCGCAGGGGAAGGAATGTTCCCAGGAGACAAAGCAAGGCTGGGAGCAAAGCCTGCTGCCCCAGGCCATGACAGCCTCCATTAACCTCACCTGAGGACCAGCCATCCCTTCACATGAGAACTGCAGCCATAGTTACACACAGTTGCTGCAATCACTGCATGATGCATCAAGAATCTTGAATCCATGCACCTTAATGAAATTCTCCCCTGATCCTAATTCACCAGAGAATCAGACAGCTACTGAAAAGAATAAGTAGCAGAAAGTTGATGCTCAAAAGTAACGGCTCATTTTCCCTAAGCCAAATAGTTTTGGTTGCTGCCTGCATCATAAGATAGTTAATATGCTAATTGGGTTGAAGCTGGTTGGCCATGTGTAACAAAACCCACAAACTGTATTGAGAACACTGTTAATCCTTGTTCTTGTCCCTCAACCACAGAACAATAAACTATCAATGCCATTCCTAAAGTTATTTCTAAAGTACAATATATAAATTCAGCACTGTACGTTTGTGAATGACACAAATGATCAGGTTTACAAACACCAGCCTCCTTGCTCTCCAGTTCAGAATTTTTCTATCTCACAAGTCAGTCCTATACAGAATTCACTGTTGATCGTGTTCACAATTCTAAGACAGAAAAAATAGTTTAAAAATAATTGAACTTCAGTTACATAATCTTCTTTAAAGTGCTGAATAGTACTCCTGGGTGAACTGATCCTAATTGCACACATTTATTTCTAGTAAAGACTGCCAAGGTAGCTTCTCTGAAAGGGAAAACTAACCTCAAGGAAGTATCATATTCAGCTGTAAGCAATATGGACATTTTAAAAAGTCACATAATAAAATGGGGGTTTGGTGATTTTCAATATATTTTTAAATATCAACATAAGGCAGACACAGCTTATCATGAAGGCTTAATTGTGCTAAAACCCATGAACAATGTGCTGAAATTCTGCAAGTATCTATTTTTGTGGTAGTCTAACTCAGAAAGACTGATGCATTTAGAGAAAAACACAATTAGCTTCTCAACACTTACCAAGCTGATCACTTTCCAAAAACACCATATAAATGAATGAATAAACAAAATTCACTCCCATAGCAAAAGCATATAGAGACTTACAGAACAGAGAAGGAAGCAAAAATCCTGGCTTAGGCCAACATAAACCTCCACACCTTGACTTTGCAGGCCATAATATACACAGATGGATTAATATGAAAAATAAAATCTGACACATGTATAATACTAGTCTTTTTTTCCCTAATGATTCAGACTCACATTATTAGCACTATTGTCTCCATCCAAATCTAGATGTCAAATTCTCATTCCACATGCAGGCACCAGGTCAACGGTACAGCTAATGAATATCTGCCAGTGAAAATGCGTATTGTATCTTAGCCTAATTCTAGTAAAATTTAAATGGTCTATTAATTTTCTTAATAAATTTAGATATGGCTCCCGACTGCAATCTGTCTTTGATTAGCTAACAAAAGTGTATCAAGATCCTGCCAAGCTGATGGTTGAGGATGTTTGAAACAAATTATCATCTACATTTAAAAACATATATAAAAATCTGTTCATGCCTCTCTAGTACAGGCTTTCAAAAGCCTGGTACAGATCCTCAGGTCTAGGCTGCCCAGGCCTCCTCAGTCCTGCTTCATCTGGACTTGTTACAAATAAATAATTTTACCACTGTTGGAAAGTCTCAAATGTGCATGTACTTTCTGGACTAAGACCATGGCTCAGTGGTTCATTTGGACATATGAATAACTTCAAAGACCCAATAAGACTTAACCATTTGCTTCAAAACATCTTGTTCCACCCCGACCAGCAGCATGGCCTGCAGGTACAGTGCTGTATGGAGCCCAGAGCAGTGATCAGTCACAAAAGAGAAGGTTCACTTTTGCTGACTTCAGACTTCCACAGTGTTTAGCATCCCTCCATACTTAAGGAAGAAAACGGACCCTGAAAGAACAATTCACCTGACTTGTTTTAGACATGTATGCCAAGGAAAATAATGTTTATGGAAAAGCTACTTCTGGACTGGCTATGGAAAAAGACAGTTCAATCAGATGTAAACGGATACAAAAGAAGTTATCCACACAGATGAACTTTTCTCAAGATTTACATAGCATAGGACTAGAGTAACAACTGTGTCCATGTAAAAGGATTGCAAATACATATTGTTATTCAGGGGTTTTTGCTAAGGTGCTATTGCTAAGTAGCAAAACAGGAAAAAAAAAGGGAAAAAAATATTGTCGGTATCATCTAGAATCATTGGGGAAGAAGATGATCTTCCTCATGAGATCATGATGAGTTTAGCTTGTTTAGTAAACAAAATACAAGCAGACTATGTCTACTGAGAAGATATACCTGAAAAATACCGAAGAAAAGTGCAGACAAGAACAGGGGGAAAGCTATTAAAACTACATTTTACATTGTGTAAAACCAGATAAACAGTCCAAGAATAACTTCAGGATTCCTAATAAAAGGCTTCTAACCACTGAATGAGCAAGCCTCTGACACAGCCTTCAAAAACCAGCAAATGATGGAGTTTTGCAAGTTTACAAGTATAGAACCTTAACCTGAGACTACAGGGCTAGACCCTTCTTAGCTCTAGCTTTTCATTTCAGATCAGTTGCTAAAGATGATAAAACACAATTCCAAGGTGGCAGAAGCCAGGGACATAAATCTACTAGTTGTACAAGACGGTGGTGTTATCTTTTTGGTCCCAAATATGCACCTAGAGGGACAGATGTCCAGTGGTACCTGTAAAGAGGCCATTGCAAAATGTCTATCTTTGCTTGCAAAAAACCCTAGGTTCCTTTAAACATCATCAAAATCAGAAGAAAGTTTTCCTGTGTTCTACTGCAACACTGAAAAATCCCATAGGTACCAATACAGATTATTCAAATATTATCTGTACCATTCTTTGACAAAAATCTGCACTAAGACGGGCATGATGATCTAACCCAAGATTCAAACAACTCCAGGAAGTGGATGTTTGAAGACAGATAATACTCAGTTTTCCTCAGCAGAGTAGCTCAGAGGAAAATAAAGGTTCTTCAGCCTTAATTATCTCTGAACTGTTTTTCTTCTTGTTTTGGGGATGGGTTGGGCTTTTTTTTTTTTTACATTTTAATTACAGACTCTGAAGTCTCCTGCTGGTAGCTGTAATCAAAACTGAAAACTGGTTTAGTGATGCAATCTATGCCACTGGACAGCATTATTAGATCCCAGTAAAAAAGACAATAAACCAACACAATATTTTAATATATAACCAATATCGCCGCTCTCTTTACATTAAGTATTTCAGAACATTCAAATCTGGTCTCACTACCTTCCCAGTCACATATGGATGTAACATCATGCCACATGTCTCTCACCTCTGGTATCAAGCAGTTGTTCCCATTACATATGGGTATTTCTATGCACTCGAAGTCAGGAAAGCCCTGGTGTGTGGTAGGAGCTGTACACAGCGCTGCAACACATCAAGCTGCATTGGTCATAGAAAGCCCCATATGTAACACCATTATAGATTACTGAGTGCCATCTACTGGCACTTCAACTGTTAACTAAACCTAACAGAAAATTTTAAAGTTCCCTAACAAAATTTCTGACGTATGTATATTCATTTCATTCCACTTCGTCCTATATGAAGTTTAGACAAATTTCAATGTATACTTTCTTTTCCATTTTGGTGTATTCAACAGAAATGTTATAACATTACCTATTGAGACATACACCTCAATGTCAAAATCAACTGAAACATTTTACTTAGTTCAATATTGAAACGTGTCTGGCTGAACTGACTTTGTGCCTTATGGAAGTGAATCATATGCCCATTCTCTTACATCACCAGCTGTTCTGCACTGGGCCTATGTATGACATGACATGCCATGACAACATTTTCAGGGGCCAGTTTGACAGTGGTTGTAAAGCATAGTCCAGATAAGGAGCCTGAGGAGGCAAATGTAGATAGGAATAATAGAAATTAAAGGCCATATGGACAAATAAGATTTGCCTCATTCAGAGAATTGCTAGAGACGATCCCAGGCATTTCTGAAGGGCAAAGGAGCTCAAAGCAGGTAGCAGGTCTTTTAAGACAAACCTCTCCAAACACAACACTCCATCCAGGTACTCAGGAAAAAGAATAGATGTAGCAGGACACTGACTTGGCAGAGCAGGGAACTCATGACTGATCTCCAGCAAAATAGGATATACACTGGAGGCGAAAGCAAAGACAGGCTACAAGGGAGGAAGATAGATGAGCTCACTGCTCAAGCATGCAGGCAGGGTAGCAGGAAAGCCAAAACCAGGAAGAGTTGTCATGGATTTACAAAGATAAATCACACCTGACCACACTGACTGCCTTCTGAGCTAAAATGATTAGGGACTTCGCTCAGTTCTTTCCAACCTGAATAATTCCATGATACTATGACATTCATTTTTAGAAAGCTCATTACAGGGTAAAAGGGAAAAAAAAAAAAAATCCCCGCCCAAACCAAAGAACCCACAAACATTTCCACCGGTTTTAAAAGGGGGGGAAAAAAAAAAAAAAAAAAAAATTTCAAGGCCTACAAAAAAAGGACAAATCTGAGTAATTTTCTGACTAGAGGTAACGGGAGAACACAACGGAGACTCTCCTATCAAGCATTTCTCAGGATTATGGCAAGGTATTATTCAGCTCACCAGAATGATCCGAACGTCTTACTTCATGAAAGTCTTTCTTGTGGAAGGTGATCCAAGATCAGCAGTCTTATCCATAACTTCTTTTAAAAAAATGCCAGATTAACAGAATGATTAGGGCGAAAAAAAAAAACCAAAACCCTTTAAGAGAGAAATCAGTTTACTTAAAAGATTTTGAGTGGTTCTTTCTCCATTTAAGCATACCACTGAATGGGTGCCTTTCTCAGTAACGCTGTATTTGATACAAATAGAATTTAATTAATTTGTTGATTTCTTCCAAGACTTCTTAATCATGAGGTATGTTTGGATTCTTTCTCCTCTCGTTTTAACCAGGTAAAAAGCATCTAACACTTGTATTTCAGGAAGTGTACTTTAATTCAGGTTTCTTGATTGCCAACAGTAATCAGGTGCTAGCTCACAAACAATGTTAGTTAACCATTGTGCTAACAAATAGTAATTTCAGTGGATTGAAAGGAGGCAACTTCAAAAGACAGCTATAACATACTTCCAAAGAAGCATTCGTGATACAGGAGTATGTGAACTTCCAGGAATTTTAGGCCAAGTTTGTCTGAAATTAATCATCTCCTCTGTCTGGGTCATTATACTAACATCTCACCATCTGCTGAGCAAAATGAGGAAAAAACTCTGACAAAAAGAATTCACTCTACATGGATTTTTGAGGACATCCAAAACACCGAGAACACACAAGTTTTCAGCGTAACTGCATGGCCTCAGAATAACCAATAAATCAATGAATCAACAGGCAGAAAGGTAAATTGGAAAAAAAAAGAAATATTTTGTGCTACACATTGGAAACCAGAAAAGCTACAAAAGGCAGCTTCTAAGACATGTCATACAAGTCTGATTTTGTTCAAAATACACAGGAATAAAAATCTAATGATACATCCTTTGCGCTTTGTAAGATATATTTTAATTAGAAGACTTGAAGTTAGAAAGTCTTAGGAAAGAAAAGCCCTCAGTCTTGACATGGGGTGGAGAGAAAAATCAAACTGAGAACAACATTAATACAAACTACTTGAGCTACCTGGAAGTTTTTCCTTAGAAATTTCTTTCTCAGCTCTAGATTATGGATGGAGCCAAGATTTTTAAATTATTTACTTTCAGTGGAATACTGAGACTTTGACTATTGATGTTCAAAAATGAAATGCCCCAAACCTGGAATATTTCAGTTTAACAATATTCTAAATCCACTGAACTCCACCGTATGAAAATTCCTACTGTAGTTCTGTTGCTATTCTTCTAAACTAACAACAAGCAACCAAAACCTCTTTGTGAGCAAATATAAACAAACTTACAACACATAAGCATCTGCACAGATTTGTCTCCAAACTTCCATTTCTTGAAGACAACAGGACTACTCTAAATCTATGACTTTTTTATCTTTGCAAGCTGAGGATTATAACATTTTATTCTGCTAGCTATTAGGAACTGATATTTAACACCTGGCTGCTTGTGCTGGTTTTGCTGGCAGAGAGTTGATTTTCTCGCCAGTATCTTATAAATGGCTGTGTTTTGGATTTGTGCTGGAATCAGTATTGATAACACTGGGATGTTTTACTTACTGCTGAGCAGCACTTGGACAGAGTCAAGGCCTTTTCTACTCCTCACCCCACTCCACCAGTGAGAAGGTTGAGGTGGGTACACAAGGATATGGGAGGGGAGACAGTCGGGACAGCTGACCTCAACTGACCAGAGGGATATCCCATGCCATATGACATCATGCTCAGCATGTAAAGCTGAGAGAAGAAGAAGGAAGAGGGGGACATTAGAAATTACAGTGTTTGTCTTCCCAAGTCACAGTTACATGTGATGGAGCCCTGCTATTCTGCGGATGGCTGAACACCTGCCTGCCCATGGGAAGTGGGGAATGAATCCCTTGGTTTGCTTTGCCTGTGTGTGCGGCTTCTGCTCTACCTGTTCAACTGCCTTTGGCTCAACCCACGGGTTTTCTCACTTTTATCTTCTCATTCTCCTTCCCATCCCACCAGAGGAGGGTGAGCGAGCAGCTGCGTGGGGCTCACAGCTGGGCTTAAACCACAACACTTTTACAAATGCTAACACATTATTTTAAAAACAAGCAGTTTCTGTAACCAAATAGTCTTATAATACACACATATTCTGCATCAAAGCATCTCCAAAGAGAAGTCTAGTAATCTGGAAGTAATTTGGTCCTAGTTACTCCTTATTAGCAGTACTGCCCACTTTCTCAGACACCTTTTAGGACTGCTTTTGATTATTTTTCCCCTTTAGTTGGATATCAGGATACTTATAAGCATAATTAATTCATACTTTGGACTCTTAGGATTATGAAGTATTATAGGATGGCAGCGCTAAGACAGAATGCTCTAATTCACCAGCTGTCATGTATTTAATTAGAGATTTTGATGAATCTTTCCTGCTTAGATGAGCCTTCATACTTTGTGTTCAGTTAGAAAAAAGGAAAGACAGAAAGAAAAAAAAAAAAAGCCTTCTTTTGTACAAGTACTCTAGGACTCTGATAAACTTTTTGTTAGCATGGCAGACATGTCTATCACATTAATGTTAAACTTGGAGTCAAACAACTTGTCAACTGCCAACACTGACATTGTCAGAGAAGCAGCAGTGAGGGTGCAGGCTCGAAAAATGAGGCTTCTATTATGCAGAGAGATAGAAAGAGCACGGACAGAGCTTCTTTCAAAAAGCAGGCAAACATCATGAATTTCCACCCTCTATTTTATATATGAACATCATCCAGATGTTCACAAAGGTTAAATCAACCAACATCTTTTCCCCTCCCAAAAAAATCCAAACTGACTTTCAAAAGATCTCGATAGTTTATTTCATATATTCTATAGTAAGTAAGAATATTCATCAAGAATTAAAGCTAGAAATGTATTTAAATGTATTTGAGTCATAGGCAATCTTTGTGTACACTGTATTAGCTGCAGCATATAGAACAGAAAGCATGAAAGATGAGGTTATAAAACTGACTCTTGTTTATGCTGTTGTGAGACATGCTTTAAGCATTTTTGCATGAAAAATTGTCTTCTTATAATGGTAGTGTATAATGCATGGGCTACACTGTAGTATTTTCTATATCAGTGTCTACATTAATAAATAAAGCAGTTTTCTGACACAGGAATGCAGTTAGCACTGCATAAATATTTTAAATTTAACTTTTTTTTAAACAGGTTTTATAGTATCTAAAGTATGTAATAAATTGTTGCAGTAGAAAAAACCAGCCTGCTATAATTTTATCTTGAATCTATTTCTTTCTCTCAGCATGCATATTAACAAACTGGTTCAATGATTTGCCTTTCTGAAAATCTTCCATTTTATTTAGGTTTGGCAAGCCTGACTCCCCCATGGACAGTTCTTGATATCCCTTTCAGATAGGTGGCCTAATGACAAATCAGAAACAGTAATGGAAGGAAAATCTTTAGAGAGGTAAGAGAAAAATGATAGGGGTAGTTTTTAGAGAGAAACTTAAATATTGTGCTCATTTTAGTTTTCCTCTGCTAAATAGCCCTACCAATGTGAGGTGGTTCTTGATGTACTGCATGTTCTTATCTTAGATTAGGCTAGGAATTATTTAGTATTAATTATTAATTAATTAGCATTATCCATCTCTTCTCCCATTAAAGTCAATGTATGATTTAATATTTAAAAGGAGAAAAAAATTCAAACGTGGAGTCATTTCCTTGTTAGGAGACTGCAAGGGGAAAACAGACAACAAAAGGGTATAAGAATAGTTCTTTAGTGCATCCCTCTGCAGTAAAAGTACAATAATTGTGGATATCCAAGTACAAAGAGGTACTATTTTCCTGGTTGCTGCCTAAAATAAGATGTCTTATGGGGGTGGGTAGAAGGAGCTTAAAGGAATTCCAGATTTTACAATCATTACGAAACAACCCCCCTGGACAAATTACTCACCTAATGACCAAGGCTTTGTAAATAAGACTGGCAGCACACTACAGGCTGACTAGAAATCAGATTTCTAGTTCTGTGAACAATTTGAGATTTTAATTTGGAGGCATTCTGTCACCCCAGCCTGGAACATCATTCTTACTTCTTTCTTTTCCTTTTGCTTTCCCCTCTCACAATAGGGCTCAGTAGCACAGAGAGGCTTGAATGCTCATTTTGCAGAAAGACTGAGGATGACAGCTTCATGGTTCTCTATATACCAGTCATGTGGACAAACCACTGGACTTCCCAGCACCCTCGTGCTCTCAGCTGCTAGTCATATAAGTGTTGGACCACCAAGAGTCCCTAGGCCCAGCCAAGAAGGAGTCCCACAAATTCTAAATTTTATAAGGCGGTGGCTCACTGAGCTCCCCAAACTCCCCAGCTACGGAGGAGAACAGGTGCTTGGCTAGGGAGACAGGCTACCTTCGCATGGGAGCCCTTCGCATGGGATGCAGGGTTACAAAACCTCTAGGATCCTAAAATCTTCTTTATTTCAATAAGCTAATGCAAGATGGGGATGAAACCAGACACAGCAAGGGAGATGATAAATAAGCCAACTATTTACCTGTCTGCTTTCTGTCAAATGTTTCAGTGGAAGCACCTCTTGTACTGGATTAATAGCACTGCTAATCATTATTCTGTTTTATGGCTGACGGTTTCTAAGGCAGAGCTAAACTCAGGGAGTAATATTAAAAACCAACACACCTTCCCGTAAGCCACTCAGGGCTGTTTTGCCAACCCCTGCTACGACACTGCATGTGTGTGGCCTAACCTGCCGCCTATCACAGCCCCAGCATGAAAGGGCACCGACACTAGATCAGCACCTGGCACTGAAAAAGACTTGCTGCAGCAGCACCCTGAGCAGGGGGGGGTAAGTTGTTGGAATTAATTTATTACACACTTAAGCAATGGGTGGAACAAGAATTTGGCTAGGGCCAAACTACTTTCACAGCAGGGCCAGGGGATGGTCAGAGAGTAATTCAGTCTTCAGCATAGAAGGGATGTTACACTGTCCTGAAGGAAAAGATCTTACCATCGTTGTTGACTGATAAGAAAGAAATATCATCACTGGGCTTTAATTCAGGAAAACAGCTTTACCAAGGCTAGATTCTAGTTGCACACAATGACTTAGAATCTTCTACTGTATTTTAGGTAAAGATTTTCAAATCTGCTTTTGTTTTACAAATGAAAAGGTCTTCAGGTACCTGTGAAGACAGCAAACCCTTGTCTACTGCATTTTAAATAATGCAACAGGTCTATTAATTAACTGGTGAAATACTTCCCTTTTGCCACTGAAAGACTAATCCATGGGCTACATGTCCATGCCCCACTTGTGCCCCAAATAGTCATCTGTAGTAATGGAGAGATTATGCTTTCACTAAGGACAAGAGGTTATTTTTCTTAGTGGGCTTTTTTTTTTTTTAATTTTCTATGTATGATATGAAGTCTCCAAAGTGTGAAATCTGTCTAAACTTGAGAACCACATACCTTGCAGATAATGCATTAACCCATCTTCTAGAATCCGTATGACTTAGCACATCAAGATTATGGTGCCATGTAAAAACATGGCAACATGGGGCTTTTACAGCCACGCATCAGAAAAAGCTTCCTAGCACAAAGTTAGCACTCATTCTTGTTATTGAGAACTCTCTTTTTCAAGAACTTTTGACTCGTCTCCAATTCTCTTTGTTATATTCTAGAATTACTATAGAAATCTAAAATACAGGAGTATTTTCTAGCATGTGACCTCCTCACAATGCTGTGGCCTTGTGTTCCAGAAAAACTTCCAATTCCTTAACCTATTCTTATTGTATCTGTAAATGTTATTTATAAAGAAAAATTTGCATCAGGCTTAAAACAATGAAACAACTGGAGCTGAAAACCTTTCTTCAACCCATGATACTTATCTATAAAGGAACGCTTACCTTTTCATTTGCAATTCAAAATGTTTTCTGCTGACTGAAAATAACAAAAAACTATATGTACGTACAAAGACATGTCCAGATTTTAGCCAAGACACACAGAAATGTATGTCACTGACTATTACAGATCGGTCCACTTCAAGCATTAACACATGAAGTCATCTGTTTTATGAAAACCTCAATTGCCCTTTTGTTCCCATGGATCCAACACCTGATTCTGTCAATGTCAAAGTGTAGCCCAACTACCTCCAGGTTCTGAATTTCCAGTTTCAGTGAGAGAATCAACTGCAGCATTAGGCTTCAGAAAGGTTTATTACAAACAGAAAACATTACTAAACAATACTCCACAGAGTTTCCAAGAGACATCTGATAGTCTTGTACCATTTAATAGTCTGATTATTTCTGCTATTTTTTCCTCCAGTAATACCACATGCAGTGTTTTTTCACAGATCACTGTATCATATCATACATTTAAATACTCTTCTAAAATACTTATTCTCATAACATTATTCACGTCCTTTTCAATCCCTGCCTCCTCTCCTTGTCCGCAGTATACAAACCAGCAATGCTGGAACAGGATAGTTCATTATACTTTTAAATGAACAAATGTGTAATATGTTTCCATGATGCAGTTGGTAATTTGCATCACAAAAGTAGTAGATCTCTCAAAAATTCTCCTACAAATCTGACATTAAAAATGCTCTTTGCAGTATATTCAAGGACTAATCTCACCGACAACCCCTTCGAAGGAAACCGTGGCCTCCTATTAGTTCTCATGTGAAATCTATGTGAATTCCTTTTCATAGTAGATAGCACTATCACAAACGATGATTATTGTCTTTAATTTTAATGGCCCCTTCGCCCTGTCTGAAATGTATATTTTGACAGAATTATGCTTATTAAATGAAAAACAGTACAACATTTTGCATTACTTATGTGAGCTACAGGCACCTCTCAAAATACAGAAGTTCTGCAGTGGAGTTTACAGTATCTCCACAGGACAAACAAAACAGTTAAGCATTTTCTTGAATTGAGGTCATGGTCCTGTAAGAAGCTGAGTGACAGAACTGCTACTGAAGTATTTTTCTGATGGTACATTACAGCAAAAGGGACCTACCATGTTTGCATGCAACCCCCACTTCTTTATAAATAGATATGCAAGAAGATTTAAGAACAAGACATGATCCTTACTAGATTTAGAAAGATCTTTTCTTGGTTTGGGTTTTTTTTTTTACTTATTTTATTTTTGGTAAAGGGAATATATTCTACAACATAACTGTGCTTGAACAAGGATGCTACCAGGGAATAGTTTGCTTGAAAGGCATATGCTCTACTGTTTTGGTGAATAAACACAGGCAAAATCTGGTTCGATAATTCTTTCAAATTCTATCTAAGAACACTTTTGATTGACTAACATTCTTCTCTGAAGTGTAATAAACAAATCCTTATGGAGGAAAAAGTTTTGCTCTGCTATCCCCAAAATAATAATATTCCATGAGAATGCTTCTCTGCCTCTTCATGTGTTTATAGAATAACAGATCTGAGTCTCCAGGAAAAGAAAAGCAGCATTTCTTTGAAGAAAAAGATAAGATGAGTTATGTGTGTGATCACAAAAAGACTTTTAAAATGCACATAATGAATTTTGTGGTTTGTAAAATTCTGACTCTCTGAACAATAATTAGTTTATGTATAAATCATATTCAGAAATATTTACGATGAAACTTCCATTCAAAATAAAATAGACAAATGCCTTTAACCTAATGAAATTGCATAGTAAATTATTTCCAAGAACATTCCAATGTCAAGGTAACTCATTTAATTATCCATTATCATAGAAATGTAGACATAATGTTAATTAAAATGAAGGGGCAAAACCATTTCCATTTTTTATTAAGATCCATTGGCCTCTTGAACAGCTATTAGCCTTGCTGTCAGGGTTAGGTGGAGGACAAAATTTGCCCTGGTAGGTAGACCATTGCAAGCTGATTTCAACAGCTTAGGAACTGCAATGTCATAATGAGAGGCAATTGAAAAACTATCTGCAAGCCATTTGTATTGACAGCACACAGGAAGCTTTTGTACCACAACCATTATTTCTGCAGTGTACTTTGCAGCTGCAATGCACAGTCACCTCAAACAATGAAAAGAATTATCCACGCTTGCAGCTGAGAATACAAATATACCTGCACACTGTCGGCAATTCCAAGTGACATTCTGCAAACAAAATCTTCCAGCAGTATACTTGTCTTAGCTAGAACTCTGTCAGATTAATTATACTGCTTGCACGCACAGATATTTATTTTAGGAGTGGATTATCATATGCTGTAGAAAATTTTACCTTCAGGGCTGAGCAGTGTAGATGAAGGAGAGTGAAAGGCCTGTGTACATTAGAATGTGCACTATACAAATCTGGTTAAAGTCAACCACTTGGAGTAAAGTAGCTGTAGAAAAAAAAAAGGCAATTTTGAGAAACTTTTGTACTACCTTGTGTCTGCACATTCAATTACAGTTCCATAGGAGCTGTTTTCTACATTTGTCTGAAACTGCTATTATAAAGCAGCAACTGTCTATTGCAAAATAGCTGCAGACTCAAAACGGGAAACGCTGCTCTTCCCACAGTAACAGCCCTACCCCAATGTGGCAATAGCTAAATCAGTGTTACTGCTTGGACTCTGCTGGCATTCTGCTGAAGCTTATTTTATAAAACATGTTTTTATCTAAACAAGTTGCTGAAATTATTTCACAAAACATATATGTTTGGGACAAAAATGCCTGTATAATTCTCTCTTACATTCCCTTCCTTTTTTGTGCCATTCAAATACTTTTATAAAGCTGCAAATAACAGGACTTTTTTTAAGTAAAATATTTGCTTGACTAGATTTGAATGACTGGGGCAATTGCACTTAGTCTTGTGCCAAACTGATGTACTGAAAAGAATGAAAATCAGTAATTTTTGTTTTGTTCCTCATTTCATGCCATACCATTTTATCCCTGAATCACATTTATTAGTCCAGAATCAAATTCAGATTGCTACTGTTACTTTTCTGATTTCTAGTTTTCAACATACACAGTGTACAGTGACATGAAAGATAACACTGACGTGGTTAACAGGATCTGGACTTGGTGAAACTATCGTCAATGCCCACCCTAATACTGAAGTAGCTTATTGTAACTCTAAAGTCCTAAGGTGTGTATGTTCCATTTGATTTTTAATGTAACAAATATTTGAAACATGTCAATAAATACCATGGGTAAGTGCTATGCGCCAGATTATTTTTACAGTAAATACTGTATTACATCTAAAGTGCTTACAGATTTAAAATTTTCTTCATAAAGCACTCTTCCACATTTTCACTCTATCACAACACTTTATTACCAGACTAGCTAAAAACCTGCTCATCTTATGCAGATTAATACCACTCTTCACTCATTAAAATCTCCAGTGATGTTAAGTGATTCATGAAATTTAAAACATATATTACTTCCTTCAGTCCTTTGAATGGTGAATTATAATTACTTTAATAATTCAGAATGACATAAAAATGAATCTAAGGTAATAACCGGCTTGCATATTACCTACCACATTTTGCACTTTAAAAGTAATCAGGGACAAATTAATTAACCAAAACTTTTTTCTGACCAAAAAAAAAAAAAAAAAAGGCACAGTTGCTGACAACAGAAAGTCTCACTAAAGTGTACTGCTTCGAAGTTGTTTGAATACTCCTTTTCCATATCCCTACTCAACCCAAGACACTCCGAGAAATCCAATGTATCATTGTAATTTTCTAAATGCCTAAACCTCTTCATTTTTAATTCAGAATTACTTTTCACTATTATCTTACACAAGTTTGTTTGTATTGGGTTTTTGGTGGTTTCAGGGTGGAGAGGTTGGTTGGTTGTCCTGTGTCCGTCCACTCCCCAGTTTTGTAGTTAACGAATTGCCTGAATTAGATTTCTGCTACAGTAAGGGGGAAGATAGCGATAATTCTGCAGCACAGCACTAACCACAGTGTTAAAAAAAACAACCTGCACATGAAACAGAGTCTTCTAAGGATCTGGGTGCTACTATGCTGCCAAATATAATTTTAGAATGGACAGCAATTACAGAAATATAGATAGTGCTCAAAGTTTTCAAAATTTTAATATGCAAACACACAGAGTTTTAGCATGTGAACCACCTCAGAAAGTGCAGGAAAATACATCAACAAACCTGTAAAACTGAGGTAGAATAACAAATAAGGGATTAATGCTAAGTAGATTCTTCTCAACTCCCCTCATACCTGTTCAGGACCTTCTTTAAGCTAACAACATGACTGGCTTTTGTAGGAGGCAGATGTCCTGTCCTCTCTTCTTCCCAATAATCCCGTGAGGCCTGAGGAGGTAAAGCAACAGTTATCTTCCCGAGCACTAGTAGCTGTTTTCCAATGAAAGAGCTGACTTCTGCGACACCTCTAGGACTTCCTCGCCAGCCACCCCACAGTCCAGCTAGATTTTGTGTCTAGATAGCTGCATGGCAGCCTCTCCGTGTGTGTTCAGAAAACTCTGGGGCTTGGGAATCATGGTGAAACAGTAGTTTTCCCCTACCCTGTATGAGATTTGTGTGGCATTTTAGCTGTTATAATCAAGTCAATCGCATCTGAAGGATTCTGACAATACTGTGTTTAGGTCCTCAATTTGTAGAGTTTCCGTTTCCATGGCTACCCCACAGTCCACAGTTCTAAACTGCCATGGTAAAACAATTACAAAAATGAGCCAACTTAGTGTAATACAAGGCACTGCACATGGAACAATCTTTCCTCTCCTTTCATTTCCCCCTCCTGCACTTTCTAAAGCTCTCAGATTTCTTGCTGTACACAGTTTCTCAAGGCAGACAAACGTCTCTTTTATTGAAAATACCCAATTATTGGACAAATTTCGTATCTCCCCCCTAAGTAACTTTACAACTTCTGTCCACATCTAACAATAAGGTACAGCAGTTACTATAGTAACATTATTCTAGATATAAATAACACAATATCGCTTCTAATTCCTTTCAACAAATAAAACAAACAAAAAAAAAAAGAACACACTCTGCATTAATGGCATTATTTATTTAGAAGCCTTCATAGATTGTTATTTATATTCAAAACCACTAGCTAGTTTTGGTGCAGCATTCTGTCTTCTCCAAGTAATCAGGGCTACATCGAATAAACAAGATATTCTAGTTGCACTAGTGCTATGATCTCATTTATCAGAAGGTCATGACTGACAGTGTTAAATTGATGGAAAAGCATGTTACATACCTTGAGGGCATTGATAAGCTTTAACGGCTCTGAGCAACCCCACCAGTGACTGACACCCAGGGGCCCAGGATCTCCCAGTAAGTCACAGCCTCGTCCCTGTGTCTTGCCCCAGATGGCTCGCAGCTGGTTTCACCGGCCACAAGTTGCCAAATGCTTCTGGTTTCAACAAAAATGATTCTTATCTGGGATTAAATACCCTGAGGGGAAGTTCTGCTTTAAACTCAATTGCAGAATGCTGTTTCTGTGGCACAGGCACTCATGGACTGTTAAAAGACAAACCAGAATTTAAAAAGCCACCTGATTGTTGGGAGCTCTGCACAGGGCAATGCTTGTCTGGGGAATCGGACCTCCTGAACAAGATTCACCAGCACCTGTCCTGTATCATGAAAGGCATCTCCAGTGCAAGCATCCTGCACTTGTATCTCCACATGGGCCAGGCAAGACCCCACAAAACCTTGTTCTGCAGAATTCTTATATGCTGCTGGGTCCATGGTCCTATGTGACCACTCCCGTACACATGCAATCTGAAACAACTTACAAACCACTCAGCTAGCCTAATCATGTACAAAAGACTGTTCTATGTCACTACTCCTGCATCTGCAGGATCATTTCCTGTTGACTGTCTACCAGTACCTTATGCAGGCACACTGTGGTCACTGCTGCAGCAGGCACTGCCAAGGAGAGGCTCTGGGACTGCCAGCTTCACCACCTGGGGCACTGACCAAAACAACCAGCAATGAACTGGTACATGCCTCAGGAGCCGTCTGGGGCAACCTGAGACTACCCGAAATTGCCACAAAGAGTGGTTTCAGAGCAGCTAGTCATTTGCTTTACGGGGAAGGCGCTAGGGTGGTCAGTCAATCAAGTCAGCCCAACCTGTACAAACCGTTCCATGTTCTCACCCAGCAATGACTAAGATGGGGAGCTCCTGGACCACACAGGGATCTGAGGACTAAAGAGCATCAAGCGTGCATGCAGGCATGACCCTGATCCCCAGCCACACCACAACTGTCACTAGAGGATGAACTGAATTTTGTCTTTGTATTTGACTCAGTGTAAACGCCATGGCTCCTGCCATGCTTCTTACACAAATAAAATAAAACTTAAATAGAACTGGCAGCCGCTGAAAACATACCATTATTGCAGTGTTTAAAAGAAGTTTAGATGAGTATTTACCGAAGAACCATCTCAAAGTAATAAAAACTGGAGGTTATGTCAGAAATTCTGGTAAACTGGGGTAAGTAATTCAACATGGATGAATCATCAGTTATTATGCAACGAAAATTATTCTCAGCATACTAATTGTACAAACAGTGCAAGATGGTCACTATTACAGTAATCCTGATTGTTGTGTTTGGTTGCACTTTATCTGCATTTGTCTACTCAGTTCTTCAATCACTCAATCCTGTGCAAAGAGGGGAGTTTCACCCTAAGGCAAACTCAAGGATCATGAATAAAATGCTACTCTTTTTCCACATGAGACAATACACTGACAGACAGACAGATATCAGCTGCACGATGGTCAAACAGCTATTGCGCTTTCCAAATAGAATCTTTTGCACAAAAATATACAAAGCACAATTAGGCAGTTTGATACACAACTTTTCAGAAGACCAGGTAACTGGTAGAAGGATCTGTTTGCAAAGCTTTCTGCAATAAATCCTCTCTGCCTGTATGTATAAGCAATAGAGTGAAATATCACATTAAGACTATGAATAAATGTTGCAGACAGACATGTTAAAATCACTGAGGATTTTGTACTGAGTATCTTGTGATCACAGACTGAATGTGACCTTTAGCTGAATGTGATAACAGAGTGAATGTGACCCATTGGACTCAAATGTCCAGCACCAGATCAAAATGCATGAGTGCCAGAGTCCCCCTCATTACTGGATCAAGTTTCCTCTGCTCACAATAAGCACTGCAAAGGACATAAGGAAAGTTCAGGAAGGCACACAAAACATATTTCTGCTTAACACAGGCCAAAATTTCATCCCTCAAAGCCTACAACACACTGCAAGGTGGCCTGCAATGTAACAGTTGCAGTGGCAAGATGCTACAATAAGAAAGCAAGTTGCAATCTTGAACAAGGTCAGTTAAGCTCACAGGAAAGCAGTTCACCCTGAAACACATCAAATCAGGTCGTGAATCTTCGAAATAGCTGTTTCTTTTCTCAAAAACAGTCATGTGAAAATTTTCAATTCTTAATAATATTTCAATTTGGAATGAAAACCGATCAAAACATTTAATGTTCCCTCTGAATTTCTGATGAGCTGTTAAATGTAAGTATATGCAAGACAACAGCTCTTGAAGGGATAATGTATTGGTTGGTTTGCAGTGAAAGAAAAGTCTGACCAAAATCACCACAAAGAAAAATAGCAGTTCATTACAGAGTGCTGCAGTTTCAGTCCCATTTAAATAGCTCTGAAGCCTAGAATTTCAGGTTGATGCTCTTTTGCAAGAAGCAAAAGGAAAGTGCCAAGTTTTGGAGTATTAAAGCAACTCTACTTTTCTTTCTTAACAGCAAAAACACTAACACCAGTGTCTTTGACAGCCTTTACACTCTCAGTTGGGAACTGAAGTTATGTCCTAAATCCAAGAGGAACAAAAGTAGCCAATGAAAAAAAGAAGCTACCAAAAAATAGCATATGTGGATTGTTCAGCAAATTAAATGACCATAGTAGCTTTCACGTCCAATTCCAGAAGTCCTTGTATCCCTGCTCACGAGGACGGTAAATAAGCAAGCTACATCCAGGAAAGTGCAAGGTAAGTTCAATATTGCTGCAGATCATAAACACCAGGGATTGTTGCAGGCAATGCTTATCACAAGCAGAGTTACGGTCAAGGCAAATCAAATGCAACCCAAATCACACATTTCAAACACTTGCTTGTCTCATTTTTATTAAGCCAAATGTATAGTTTCTCCAACTTTCCCAAAGCCTTCTAAACCAAAAAGGAGCAGGCTATTTTCTGCCACATCAGACTTATTTTCACAGAAATAGTCAAAGTCTTTATGTAACAATAATCACTGAAAAATACCTTTATAATTCAAAATTTTCCCATTAAGAAGAGTAATTAATTCACAAATACAAGGCATGACGAACATTCCTAAAACATGGATTTTGTCTTGAATGAAGTGAGCAGCTTATAGCTCAAGCAAGATGATGGCACTAATAAATTATAAAGGCCTGTCCTCGTGAGTGGGATTAATCTTAGTTATCATAAATACTGATTAGATATTCTATATGGAATATGGAAACAGAATGATAGGTTTATTCATTCCAATATTGTCAATTATGTTCAAACAGATTTAAAGTGACCTTATATAAAATAAGTAGCATTTCTAAACAAGATACACATCATGGTTACAGCAGAAAGCAAGAGAGGCCATTGACAAATCTACAGTATCTCTCATCTACTGCCAATGAAAAATGGATCATTTCATTCACCACTTGCATTAACACTGCATGATTTGAAAAGGTCAAGTCCATTGGCCCAACAACAAACCAGGAGTTCAGATGGAAGAGCACAGGCAAACACTATCATTAATCTAAGAGAAGGTAATGAAAATACTGTTGCTAAGCTTTATCTTCTGTATAACAAATCCTGCCTGAAATCACTTAGAATTATCCTTTAAAAGCATCCAAACTGGGCTTTAAAAGGTATCCAAGTCTGATTTTAAAATTCCTACCAATATAGAATTTTCCATTAGCTTTCTTGGAAGATTCTCCCAAATGACTAACCACACTGACAACCGCAAAATTGACCTTTTTTTCTTTTCTTGTTTTCATCCCCCCAAAATGCACTCCTGTTTCAACTTCCTGACAGCAGCTCTTGTGAAACAACTTTTTTTTTTGGTAGATTGGAAAGCCTCCATTAGCAAAGTTTTGGTCCTGATGTAGTTACTTATCATTTGTGATCCTATAACCTCCTCCTGGTTAACCTCATCAGCTTTTGCTCCTGGAATCTCTCACTACAATTGAAACTGAAAGGTAATTTAAGTTGGCTGAAAGTAATTACATCCGTTAGTTCAGAACCATAGCACTAACAAGCCACTTTCCATACAAAGTCCTGTGGCATCATTAATGACCACAAGCCCTCTGGGTCTCTTCATTTTGACTCTAAAGAGAGCTTGGAATAGAGCAGCACCTCTGTGAACTATGCTGGGACGCAGGTACATTACTCATTAATTTTGTGACAGAAAGTCCTCTTTCCTGAAACCCAGCTTCACTTGTGACTTTGCCAGAAGCATCTGACTGATCTTCCTTCCTCTTTAGCTTACGAAGCTTCCAGTTGTGTATCTGGGTGCATGTTAAAAACCCAAACAAACAACATATTTGAACTTTAGGACGACAAATGCAATACCAGATTCCTGACACTGAAATATTAAAGTAGTTTCACAGTACATTTGTCATTTTGTGGGCTTTATCACCATGCTGCAATCTCTATTTTCAGATCAGCTCATCTCATAAACCACAGTATGAAATAAGGATGACAAAATCTACTTATGACTGTATTAGTGGATATTTTACGTCTGCAATCTTTTCCTTTGCTTCACTTTTGCAACTCTCCAACCTTCTACTCATTGACTATCAAATCTGTCCAGAGGTATACAGAAATACTACTATTGGTAAATATAATGAAAGGTGATCGCTAATTCAGGCTAATTACTTGATACTACACAGGAAATTCTGTAACTCGTTCTGTTTTGCTTAGACGTTACTAGTGAAGATCTTGAAAATATGCAGATATAAGCTAGTGACACATGCACACTCCTCACATATAATGTATAAATAAAATGTAAGCTTTGTCTATATATCAAAATACATTTTGCATTTGGTTATGTCTGCCATTTAATCAGTAATAGACTGAAAGTAAGAACATGTCTAGAATTTATATCAGATATCATTATTGTTCACAAAAGACAACAGTTCCTTGATAACTTCCTGATCAAGAACTGTAATCCCATAGGATTATTATTCTCCTCAACTGTAGTCATGCTCAGTCGCTCTCTATTTGAGCCACATTAGGTCTGTGTTAATGCTAGACTCTACCGAGTCTTCAAATGCAGACCAGCTCAGTCAGAACAAAAGCAATTCCAGGGTGAACTAATACAGGAGCCAGCAGTGGCTGATGTTGCACAAAGTTCCAGACACCAACTAAAACTACCATCCTTTCCCTTCCTGGAATTTCCAAGCAGACACATCTTTGGCATTTTCTTTGGCAAGCTAAAGGTTAATGGTAATTTTGACCATTACCAAAGATACTTTGAACTGTCAAAATATATTTTCATTTTTGAATTTCTATAAAAAAACATTAGCAAAAGAAAAATCAACTTGCTATTCACTTGCACATTACATTCAGCTCCATGCTGACACTTACTCAGCAGTCTATTTTTTCCCTGAATAAAGAAACTAACACGAGAGAGAGAGATTCCTGCCTGATTCTGCAACGATGGGGAGGAGGGAAACCACGTTTGTTTCAGTGGTGATTTTATGCTGTTTTCTTTCAGAGCTAAGTGGGCTTTAGCACCCTCAGAAATGACGGCAAAAGGATTGGGGAAGTATTCCATGCAGCTGGAGTCTTTACAAAGAATTCTTGGTGAGAGGCACCTCCATAAAGACATGGACTATGTCAGTAGCTTTTTCACTTCAGAAGGGATATAACAGACTCCTCTATGGATGGGGTCCTGTTCTGATTCTGACTGGAAGGGAATAAAAAAACTCCTAAGCACTGAACATCATAATTTGGCTTGTGCTCACTACCTGTGATGAAGCAGTGCAAAGGACACAAATATAAGGTTCCCAATTTAGAAGGGAGAGACAACCCAACACAACAGATCAGGTTATGTGTATGTATTCCCTGTTAAGAGACTCTATGGGAAGACTTTTCCTAAATGTCTGTTTCTGTGCAACTTGAGCACAATTCACAGAGAAACTAGATTGAATCCTCTGCTTCCAGGGAGTAGTTTAAGTGAGTTCTAATAACAAATGGACACATAGGCTAAAAAACCTTTGTGCACTTAGAACAGGAGCTATATAAACCAACATATAAACCAAAATCATCAGCTGTAACCATCTCTAATCTCTGCTGTAAACTCCATCCCACCACAGGCAGTTTAGCAGACAGTGTATCGTGACTGCACAGCCCAGCTCTGACCCTGCACAGCTGCCAAAACTTCACTGAGACTGCTGAGGAAAAGCTCTAAGAAAGTCTGTAGAGAGGCAAGGAAGGTGAAAACTAGGGAGAGGTGAGACTGTTGAGCCAGAATCAAGGATTCAAGAGGAAAAATAGCAACATAGAAAAGTATAAAATCCCAAGGGGATCGGGAGGTCGTGGGGGGTAGAAACAAAACAGGAAGGCACATCAGTCAGGTCAGGATGGTCAGGAACAGTTGGGTAATCTTGCTGAGCTGTCAGCACCATCAGCTACAACTGACCTTGTGGAGGAGAGCAGCTTGGAAGCACTGATTGGCTGTCCCAGAGAGCGGTGGAGACCAACCTCTCCTCTCCTGACTGATGCCTGTAGGGACAGCAAAGACCCTTGAAGTGCCTTAGGAAGAATCAGGATATTAATTCTTACTCAGATAGCTTATTATATACTGCCTATATTTTGTGTGTCAGCCAGTAAGTAATTGCTTTATACTTTTGTTATGTATATTGTGTTTTACTTTGAACTTGAAATCTGAAAGTGGGGCATAACACAGTTTGTCTCACCCAAGTTACTGAATTTATTGAAAGCAGACAAAAGACATTTATTTCCTTTCCTACATCTGAAATTCAACAAAAGTTTCTACTCCAAGTTTCACTTTCAGTATAAAATATGTCCTTGTGGAAGCTGTTACAAATGTCAACACTTTAAGGAGCATGAATTTATGGTGGCATTGAATTTTAATGGCACTATAAATGTCTATAGTAATGGTGATATATCTATTGCAATAAATTGCTATGGAGAAATATAAAAATAAATGTAAGATAAAAGATTGTGTATAAAATATGTTTTTACATACTCTTTAATGATTAAAAATCATAGAAAACTAGAAGTTATAAATCACTGAAAACTGCTGTTACATTTTACATGCTGTTTTACTCCTGTAACACACACATATGATTCCTTGGTCAGAAATTGCACCAACTTTAATGAGGACAATCCAGACGATCTTTTTGTTGACTTGAAAAAAAACCTAATTGACATTAAGAATCATGGTAATACTGCTTTTAATGACCCTTGTAACTGAAGGCATGCCTGCTATGAAAGGGAAATTTATGGAATTCTAGCATCAGTGGTTGCTAATGCTTCCTTTCCTCACACAGCTCCCCATTACTCACCACAGCTCATCTCATTTCGGTTGAGAAGAACTGTTTGTAGGACAAGGGTATTTTCACATTATGGTAAAAAGAAAACTTAAAACCAAGGAATTCACAGACATGCAAAACAACAGGCAGTATTTTCTCTGTGTAGGTCAAAAGTAGTGCTTGATAAAATGAACAATCAGTCTACACTGCCATTAATTCACTGTCTTAAAAACCTTTATGTCCTCAATTTATTTTCTTAAAACAGGGGCAGATGGAAATTATGAGATTGTTCCTTGACAGTCACTGAAGCTGACATCAGTAAAACCTGCCTGTCCAGGAACAGCAGCGTATGGGGGGAGGGGGGAGGGGGTAAAAAAGAAGAAAAAAAAACCCCAAACAAATGGAGCTTGGACCAGGAATGAATACTGGTCAGGCAACCAACAGGAATCCCAGTAAACACTCTAGGCTGGGGCAGTGAGGTAGGTAGGGGGAAGTCACCGGGGGGGGGGGGGGGGGGGGGGGGAGAAGGTGTGGTTTGTTGTTATATACATTATAGTCACTTTAAATGTAAGAATTAAGTAATCTAAATTGCAGTAGTAAGATACTCTAAGAATCCACTGAAACCCCTGAGATAGGAAAGCTGACCTGGAAGATTGAGCACTGGTGCTGTAATTCGTATGAACGGAGATTTGTGACAACTGGATGAATCTGAGCCCGTATATCACATCTGTTTCGCACAAGTTGGTCTGAGGTAGAAGCAGCTATAGATACTGGGGTATCATAATGCTTTCAACAGGACAAATTGTAAACCTGATCCCTGCCTGTCCCTTCATTATGCTTAAGACAAAATCAGGGACTAATGAGATTAAACTGTCCAAGACTTGATTATCAGTGACACTTCAGTTTAACATACTTTAGCAAGACCTAAATGCATAATGAATGGAACTAGTCTAGATGTTGCCAGCTAAATAAATAACTGCAAATGAAAACTCCAGGACCTGCACAGCACTGTCAGCTGTTGCCACGTGCAGAGTTTCAAAGCTCTTGGTAAAAGGTATTCCTGCGGTGCAGAAGTCACAGCCAGGAGGTTGAAGTGGTAGGAGTTTTGGAATAGGGACTGTGCTTATCTCAGTGTCATACAAGCACCTTCTGTGCAGGTGGATTCTGTAGATACCTATGGATGTGGATAGAGAAATAGTTGCCAGAAAACAGCACTAGAAAAGTAGGTGTGAAAGCGTCCCAGGAGGACATAAGCTCCAGAGACCAGTAATCCTGTTGAATCCGCAAAAGCTGACAGATGAGTATCTGCCAAATCTGCCCAAGGCCACCAGCATACACTAGCATCAACAACAGGCTGTACAATGTGGACCATGTCCAGGAGGACAGTGACTGCTGTATGCACACAAAGACTACAGGATTATACATACACCTGATCGAAGAAAGAAAATTGTGAAGGACTTTCTGAATATGTACTTGCAAGCCATTGGTATAGCATCAGTATTGGGTGCCACTGTTAAACGAGCCTTCCACCTGATGGAGGTTATTTGAAAAATATCCAAGCCTGATGCATCGTTTTTGTCCTCCAGAATGTTTCCTATGGGAATTATGCAGATAATTTTGAAAAATCCCTGGAAATGAATGCATGATAGTACCTTAATATCAGATCTTTAGGATAAGATATTCAGGGCTGATTTATGTTTAGTCTTAAGAAAATCAGGAAAGCAGAATTTAACCAATCAAAGTACTTTTTAAAAGTCTGCTTTGCTTGTTTCTTCCCCTAAAAATAGTAATCAAGACACAGACACTTGTAATCAACTTATCACAGGGACACTCTCACAATGAAGACAGCCCATTGCTGACGTAACATGGGTAAAAGCACCATTTACAAATGTGTGAAGATGATAAAACAGAGGCTCAAATGAAATGCGTAAGAAGGAACAAGCTTAAACTTTCTAACAAATACTCTCCAGTAAAGGCAAGTTGTGGACTTACTGAAAAACTTCTGCAGATATTGAGTTCAAATTACTGTTATTTACACTACATACTTTTGATTCTTTTACTGGCATCTGGTACCACATGTTTTCTGCGACCTCACTGCAACAGAAAGAGCACAGTACATGTAAACCACTACATACTCATTTTCCACATCAATCATAATCTCTTTGCCTCTTAATTTTTTTCCATCCCTTGCAGTAAAAGGCAGGCAGTCATATCACTTCTTCAAGACTCTTATGCAACTAGAAATTCGTATTTGGTAAACTTTTTACATTACGTATTTCCTTGTCTTGATCATCATAATTAATACTCAGGGCATACTATGAATATTAACATATTATGAAAATTAACATAGTAAATTACACACTTTCTCTGGGAAATAGCTATTTGGAAAACCTGGAAAAAAGATCCACGATTTGTCTGCTGCTTTGCTTTTTACTGCTCATCTCTCAGCAGACGGCTGTGGCCTCCCTGCTTCCATCAGCCACCTCTGAACACAGCAGGGGGTGTATTTGTTAAAGAAGAATGCAGCTTACAGAGTCAGTCATTGCAATACAGTGCAAACACCTGGCCACAGCAGCTTTGTTGTGGTTTGGGGTTAGAAGTTTTTTTTCCTTACTTTATTGAATTCTTGTCTTTGGCTATGATTTAAATCTTTTGTTTGTTTGTTTGCTTTTGTTTTTGTTTTCACTTCTTGGAGTCTTTTATTTTTTAAAAATGCCAACTTGGAATAACATTTTCCTGACAGAGACCAAAATTTTAATTGGTATACTGCTAAAGGAACCAGTTTGCTACATTTTAAAACCAAACATTTCTTCCATTCTGCTTTTTAGTGTGATTTTCTTTTTTTCATTAAAAGGATACAACTAAAGTTATTAATAACTTAGGTTTCATTTCATTATATATCAGTAGTAGATACAGACATTCTTATGGCAGGTTAAGAGAAATAGATATCTGGGCATATGGAATGTTTTATTAACACACCACGGATGGCATATATCCACTTTCACTCTAAAAATGCATCATTTCCACGCTGAGAGATGAACTTCTCTCACAAAGTTATCACATGAATATTTCAGAGCATCTTATCCTTAAAGTAGGTTCTTCCTTCATGCATAAGAATTCTAAGCCAAGACTGCAAGATCTTTGGAAAACCCCTCCCTGTGTTTGAAGAAAATTCATGCAAATATAAAATGATACAATACCACAATCGGGGCCTTGCTATTCTTTCTACAAGATGTAGACAAAAGAGGAGACAAGACGATAATACAGGATTATTTTCTTATTTCAGTAACCTAATTGTTTTATTTTGTTCACAGCTTCATTGCATTTTGCTTTCTTGGATCTATTAATATTTCCACACACACGCACTTCACACAAAAGATCAGAAGGGTCTCGGTCAAGCAAGATGAAACCGACCCAGGGAGGGAGATGGAAACAGTCTTCGTCAGAGCAATGGATGAGGTATAAACCACTATCCTTATATGCACAAAGCTATTTTAATACAACATGAGAACTAATTTATTTCTTTTCTAAATGCATGTTGTCTAGAAAGCTTTCAGCTTTCCATGAGGTACAGCCATTTGGGAGTGATGACAAGATCTTTCATTCCATGATAGTAAAAAAAAAAAAAAAAAAAAAAAAAATTAAAAAAAAACGGAATAAAAGGAAGAGCACACCACAAAAAAGAATCCCCAAGAAATGGGGAGAGAAAATCTATTCAAGCTAATATAAAGTTTTGCCATAAATAACAACAGATGGGAACTGTGGCTTTACCCAAAGTAAATGAGATCACAGACAAAAGAATACGAGTACCACTGTCAAATGAGTAAACAGGGAGTTTTTCTTGCAATTCTAAGCCAACAAATTGCTGCCATCTATGTTTATGTGTGGCACAAAGCAGCAGTCAGTTTAGATAGGACAGTCATTATAGTGATGTATTTGAACCACCTGCCGCCATGAACCGAGCTGCTACATCTCATCTTGATGTAAAGCAGCACGCTGAAGTTTTTGCTACAGCTTTTAAACAAACTGTGGTTGTAGGTGAAGCCCAGCAAACAGCTCAGCACCACCCAACTGCTTCCTCAGTCCCCCACCGTGGAATGGGGGAGAATCAGATGGGCAAAAGTGAGAAAATCTTGTGGCTTGAGATAAAGACAGTTTAATAAGGGAAGTGGCACACACAAGCAAAGCAAACCAAGGAATTCATTCACTACTTCCCAACAGCAGGCAGATGTTTTGCCATTTCCCAGAAAGCAGGGTTTGACTGCATGTAGCAGTTACTTGGGAAGACGGACACCACAACTCCAAACATCCCCCTTCCTCTCTTACTGCCAGCTGAGCACAATGTCATATGGTCTGGAATATCCTTAGGTCAGTCGGAATCAGCTGTCCTGGCCATGTCCCCTCCCAGCTCCTTCTGCACCCCCAGCCTCCTCGCTGGTGGGTGGGGTGAGGAGCAGAAAAGGTCTTGACTCTGTGTAAGGACTGCTCAACAATAACTAAAACATCCTGGTGTGATCATCACTTTGGTAACAAATCCAAATCAGATCAGCACACTGCTGCTATGAAGAAAATTAATTCCATCCCAGCCCAAACCATTACAACTGGATAGTCAAATAATGGAACATGACCTCCGTTACAGAACTATATTTATACCACTTTAATAACTGCTCTCAAAAAAAAAAGAAGGGTGGGGGGGGAAGGGCTTAGATAAGTTGTATGTTCGTCTCAATTGCTCTAAGACAATAGCCCAAGCATTTGGGAAGAAAGGTCAAAGGGGTGGTCTACACAGAGCGCGCATAGGGGACATTTCTAATTTTTTATTTATCTGCATTCAGAGGTGATTATATTTTTTCTAACATCCTAGTTGGCAAACCTAAGAACAGGTGTGTAGCACTTTGTCTGCACATCTTGAGTTGTTGTCAAAATCTATGTATCTCCTCATTCAGCTGCTAAGAATCTGTCTAACAACTTACCTTTAAAAAGATTTTCACATCAAGAATGCTCAGATATTCCCAAACATTATGAATACATGATAAAATGTTAAACAAAGAAATTTTAAGTAGAAGATAATTAGGTTTCCTCTCCTGTGCAAAGCAAAGGATTTAAAAAGATAAAAATTGGTCTCTAGAGTGTTACAAGTAAGAGTTGCTACAATACTCTTGCAGTTAGCTACAACGAAGTGCTCACCAGCATATTTACTATAAGGACTAAATAAGGGACTGATCACAGATTTGCATGAAGAGAAGACCAGAAACAGGCTTTGATTCAGAGTCTTCCTCTGAATTCCCAGTTTCTCTCCGTTTCGAGAGGAGCATTCTGCACGTGCCCGCATTTGGAAGGTTTTACTTCTTGTGCCACACTGACCTGTGCTTCACAAAGGAAAAGGGTCAAGTCACCATGCTGCCCATTTCCCTGAAAAAAGGAAGCTGGCAGATTTGTGAAAGCAATTCTTCTGTGCTGTTGATCATTTGAAACTCTCAGCAGGATTCCAGGGGGAACAAAGACTCCTGTTCTCTACGAATAGGCAGGTGTCAGTTTAGCTAGACCAATTTCCTGAAACAACTGCTTGTGCGAATTAAAGAAAGGACATGTAGACAGCATTAAGCTTAAAAAGGAAAACTATTCACAGCTTTCACTAAGTTAAATCCTTAACTGACACTGACTGCTAAACTTCCAGAAAACCACGGGACTGACACAGATACATGTCTTGCAATTTTGTCTACATCGGCTCATTTTGCACGACTATTTTTCAATTGCCTCATGCTTTGCTAGAACAGTGAGAGCACAAAACAAAGCTCTGAGCTGTAAAATCTTAAGGCTGCACACACCGTTATAGCCTTGTGGAGTGACAAATCAGTAAGTATCTATGAAGAGTTCAGCTACAAAGAGTCAACAAGGAGGATCTAGATCTTCATTTTGGGAAACATTTCCAGGTAAAGCCCCAAGATAAACCATGCTTTCCCTATTACTCTGATTAATAAAAGGATATTTTCTTTCTCATCAGTTATGCTACAGACTCAAAATTAATTATAAAGTGACCCATTTGATGGCAGTTGTTATAATTTCTCTGGTACTCACATTGCATAAGAGTTCTTCGGATGCTTGCCCTAAGATCTGCATTTATAGAACACCATCTGGTACTTCACACTGATCAAGTTTTGCTGTTACCAACATACTATAAGGCCTTGTTTCCCTAAATATAGAAGCGTTAAAATTATCCACAGTGCTATTCATCTATTATAGTGAACTAAATAGTGCTCCCACTGATTTGTGATTTTTGTTATTGTTTTCTTAAAATGTACTCCCAGTATGAAATTTTGCCATTTCCAGAGAGTGTGTGATGACAGCTATAGATAGATACTGGCTTCAGCAGTGTCTGAAATACAAATTCCTAAGCAGCAGAAATAGAAATTTCTAAGTGGCACTTTGAGAATCAAAATTTTTGGAGGGCACATGACCAAAGCACATGACCACAGTAAGTGCTATTTGCAGTTTTGTCACAAACTAGAATGCCCTTTTGGTCAGAAGTCAGAGACACCACAAAGTCAAAACAGAGAAAATTTCAAGTACTCCATTCCACAAGATACACAAAGATAGACGAAGCATTTTGGGTCCAGAGCTCTCAGCTTTGCACATTTCCTCAGGAAGGAGTTGAAAAAAGAAAAATACCCACAACACTATTCCCTAAGTTCCTAACACATACTATGCAAGTACAGTCATGATATATCCATCAACCTGATGAGAGGTAGTTGTACCTGATACAGAGGAAATGCATGAATAGAGAAACTCAGAGAAACTTCTGACAAGCTGTAAGAGGTAAGACTAAAGCAAAAATAGCATAGAAGAAAACGTACAAGTGGTCCCCTGTTGAAAATGAATACCAATATTACCATCCTCCAAGTCCTGACAGGTTCCAAAAGTACCTGAGTACTGACAAGCCATGTGCTAAGTCCATAAGGAGGCTACAGGAATGGATGTACAAATTATCAGCCAAATGCAAATGCACAAGCAAAACACAGGAAACATTTATGTTGAGAAAATTTACAAAATGGAAAGTCTTGAGAGAAGGGGGGGGCTGCAGCTGTCCCAGTGCAATCCAGAGACTCTGAAAAGAGACAGAGGACAATGAGATAACACCTCAGAGCACCATCACAGGGGCTGCAATTCCCCTATGCCAGAGGGCATGACTTTCAGTTATAGGAAGGCCCCTTTCCAATTTATGACAGGATTGAAGGTCCTCAGAGTGAAAGACCCAGACAGCTCATGGTTTTGTTCTTGATACTGCTGGGGATACATGCCACAAATATGCTTGTCAGCCTACCAGTACTGACATGAAACGTTAGTTCATTACAATAAGTCAGGTAATCTTTTCTTACGTGCAAGATATTCTAAGTTATTTCCTATACTAATGCATTTCTTTCAAGAAAAAAGTAGGAAAAAAAATCAATTATTAAAAAAACAAAAATAAAAAAACAGTAAAAGGAGAGAGGTATGACTGAAACCACACAGTAGGATTATTTAAAGCACTTACAGCTGCCAGTCAGAGAGTTAGAGCCAGCCGCAATGGAACATACTGAAATATCATATATCATTTTTTGAAGTGTGGAGATGTTTCTGGCAGGTCTACGGTACTGTGCACCTACTCACTGCACAGTACTACATGGTAAAACTGATAGCAAAGATAAAAGACAAACTAAAATGCAATTAGACAAAACTAAGATCTGCAAGTTTTAGTTATCATTTCATACCAGCAAACTAAAATGTTCGCAATTATTGCACACATGCATCTCAAATTTCCCCACTGCAATACATACAACATAGCACTACTCAAACTTGAGTCTGCAAACCCACACAGGTGGGTTTCTGTACCAGGTCTGAGAGCAAATGTCCTGTCCTGGATGCGAATAAGGGGCCACAGCACTCCTCTCATAATAGGCTGTTACCAGAAGAACAACCCATCTGATCTCATGTTTTACCTTTGACAGTTTCTGGTAGCTGCTGCAAGGCAGAACGCTCTGGTAGGCTTTTACTGGTTAAGCCAAATTATTGAAAAAGTTCCCTTTTTCCCTTATCAGAGGTTAGTTAATGACTTCATTCTTCACACTTATGAACATTTTTGAGGTTCTTGTAATTCACATGTTGATGTTCAAATCTGGTTAACTGTGGCAGCTAGCTGAGCCACAACAAATTGCCCTCATCCCAGTGAATATACAAGGAATGATCATGAGTTCTTTGCTGACATTAGTGACCTCAGGAGCTGACCTACCAGCTGATGGAACATTATATCATGATATCCATCCCATCCCCGAGTTATGCAGTGCTTGTGCAAAGCCCTGTGTGATAATGAACTGAAGGAAGAACAATGCATTCCCTCGTGTGAAAACAAAAATCCCTCTAGCAATGTGATTAAATCACATAATCTAAAACCTCAAAACCCAGCATAATAAAGTCAGCTTTGTTTAGAATAGGATCCTTTCAAAATTACTTGCCACTACATCAGTACATGCTTAAACACATCTTACCTAGGAAACATGTCTGTAATACTCATTAGGCTGATATTTGTAGTAGTTTAATCACATGCCTAAGTGTTTATCTAAAAATGAGCAAGATGTTGCTTGTATGTTTAACCGTCATAAAACCCATAAAGCCTGGTATATTTCATTTAAAAGTGTGGGCATTTCAAGTTTCTATTTTTCTTACATAAATTAAAGGTTAGTATTCAATACTAAGGTATTCACGACCCATAAGAGCTTCAACGACAAGCTACAGATAGTGCCCCTTGACTTCCTTACACAAGGGGGAGTTGGAGATCAACTTGCATAAATTACACGTGCATTTAGGATCCCTCCTAGCAAGACTCCAATTGGTTTTGTGCCAATACATCTCAATGATCTAAATTATTGTAAAATCGTTTACTTAAGTACCAAGACACCAGTTTTCAGGTCTGTCTTTACAGTCAGCGGTGTACTTTTCTCAGTTTGCTGCATGTTACTGTAAGATAATCCACCTGAAGTTAAGCACCAATCCTTCACTGGGGTTCCTAAAGATGAAATCCAGTCAGCCACATTTTCATTCTTTAAACTTGCAAGTTTGTCTTAAACTTTTCAAATTTTACTGGAAGAAAAAAAAAAAAGAAAAAAAGACTAAAATTGACATTCTATGAAGTACGAAGGCAAGACTTCTACAAATATCCTCTTCTTGAGTAAAAATACAAACAATACTATGGCAAGCTGATACCCTTGCCTACTGTATTACTGAGAACCAAAGCATGAAGGAGCAGTCCATTTCTAACTCTGCAATTTCCTCGATTCTTGAATCTCCTTTCCCTATTTTGAAAGATAATACCCACGACAAGGCCAAAGGATACATATGGCCTAAAAGGCATGAGAAAACTGGGGAGAAAGAAAAGTGCATGTCTGCAAGAAAACAAAATGAGACATTTGTTTTTTACAAGCAATAGTAACCAGGAATATTGGAAATTTGTTGCCTTCCAAGCAATACAATTTCATTCAGGAGTGAAGTACTTAATGCATTTCAAAGTACCATTCAGACCATTGCCATTCAGATTGATTTATAATAATTAAAATCACTGTTGTGTATACCTGATTATTGTATGTGTTCACATGTGTAAAATACTTTTTGGCAGGGCTACAGTTGTCACTGAAATAATTATACTACACTGCCACTTCATATAATTCCCCTCCAGGTATAACCTGGAGAGATAATGTTATTACTTTGGAATAACACTTAGAACCGTACACTCAGGAGGGAAGAGCTGCTTCACTGTGATGAAATAGATAAATTGGCACTACACAGGGTGCAATCAAGAGATCTGATACTAAGTCTGCATCTATTACCATAGCATCAAAATCCTGTGATATCATTGTAGCAGCCCTCTGATGTAAGTGTATTTCTGGATTACAGATATAAAACCAAAATCAAAACTCAAAAGGCAAAAACCGCAAAAGGATTAAAGAACCTGAAATAAGACTTAAAGTGAATTGACATACTTAAATTTTAGGATGCAAACTTAAAAGCCCTACCTAAAGGGGAAAAAAAAAAACCCCAATCCCCAAACATAAATACAAATTTTAAAATTATATAACAATATAATTTTAACCAAATTATGACAAAACCTGTTACCATCTAAATTTTTGCTGTGAGATTCTCTGGGCCTGGAGAACAGTTGTGCACCACGTGTGGGTTTTTTTTTCTTGGTGCTGAACACGTTGTGCTCTATCTCAAACCTAACTCCTGTTTTGATCCACAATCTAGGTTTCCTTAGTGCGTCACTGCTTTCTCAAAGAAAAACTTCAGAGGGATTTTCTGGCTAGCTATGACCTAATCCTGGCAACTGTGATATCTGTTCCCAGTTTGAGCCCTTCAGCCAGACCCCACCACTCTAGTGTGCCAGCCCTTCAAACTACTCATCAAGAACCTCATCAAGACATGAGGTGCTACAAAACAAAGCCTTGTGCTGGTTTTGGCTGGGAGAGAGTTGATTTCCTTCCCAGTATCTCATGAACGGCTATGTTCTGGATTTGTGCTGAAAACGTTGATAACGCTGGGATGTTTTAGTTACTGCTGAGCAGCGCTTACACAGAGACAAGGCCTTTTCTGCTCCTCACCCTACCCCACCAGCAAGGAGGTTGCGGGGCACAAGGATTTGGGAGGGGACACAGCTGGGAGAGCTGACCCCAACTGACCAGAGGGATATCCCATGCCGTATGATGTCATGCTCAAAATGCGAAGGTGGGGGAAGAAGGAGGAAGAGGGGAACATGATGGAGCCCTGCTGTCCTGGGGGTGCCTGAACACCTGCCAGCCCACGGGAAGCCGTGAATGAATCCCTCGGTTTGCTTTGCTTGAAGTGCACAGCTTCTGCTTTACCTGTTAAACTGCCTTTGCCTTGACCCACGGGTTTTCTCATTTTTCCAGTTCTCTCCCCCATCTCACCAGGGGGCAGAGTGAGTGGCTGTGTGGGGCTGAGTTACCGGCTGGGGTTAAACCGCAACAAGTGTCAAAACATTCCAATCTTCATGATAACAGCTCTTGCTGAAAAGACTGCTTATGTATTCAACCCACCAACTCTTGGGTATAAAATCTGCACACACCCTTTGGAGCAGAGACTGCAGCTCCAGCGTTCCTCTCTCTGAACAGCAAACCCCACAGGGGTGGCTCTCACTCTCCCACTGCCTGGCCCAGTTCAGCTGGGTCTCTTCTTTAAACCAAAGGTGTTCCTGAGGCCTCCCCTATCACCCTCTTACAGCCACACATGCAGTTCTCAGTAAGAACAGAAATACTGAGCCTTCTCATGCAGATCCTCAAAAATGTTACTGACCTACTCAATAAAATTTGATCTCCCTGTGAGCATCCCATTTCAAATGAAAAGAGAGACATCAGGTTTAATTTCCATCTCCGGGACAGGATATAATCACTACAGCTTTTGGAAAGAGGAATGTGCCTCCTTGTACATAGATATTAGCAAAAGTGGGACAATAAAGGGCTGTGATTTGCAACAAACTGCCAGGCCCTGTCTCTCAGACAGAAGTACTAACTTCTCTAGATAGGAATCGAAAGGCCAGTAAATTATAAGAAAGCTCACACAGGACTTAAGTCTCTCCTTTAGGCAGCAGGTGCATAAAAGACCTTCACTGCAGTGACTAATTCTTGTTGCTCCAGCTTAGCCTCTTTGAGGATTTAAGCCTACATGACCTTGCCCAGGTCACATCATATTTTCCCACACAGCAAGAAGTAAAGGCTGACACCATAGTAACCCAAATCTCAGCCGGAAACCATGGTAACAGGATCATCTTGCTTCAGGCATGCTACCTTAGGTACCGAGCACAACTTCAAAATGTTCAAAGTGAAATAAACTGCTTTCAAGCACATCAATATTCTGACACTGATTCCTTCAAATTATTACAGCATAGATTTTCAAGATGGCCCATAGCTCCTATTAGAACCTCTAAGAATAAACACTTCCAAACAGTCGACCATTTATCTTGATTCATCAAAGAACAGGTAGTTAGAAAATTCTGTCCTAAAATCCCTTGAAACAGCAGTACAGAAAGACATGAGGTTTTCAATCTGTTCACCTGTGGATATTCTTAAAAGCCTTTTCTGTGAGTTTCTCCTTTAATAGAGAAAAATGCTACAGAAAGTACCACCAGGTGCGCAGTCTAACCAAGATGAAGAAAAAATAGGAAGAAAAAGCCTTTTTGCACTGACAAGCTCTTTTCATTTTCATTAATCTTATGGTTATTTGTAGAAATCACAAGTCCAAGATTTTCTGACAGAAATGTGATTCTCGTGATGTTTTTCCTTTAAGCAACCAGCAATTTAATGAAAAATAATAAAAAATGTAACCCTACTCTTCAAGCTTTTCTGCAGGCTATACACAAATTTATGACCAATATGCCTATGGCATGCGTAAAGTATCATGAGGATCACAGTAAACTGTGTCTCGTGGATAATCACAGAAGCCTAATGCACAGGTTTCCTTATCAAAATGTGTAGTGGGATACACACACACCACTGAAAAAGCAAAGGGATAGAGGGAACAATACTGGTCAGATCTGAGTTGGTATCTAATTCTTCATAACCCAGTGACTATTTATTCAAATGTAGAGATCATTTACAGGAATTTAAGCAGTTCATTAATCACAGTATAAGAAACTGTTTAAGACAATTATATTTTCCATATAGAATACCATTAGATTTCTCATGTCAGAATGTTTTTTAAGTTACTTAACTGCCTGACTCCCACTGAATTCTTATGGAGCAGATTGCCCATAGAGGATGTCTTTTCCTCGATAGCTGCTACATGTTTTTAAGCAAGAGTCTCTTCTAGAAAGTTATTCTCTCATGTATCTGTCAATATTTTGTATTATCCACATAAACATCAAATACTTTTGTGAATATTGCTATTTTATTGGCCTTAGTCTTCTAAGATGTAACACATGTTAATTACGTATTTCTCTTAATTACAGCCTTTCTTCTTAATGAATGTCCTTGGCTGCTTATGTTGTCAGAAAGGGTAAACAGGAACACACCGCTTTATACCATTCGTTTTAGAAGTACTTCTTCCGTTCTCTATCTTTTTTTTAATACTAAATAGCTCTCATGCACACAGCCTATATGCAGACTCGAAATCGAATGCACAGAATATTCATCTCCAAAAAGACAATTTGTTTGGAGGAATACCCAGTATATAGAGGCAGAAAAAGATACTTCAAATTCAAGTCCATGCAGAAGTATGATTTGCCTATGCAGTTCATTAATGGCTAAAATACCTGAAGAGCAAGACTTGGTTACTTGGGGATCTGGGGAAAATACATTCTGCTCAGAAATAAGTTAAATAAAAGCTAATTTTTTTAACCCTATTTCCTGTTTGTCAGAGCCAGGCAGACATTCAATGATATTTCAAAAACCAAAAAACCGGACTGAAGCCAACAGTAGTATTATCATCTGATAACAACAGCTACAAAAATATCATTAATTCAGTAAGGTACTGGAAAAACTTATTCCCCTCAGACTTCTTCAGTTCTGTGCACAAAAGCAAAATGAGAAAGCGAATCTTGCGCTGCATTGTACATACTGGTGAGCTGGGATAAGCCTGGATTGTGCCCATCTGAAATACATATATCTGCATACAAATAATTTTAGAATGTGTATATATGCATGTACTAAAAACATACATAAAATATATTTTGACTGTGACCTAGCTCTCCAGCTGTACGTATCCAACTGCAGAAAAGCACCATATGCAAAGGAACTCATTGCTATGGATGACATAAATGAGTTCTCCTCAGTTGAAAGATGATTTTTGAAAATGTTTCTTCTTCTGAGCATTACACGTCTATCCCTATTCTAAGGCCTACTGCAATCTCATTGTTTTTAACAGACCTGCTAGCACTACTCTAGTCAACAACAGGAAATAACTAGGACTATCTTATTCACCTTGTGCTACGCACTCCAGCCCAAATTGTATGACTGCTCCGCTGCAGGTGTGTCTTGGGAATCTTATCACATTAGCTAACTATTGGCAACACTTTCCGCTGGCATCAGGATGCCTAAAATGTGCATGAATATATTGTGACCTATATGCATAGCTATTAGTGGCTAAAAACCTTCCCTCCGTCCAGTTGGAGTGACGTTACACCCATTTGGGCTCTTTTTATATCAAATTTATTTGCAGGTAAACATGAAACAAACCTGATGATTCTGTGGCAAACAAGGTGTTTCAGGCAACAATGAACAGAAATTGCAATCTGACAGGTTAGCTCTTTTGCTCAAGTTCTGAAGCTGCTATTATGGTTGAAAAAACATTTATGCAAACTGCACAGAAATTCACCTTGGTCTAGTGCCCATCCAACATCTTATTGCGCTGATGGAGTCTCATTTCAATGTAATCACACTTCCAGTAAAAATTGAATAGTGCAGGAATGGAAGCTTCGACACAAGTTATTCAGTTCAAAATACATGAAACACTATTAAACCTGGCCATAGGGGTTTTCAGGAGGGGGAAGGGATTGTTTACTTGACTGCATTTAAAACACATTTTATTTGAAATTTTTATTTTATAGTAAATATCCCTGCTGATCCCACTGCCACTTCCTTCTGTAGTAAACAAGATGTGGTGGAAACATAAGGCTTATTTCAAATCCTAAAAGGTAATTAAGGCTGAGATAGTCCAGAAAAAAAAAAAAAAAAATAAAAAAAACCCCACCAATGGTTCCTCTGTGCCTAAGGGAAGTTTTAATTAAAAGTCACAGGAGAATAATCTGCAAGAAACAAAAATGAGATGGCTGCTGCTAATTTGCCTGGGTCTCAAGCAGATAAACAGTAAACATGCAACAACTAAAGTTGCTGTGATTTTGTTCATTTTAACACTTACTGGGAAATCTCTGTTCCCTTGTTGTCTCCCTCCTGAGCACTCCTTGGCAATGCAAGACCTTGCAATGGGGCTGCAAACTCCAGCACAGCAAGTTTTTTCTCTTCTGTAGTGTATGCTGAGCTTGGTTCAGCGTTACGCATTTACACCAGACTGTCAATTCCTCCAGCACAAGGAAGGATTCCAGCTTATTGGCCACAAGCGTCTGTAAAAAAGCCCTGAAGGAACTCGGGTAAGGAAATCCCTTTTCCACAGGCTAAACTGCTTGCTGAGGCTGTGCTCCAGCTATTGGACACAGTTCTGGGTTCTCAAATTGCCCCACAAAAAGATTGCAGAGAACAGCCTTCTTTTGCTCTTTGAAAAAAAAAAGGGGAAAAGGAAGGCACCACCAGGCTTCGTCAGGTGCCCCACAAGGGATGACAAAATTTTGTCTGTTGGATAAAGTGGACAGCCTTACCCTGCCCATGCTCCTATCCTAAACCCTAAGCTTACAGCAGTAATGCAGAACAGGGGTTTAACAGTGTGTATTCATCGGCACACCACAGACCCCAACCTCAAGAACTAAGGAAATAACTGTTATCCTTTCTGCTTCTGGCCTGCAAGAGCCCTTCTAAACGTTCAATCAAGAAACTTGGGATCTAGACTTTGCTCTAGAAGACGGAAGTATGGTGTACTGTGTGCATACGGAATTACCAAAACAACATTCATTTGCTAACTAGATGAATAACAGCCATATATTTTACTTCTTTCCTCCAAAAGGCAAATTTCATCATAGGTGAAAAGCAATCACATTTGCTCAGAGATCTTACCTCAACTTCATTCTAACCAACTGACATCATGGATTAAAACAGTAAAACAATCCCCCCTCCCTATTTTTTTTCCCCTGAAATTAATTTTTGGTAGTTCCTTCTCTTCATTCACAACAAAGAAAACCACATCTGGCTTGGGTTTTCCTCTTGTTAGACAAGTAAAAATCTCTACTCCCATTTATCCGCATACACAGTAATTTTGAATTTTAAGAGGAGGGCAGCTCCACTTATAATTCAGTCATTTCCAGATAAAATGAGCTGAAAATCAGTTCTTCCTACAGTGCATGTTGAATTGTGCTATTATCCTACACACAGCAGGTGCCAATTTTTACAAAATCATGAAGAGTCACAATTATAAGTAGAATTACTTGTTAAAAGTTAAGGAGCAGATAAACAGCAAACAGGAATGTTGATTATCCAACAAATGGAGAAAAGAGGAAAATTATCTGTGTCTGATGAGACCGGTGTATTATTTTTTGTTCTAAAGGACAAGATGTATTTCTTTAAAAGGTAATGGTTGCTTTAGAATATTTTTAAAGGCCATTATTTTAAGTGTTTCTTACATTAACTATATAAGCATTTTTCCTCTGAAACCTTTACAAATACTATCATTAACTATTGTGGCATTGAAAAACAGAGATGCTGCATCCACTTACACTGCTTGGTAGCTATGTTTTGAGAAACCTGAAAGGGAATTGAAGAGGCAATGTCTGAAAAGTGGCTCTGCTGTACTTATCCATTCAGTTAGCTACCGTCCGTGCCTTCCAACCCTACAACATCTTTCACATGGAAAGCCCCGATTCCAGAACTATCTGTATGGTGCAAAACTGATACAGCTTATGGAAATATTGAGAATAAGGCAGGTGTGACTGATGCTTCTTGTCTACTGTAACTGTTGGCCATCTCATGAAAATACAAGTTTCCTGAGACACAGGGGAGAGAATGTGAAGATATCAAAGCGGAAACCTTTTTTCTTTCTTAGCAACATGGGTAAATCATACCTCAAGTACTGTTATTCATTCAACACTACAAGAAATGAATCAACACAAGTTAGATGTAATATTAAGAATCCTCCTGCCATGTACCTGCCTCACGACAGTTGCCATAAGCCTCACCCTCCTGTCTTGCCTCCTCTTGCACTGCTCTCACCAAACCTTTCAGCTCCAAAGGGATGCCCCAGCCTGGCAATAAAATCTCTGCCCCTGTGCAAACACTGCTGACTTTACTGAAAGCTCATATATCCATCTTAAGTATGTGATTATATTATCATATAATATTGCCAGTGAAGTCTCCAAGAATACTGGAATGCCAGTTATGCATTCTGTAATGCCAAAGTTATTACAGTACCTTGCTCCTTAATCTTGCTGCCTTTACCAGGAGTCGCCTCCTACAACTAGGGCCAATAGACCTCCATTTTACCAGGTGCTTTGGTTATTCCCCCTACTCCTACTAGAAAGACAGAAAGCACTTCTTCACCTATTTCTTAGCTGACTTCTGTCCAGAGCAGGCTCTTTTAGTGAAGTCAGGCCCCTCCCCTCCTGTGACTTTAATTTTATCATATCCTAGTTCCTGCCTGAAAATTTTGTTAGCTTCAAATTCCACTGCACTTTGTGCCACTAAGTTTAATTCTCTTTGTATTATCTAAAGGTGCTGTTGTTAAAGTCTATGTCCCTGTTTCCAAAAAAAAAGTGCATTTCCCTAGCATTGACTAAACGATCAGGTGCTAGAAAACAACTGGAAATTAAACTGAATACAACCTCTGAAACTCTCCATGATCCACTACTCCATAAAGCCATTGTATGTGGTAGAGACTGTTAATAGAATACTTGGACAATTACCAAGGCTAAGTGATGTAAAGCTCATTCTGCCACAATTCACCACCATCAGTTTAATTTAGGAGGTGGCCACAGACCAAAGTCTTATGTATGAAATGACATATGACCCAATGATATTTATTTTTTCTACAGAGGAAATATATAGGCATCTGTATAAGGGTCCCAGATGCCGAAACAGGCAAAAGAAGAGTACAAATCCTACATAGGATTTTAACCATCCTCTCTGAAAGTAAACATTACGATATTTACAGAAACAGATTTCAAGCTAAAGTGCAGCCCAATACAAGATTTACAGATACAGAAAAAAATGTCACAGTGGAGCAGATCAGCAGCTCACTCTCCTGCTCCTGCTCTGCCTGTCAGATGTTTTCAGGGAACTCTGCAAGAACTGCCTTTTGGAAACACACCCCCTAATGCTTAATTACACAATATCATGCCCACTGAGGAACTGTTCTTTCTAACCTCTGTAGGAAGGAAACTGTTTTAATCCTCCAGTACAAGGTAAAAAAACGCGAAAGGACAAACCCCATCCTGAGCTGAAATAGCTCAGGTTAAAACAGTTTTTACAATAACAGTTTAGCTCATTTTTGTGCAGTCATTTCAAAAATCCTGCAATATTCAAGAAGAACAGGAGACACTATGTAAATACAGTATTCGTGGCAACATTTTAAATGGTTGACCATGCATTTAACACACAAAACCTCTAAACCTACATTTCCCAGTACGGGTGCACCTGGAAACATGCGTATTAGCCAGTTCCCTTTTTAACCAAGAGACAGATATCTGATACTGGATAAGGAACACATTTCGAAAAAACTGAATTGCTTAGCTATGTATGAATTTGATAAAAACAGAACTGCAACTTCCCATAGGAATTGTAAGCTAAGCAATACGTGGTCCACAGAGTATACCCAAAACATTTTGGGTATCATACTTTGAGATGAATAACTGTGGTGGGTTTGCTGCAGCTGGCAGCCAAGCACCCACCCAGCTCCTCAGTCTAGCCCCTGCGGTACCAGGGAAGAAAACATGAAGAACGAGAGCAAGAAAACTCATGGACCAAAATAAAGTCCGTGAAATCACTCACCAGTTACTGTCGCAGGCAAAACACACTCATCTTGCAGAATTTGGCTTAATTTATTGCCAACTAACACAAATTATCTCTCCCCCTTCTCAGTACCACAGGTTTCACTCAGTCCCCAAGTGTATAGTTTCATCATAGTACACTGCTGCCATTATTACACAGTTCATATTTTTCCCGGAAAAACAAAGAAAAAGACTGAGCTTTCCACTGTTTCAAGGTAATAACAATTTTTGTGTATGATTCTGGGGGGGAGGGGTTTGTTCATCCACTTGTACTCTGACAGGAATGAGAGGCAAGTATCTTCAAGTGAAGCAATTTTGAAAATAAAGAGACAGATTACTCATATCTTTATAGACAGGTTGTAATGAATACACAAAGGAAGAAAGAACCTGACAGAAGCAGTGAATACACTCCTGAAAACTGGAAACACAGTGGAGAAAGGCTTCTGGTCTACCAGAGCTGATACCTTAATTAGGCAATTATAGCTATTAAACACTGACAAAGCTCCAGGCCTTGGCGAATTACAACCAAGAAATCTGTAGCAAAGTGGTAAGGGGAAAAGGAAAGCCCTCGGCAGGATTTGTGATAACTTACTAAGTAAGGAAGGGACTATAAGAGAACTGGAGTAGCAGTTAATGTAATTCTTTTCACATTAAAAGGTTCCAAGACCCTACCTAGAAGGGCCAAGCTTTTTATCCTGGACTCAGTTATGTAGAAGACAAAAGATTATTAAACCAGATTCAGAAATGCATGTCTTAGAAAAAAGAGGTCATGACAGACAAATTGACTTGAATTCTTTTCATATGTTAGCTACCTGGAGACAGTAGCAATGTAATAGATAATTTGTCTGGAACTCCGAAATGCATTTGATAGTGTGCCACAAAGAGGACTGATATGAAAAGGTGGCAAGTGTGGTTTTGAGAACTGACCAAACAAATTCAAATAGATTCAAAGAAACAGGCCAGTTGTGGAGTGTGGAGGAGAGCGCGGGAGCTCCTGGGAACATTACAACTGACACATTTAAATTACTTTCTAGAGTAGTGACCTTGGAAATGTTATGTTCAGAATTATTACACTTGCTAATGGCACACAATTTCTAACACAACAAAAACAGAGGAGAAACAGCAAACGATTTCAGAAGGATGTGGGTTGCTTAGGTTTATAGTCTTACTCATGGCTCACATACTCCACTTTAAAATACAGTACTTTAGGACAGGTACCTATAAAGTAATTCCACAGTACTGAAAGATGACCACAGAGAATAGTGAGTAGGAAAAACAACAAAGTATTGTGCTTAACACAAAAGATCATCTTCTAACTAATAATAGAGAAAAAGCAAACAAGTTGTGGGGTATTTACCATTAAAAATATATAGAAAAGGAGGGAGAACTATTCTAGAAATGCACACTAGGACATCAATTATGACGATCAAAGCCACAGTGAGTACAACCAAGAAAGATATGGAGCAGTTTCCCTGTTCCAATATTGGCTGATAAATATCTAAAAATAAGAAACAACTTAGGTTAAATGCTCAAGAATGCTGTTTTCTAGACATTAAAGATTTGTCGCCATGTGACAGAGTGGCAATCAGAAGAGAAGGCTTAACCTTCAGCAGAACCATTAGCATCTGAGTGGCAGCATATGGTAACTTTCACTTTTATGTGAATATTCAGGTTGTGTATATATGTGAGTCTGGTGATTTTACTGTTTATTATGTCCTTACCTTCACTAGTAAAGCTTACAGCAATAATTTTGGCAGAGCTGTTGCCTAATGACTTTCAAATATAATTAAAACCATATTTTGATATAAACTGTATTGCCAAAGTCAAATATATACCAGCTAAGTGAAATTAACCTTCAAGTGATACTTGAATAACAGTAAACCACAAGGGTATGTAAGAGCTTAGATACACTATAGTTTAATTATGTTACAATAATTCACCTCATTAATCTCCTAGGAAACAATAACCACAAAAGTTAAATACTGTAATTAACAAACCCTATTTCAAACTTAATTTTAATTTTGTATGACTTTGCAATATTATCCAGTGCAATTATATAAAAGACAAACAAAAGATAAAGCAAATATTAAGTTCTCTGGAAAAGATATCAAAAATATCCTCACCTCTTCAACCTGTGACAGGAAAGAAACAAGGCCAGCACTACACTGACTTATTTCTGTCCCAATCTATGCCACAATGGCTCTGTTTCATCTGCAAATAATCTCAGGATCTATGAATTCACAGGTTCTGCTAGGTCACAAGTATTCTGTGGATGTGCTTGGTTCTCTCCGCTATCTACATTCCTAATTCAAACACCACTTCCCTGCGAGGACTACCAGTTTGGATAACACACTGGAGCTTAACAATGGTGATTTAATAGGCATTCAGGCTTTTTGCCCTTATGTTGGATTACACAACCCTTTCTAAAATTACATGCAGAAATAAATCTGTCTCTGTCGCTACACTTGCCAAAGACCTTGAATTCCCCAAGGCTTCTTTAGCTACTTACAGTGTTAGAATTGCTACTGTAGGCACCAAGAGGAGCACACAGCAATCTTCATGGATCACAAGATCCCACCATATACACAGAGAACATTCCTCAGCACCTGCAATGCTTCTGCCTTGGGGCAGTATGGGTAAGGTGACATTTAGTGTCAGGAATGCCACGTCCCAGAAGGCAGGCATAACGCAGAAGAAAATTCTGTAGGTAGAAACGTCTACAACATGAACATTTGAGGATAACTGCCTTACATAGGGCTCTTAGGACTTGGTCTGGATGACAAATATCACCATACACAGAAAAGAGAACTGATACAATTGAAGCACCTCCCAACAGCAAGGGAAGCCTGGCACCCTCAGCATTGTAACTCAGATGGTATCAGTACAAGAGTTCAGCACAGTTACAGGAAAGCAGCTCTCTGCTATATCAAACACCAAAACATCTGTTTCTTGGTGATCTTCTGTTTACAAGAGTAATAGAGCTAATCTTTTTTTGTTTAACAAGTCTAAGTTCATACCCACTATAGGTATTTTCCATGGGGATTAAACCAGATATCACTTACATTACAGCTATAAATCCAAGCCTCCTTTTTAAAAACTTGCGTATAGATTATTTTCCTCATTCAATTGCAATGCCAAAATAAGAAGTAAAATGTTAGTCTTGATTACTTTGATTTTAGCTTTTTAACAAGTACCACATTTATTCCAGAAAACTTCTGTGAAATTACACTCTGCTTACTTAGCTGCTGCTTTTTGACCTTTTTTTCTTTATAGCTCTCCAAGGATAAAACGAGATATCTTTATCAAATCAGTGAGTAATAAACAAGAGGTTCATGTTCCCATAGAACAAAAAATAACAACATTGAGAAAGCCATGTTCAAAAATATATGTTGCAGAGAGAATAAAGCTCATTCATTTATAACATTTTTCCATTAAAACAATGTAATAACTACTGAAGTTCAAATGATATATGAGTGTCTCCTTGAAGAAGATATTCTGCACATCTGATAAACCATAAATACTATAGAATGTACCTCAGGCAGAACAAGCACATCTTCGTGTGATCCTGGAAAATATAGAGTGCCTATAATGATGAGTTATGAAGGTGAACCAATTTAATATATCTAGTTGCCTGGTGGACACCCACAATTTGCAGTTTAATCATCCACAAGTTACAGTGTGTTCATAATTGTATTAGACTTCGAAATAGGGCAACACTGGTTATATTAAGCTTAAAAAATAGCCCACCTTTTCATGTTTACAATAATTTATAAAGGAAATAGTAGCTACAAACAAGGTAAATTAAAGTATTAGAGATGCACTGAACAAAAGACAGTATATTGCAGCCAGATTCTTGAATCCACAACAAATAACAACATTATCATTGTTATCTTTTGTATTACAGATTTATACAAGGATAAAACATTGGTATTGTCATTCTGTGAGACTGGCGAGATTTTTTTTATTTTTCTTCTGCAAGCTATTCTGAAGAATATCAAGACTTTCAGAGTGAAAATCGAATTGATCAGTCTTGAACCTCTACTTAACAACTTAGAGGCACAGGCATTATGCCTACAGACCCAGAGCCTGGCAAAATTAGATTATAACAGAATCTCTATTTTATATAAAATACTTTAAAAATCACTGAACTAGATAGAGAAGGCTCATATTTCAGTGGCTCAGACACTCACCTGGAATAAAGCCCAATCATTTTCTAGCCCTTTTTTCTTTAGTAAACATTACTTTGAAGAAAAATGAAGCATGTACTTCTAGAAAGATTGAGAGATCATACTATAATAATCCAGGCTAGCACATAGTTTTTGGAGGCAACAGACCTTGGTTCAAATCTCTACTTTGAATTAAGCAGACATTTAAATACGATCCTTCTATTTTATTTAAAGCACTACTAGCAACAGAGACTGAAGGAGACCTTTCCTTCACACTACATCTGATCGTATTATGAGTAGGACACTTTGCTATGCATTGGGAGATACACACTCCCTCAGGTACATGAAAGCATTGGACCTCTTCAACATGCCCAAAAGACCAAAACAAACAACAGAAGAAAACATTCATGTAGCAAAGTTCATGGGGCTCTGACTGTGTGTTCATGTGGGTGGAAACAGGGGAGATGCAAAGGGCACTGAGGGCATTCTTCCATCTTTTCACTGGTTTCTGGATTATGATTTTACCCTGAGGATCAAAGTTAAAACTGAAAGAGGAAGAAAATGGAGGAACTGCTCTCTGATTTTACCAGTAGAGGAGGGCTCTACAACCTTCTTGGCTTGCACAATCCCCTTTCTGCTGGAGAATCAGGTCCTCACCAGTGCCCTTGTTCACAGGCCTAAAATCTCTGTGTGACAAGGGCTGGGCAGTGCTGAATGAAAGGCTCGGTTACACTCAGTACAATTTAAGGCAGACACTGAAAGCAAAGACTCCAAAAGCAAAGAAAATAAAGAGGCCTCACTTGATTGAAGTCTCTCAGCAATGGAGGACAGCTTAACAATGGTCCTGAATTTCTGGTGTCTTTTGCAAAAGGGATAGGGGTTTATATCTGTGTATGTATTTAACAAGTTTTAGCAATGAAACCCAGTAACTAACTGTTCTTTACCTAAAGGTCTTTATAAACATTTTCAAGTGTGGGAGAATATACTGATCAAAGATGACAAGCACGTAGCTGTGCAGATCTGTCACTGTTTCAACACAAGAAGCACAGTGAAGTCTGTAACAGAGAGAGGTCTCAAGCACTGCCTAGGGAAGAAATTCATGGTATTACTTTACAAATGGTGTCTCTTGGTATAAGCAAGGTAATTTCATGTCATTACTATGTTTACAGCTACTAATTACAGTATTTAAATTTGGTATGAGAATACTCCAAAAGCAAAATATTATCATTATCTGTACTCACCTATTGCATTCATTCTGCTGACACCTTGAGGACTGCATACATAGAAAGGTTAAAGCAAACGAAAAGCAGCACAGGATTTCAGGTAGATGTATACTGCAAAACAGTGTGATGGAGTACCCGGTTCTTGTCAGGGAACAAGTAGAATAATGATACACTATTTGCTGTATTGATCCAGGGAATGTGCTTAGCCATTTTGTTTCTTCCAAAGCAAGATACAGAAACCGGTATACTTCACATTTGTGAGAACAATGATGAAATTGCTGCCTAGCAAAGGCAGAATTTTTTTATAAAGCATCTAAGTCATTAGATGTTCCTTGGTCTAATGCATGGTCACATTGGTTAAAGGATCTGTCAGCAATCATGTTATAAAAATCAAAACAGTAATGTGTTTCATAAAATTTACTTCTAGCTTTTGTTGTCTCCCTCTAACAATTGTACTGGCACCATTCTAGAGACTGATGTTTTTTCTTTAACAATTAATACAGCAAGTAAATAAAATATTAACAGCAAGTAAATCTCAGGCCACATAAACGATATGGGTCCAGATGGAATCCACTCCTGGGCATTAAGAGAAGCAGCTTACATTGCTGCAAGACCACTGTCTATCATCTATGAAAAATCATGGACATCAGGGTATGTCCCTGATGATTGGAGGAGGGCCCAAAAAAGGACACAGGAAACTTCAGGACCACTAATCATACTTCAGTCCCTAGGAAAGTCCTCCTAGGAACAAGTCCTTGTAGAAATTATTACAAACCAAATGAAGCAGGTTTTTGAGAAAAGACAGCACAGATTTGCCAAAGGCGAATCATACCAGACTAACCTGATCACCTTCTACAACAAAATAACATTTTCTGTCAACACAGGGAGAGCAGTAGATATTGTTTACCTGGACTTCAGCAAAGCGTTTGACACAATTTCCCACAGCCTTCTCCTGGACAAACCAGCAAGGGACAGATTGGATGAGTGGTCTGCAAGATGGATTGGAAATCAGCTCACAGGCCACATTCAGAGGGTGGTAATCCACAGTTTTTACTCAGGCTTGCAGCCTGTCATGAGCGGAGTCCCCCAGGGATTGATACTGGGCCCCACGCTGTTCAACATCTTCGCAAATGCAACTCCACCGATTTTGTTGGTGACCCTGGGTCACTGGGTGGTGAGGTGGACGCATCAGAAGGGGGAGTCATCTTACAGACAGACCTGGACAGACTGGAAGAGTGAGATAGCAAGAACTGCATGCTTACCAAAAACAAAGCAAGGTCCTGCACCTGGGATGAGACAACACAAGAGCACAGTCCAGGCTGCATGGCTGGAGAGCTGTACACAAGTCAGCAGTGATGCAGCGACAAAGGCAAATCAGATCCTGGGCTGCAGCCACAGGGACACTACTAGCAGGGACAGAAACATGATCATCCCACTCCATGCTTGTCAGGCTGCACCCAGAGTACTGTGTCCAGTTCTGGTCCCCACAATTTAAGACAGCCTGGAGAGGGCCCAAAGGAAGGCCATGAAGATGATCAAAGGGCTGAAGAACCTGCCTGATGAGGAAAGACTGAAGGAGTTAAGTCTTAGAAAGCTTAGGGGAAAACTCGCCACAATATTCCAGTACTTAACAGGCAGCTAGAAAGGGGCAGCTACAGAGAGGACAGAGGCTCTTTCTTCACAAGAAGCCACAGGGAGAAGACATGGGGCAATAGGTACAAGTTGCATGGCAGAGGTTTCATCTTGATAGAAGAATTTTTTTTTACACTGAGAAAACCAGCCCCTGGAACAACCTCCCTACGGATGTGGTAGAGTCCTCATCAGTGGACGTTTTCAAAACATGACCAGGTAGCATGCTAGATAATCCCATTCAGGTTCCCTTTCCCACAGAACTGGGGCAGACAATCTTCTAAGGCCCCTTCCAATCTAGGCTGTCAAAGGTTCTATGATTTTTCCCTCGGAAGCTAGTCAATAATAGTATGGACTATATTCTTCCAGAGGCTGCAATAAAAAAACCAAAAAGGTAGCTAATATAACATTCCTGTTAACTCCAGTCTTCTTGCTCTATTATCAGTGAAAGCTTAAAAAAAAACCAACAGAACACTATAAAGCCCTCTCATTCCTCCCCAAAAGACAATCATATAACAAGATCTCTAATAAAAAAGGAAAAGATTAATTGGAGAGCTGCCTTGAGAGACCAAATGTTCCAGACCTGACAGTTTTATAATGTAAGTAATTAGGGAAACATTATGAGTTATGTTATCAGAGCCAGCAGCATGATCAGCAATTGTTTGTATTTCAGGGTCTATTCATGAGTACAGTATACAGAAAGTAGAGCACTAAAAGCAGATGAAACAGATGTTGATGGAATAGAGCTGACTTCTCAGCTAAATGCTGTTCTCATCCTGCCAATGCCTTCAATGAATTTATCCCCATTAAAAGAAGTTTAATCTTCAATAAAAACAAGGAAACTGTTGCCTATGAACACCGCCTGTAGAAGTTAATACAGAATAGACCTCTGCAGATGCCGCATCAAGTCATCTTCTTTTGTAAAGTGAAAACTGAAGATGAACACAGTAGTTCAGGGGCAGGGAATAAAACCTATTTGCATTAACCTCTATTCATTTCTACAGCTGAACCTGAGCTACCTTTCTAGTTTGCTTGAATAATTTCGGTTCCAGTGGGGGATCACATGTGGGTCCCTCTCTCAGCACATGGCTGGACAAGAGTTGAAAAGAAACAAGAGCCTCAACACCCAAAACTGAGAAACCGTGTGTCCCTGAACTGGTAATGCTAATGCCAGTGACCATTTGCCAGATCAAACAGTAAGGAGAGCATTACTAAAGGGGGAAAAATAAAAAAGAGAAAAAAAACAAAAATGTCAGCTTGAAAAAATATCCAAGCAGCACGAAAATTTGTAACAAAGGGGAGAGAGAAGAGGGTGACATGTTATCAGTAGGACATCAGCTTGGTATTTGCCAGAAGGAACCCCAACAGCATCAAAACCTCCACCTAAGTCTGAGGGAGGTGGAGGTTTTGGTGTTGTACCCCACGATGAGGGCTGTGAGAGGGGTGCATGCAAAACAGGGCAAGTGTGTAAGGGGGACTAGAAAATCTAGGAATCAGTTCCAAAAGAGCGTTTAGAAATTTGTAGGTACATATTAATATTTCACAAGTGCCAAGTATTATCTATGGTATGTCTGGTTATTTCTGAATGTATAATTCACTGATTGTCAGTTAATTATATGCCATTAATAAACCAATAAACTGCTTTGATCGTGATTTAATTTAAATATAAATTGAATTTTCCTCTATGACAGTCGGTTTTTTTCATCAAAACACTTATTTAGCTTTCTTTTCTCCTTACTCCTGTAGCTGTTTGAGACCATAACTGGCATCATATGTTCAAAGATACTAATTTCAGCTGAATTGAAACCTGTTTTGTAATCAATTCTATTTTTGGCTTTGTCAAATGAGAATTGGCAAACACCATCAAAAGGATCACAGATATAGCAAAACCTGGGATGTTTATGAAAACCAAAATTATAAATATCAAACAAAATTTGTCTTCCATCACGTCATATATCTGATCCCAAATCACACGAAAAATTCTACAAGTGCATGCAGTGCTTCCCCATAGCAATTGATTAGGCAATTAATACTCCAAAATGAAAACAGTATTGAATTTACAGCTTGATTAGATATTTGAGGAAAACTCCAGAGAAAATCAAAACAATGCAAGTTTTAATTATTAAAAGCTGTACTTTCCTGCAAAATATTCTAGTCAAATTAGTGGCATTAAAGAAAACCTCCTTGGGAAAATACATCTTTAATGAAGAACTTTTATGAAAACTACATTTTAAATCATCCTTCTGATACATTCTCTACTCTTATTACCAAGTCCAGGAAAACAATGGGGAAATAAAACGATGTGTTTTATGCTGCAGGAGTAACATAAGAGCCAGCATCTTCAGGCTGAGGAGAGGTGAGCGACAGATATTGTTTGTGAACACATGCATTGCCAGTTTAGGTGAAGAGACAATATTTAGTAGCTGCTGCTCACCCTGATCGAGGTGGAGCTATAGGCTCACATCCACAGGTCTGCTATGTGACCAGAGGTTTCCGTTAGCCCACTTCTTCAGCTTGGCTTGTAGAAAATCCAGAACTCGATAAAAAGGGATCATAAAAATGTATGAGTTTGGGCAGGGTAAATTCCATTTCACCTTTCTAACTAATGAAAACTCTTTAACAAGTTACTTTTTGGTAACTCATGACACGTTTTAACACTGACCTAGTAAGAGGTTGATCTTTGACTTTTACTAAAGCCATTGAAGAGGACATCCAAGTGGATAAATATCTTTTTACACTAGGTATATAAATTTTCCTATCAAAATAGTCTAAGTGGCTTTTGGTTACAGAGATTCAAGTCCTAAACAGCTGCTTCAATCCTTGCATTACAGACAGAAAAATATCAAGGTAATCGGCATCACAACATCAGTATGCTTTATAGTTGAACTAAAGGTTCAAAATAATTTAAACAAAAGTAAATAATGTAGCAATGATTCATCTCAAAGGAATACTACTGTAACCACCAAATAATTACAAGCAACGATATTTATTAGTATGCAAAGGAGTTCAATCTGTTTTGCTTCCAGAGCAGCTCAAAGGATAAAAAGCCAAGGAAGCGGTACACATTATAATAAATCACACACAAAAATTCCCTCTTTGTTTCAGTGAACATCTTTACTCTGGAGGCACAGAGTGCAGAGCTTCTTGCTGAGAGAGAAAAAAAAAAGTCTGTTTAATTTCTATTTCCAGTGATGCATTGTGCCTTCAGAACTCATTCAATTGAAAAAGTACAAAGGTTTCCATTTACAGAAGTTTTGTCAAAATGATTACAGAAGTTGTCATGGAACAATTTCCAAAACAAACTGTGTTATTTTCCTTTTATGGTCCCCTTGACATTTTTAGTTCTTTAGTGGTGGCAGAAGTTTCTATTTCCACAAGAGTGGCAGTGTTTTTTCTGATAAATAGCAAAAGTTAAAAAAAAAAAAAAAATAAAATAAACGAACACACAGGCATCTGGGAGCGTATTGAAAAGCCAAAACACTGTTATCTACTTTGTGTTTGTATGTATAAATGTATATGTATGGGAAAAAAATGAAACAACAGAGGGAAGAAAACATTTTTAAAGCCTTTTAAAGATACTGCTTCTCATAAATTCCCGACAAACTCATTTTTGCCTTTGTGTATGCATCATTGTGAGCAAATGACAGAACAAAAATTATATATGTATGCTTTCAGAAGCCACACAAAAGAAAAGGTGAACTGTAAAATAAAATCTTAAGAAACATGTCAATTTGTTCTAGCAGGACATGAGAAACACAATACATTCTCTAAGAAAACATGGCTCTACTTCATCAAAATAAAACGAGCAGTTTAAACAATAAGGTCAGCTATTTGCTACTGTGTCATTTTATAAAAAATGTTATATCAAGACATTAGCGATGGAGAGGGAGCTCAGAATCTGATATAAATAAGGTGTTTGCTCCATAAAAATAATGACGAATGTTTTAAAAAATGTAATTTCTTGCAGTCATCTCAGGGAAACTTTGTGAATAGCTGATAAGATCCTCTAAGATGCTCAGAGTGCAGTTCCCTTACATATTAATGGACAGTGTACCTATCAGAACTACTACCTACACTACAGATCTGTAGCCTGTCAGACTAAAGGAAATCTCAGGGGATACACATCCTGCTGTGCTTGTAAGACGAGTTATTCACTGTCTCTGTAAGTTGAAAGAAAAGTAACTGAGAAACATCTTGGTACTTAAGAGCGTTTGCACCAGACCTGAGAGATGCTACTGTCAAATCAGCCTTTTAAAACAGAAACTAAGGAGACTTGGTTTCCCCGAAGCTGTCCCCTGGACAAGCTGCTCACACTATCGTCTCGGTCTGCCTCATTCATCTTCTGGCTTCAGAAAGAGAGTGTAGAATGCAATAGCTGGTTTCCAGCTTCCAGGCTATTGCACTTTCTTTCACGTTTATACTTGCTTTCACTTACAGTTCAGAGAACCACAGAATGATACAGCTTGGAAGGGACCTCTGGAAGTCATCCATTCCCACCTGCTTTGATCTGGGCTAGTCAGAGCAGCCTGCTCAGGAATACTCCAGCGAAGTATTGAGCATCTCCAATAAGTGAGATTCCTTTCCCCACCCAATCTGTTCTGGCTTTTGACCACTTTCAGGATAAAAATGTCTTCCTTACGTATACATACACATGTATATATCCATGTGGAATTTTCTACATTACAGCTTCTGTCCTTGGACTGCCAATCTACCACATATAACCCTGGTAGTAAAAATCAGTGCAGTATTAGCAAGTTGCCTAAGTATGTATGCAAGATTCCAACAAATCTATAGAGTACTTCACTGAAGTGCAAGTCACCACATTTTTATTATTGTTGGTATTACACTGAATGCAAATGCACAGGAAGCAGCTCTACAGCACACTATGTCAAAAACAGTCTCCAGGCAAATATACACTGATCTGTCTGCAACAGAACAGTGGTAGCTAGAATATATGGCCAGTACCAGCTATTTTCTGGTGATGAAATCCAAAATCCAACCCTAGCATATACTTCTGTCGTGCTGCCAAACAGACTCATTGTCTGGTAAGTCTCAGTGGAAACAACAGACTATCCCCTTCCCCCAGTACATCACCCCATACAGGATCTGCAAGGGCACCTTGACTTAACATGTTTACACCAGGTTTTAAAATGACAAATACAATGAAACCAAAGAACTCCCAAGAGAAAAACATGGGAGAGGCATAGCTAAATCCTGTTATCTGCACTGAAGACTGTCAGAATGATGAAACAAATGAGAAAATTATATCCAGTAAATGCCACTATTTTTTAAGGTACGCTTCGAGTTTTAGCAACTATAACTACAAATCGCTGTGTACATGTGTATCAAACACCTATATTTTTAATACATTAGAAGTATACTACCAGTATGTAAAATTGTACTGTTATATTTCTAGTAGGTAACTAATTGCCTGTATTTATTGTTTTCAACATAGACAGGTATTGATATGGCTCCCTGTCAAGCCCCTTCAGAAATTCACTGAGCTTCAAGTCCCAGTGAACCGCTGAAGGATTTCCAATACCTTTCATGAATTACAACGGAAGTAAATCAAAGCCTTACTTAAGAAACAGCTTCAGACGGAAAAGTCTGCAGCTCAAGCACAGGCAAAAGGGTCTCTGAAGGGTACTTAGTTATGAAATAACAACAGGGTCCATCTTCTTCCATGAAATACCGTTTTGGCCTCTCTCTAACGTTCCACGAAACAGTGCACAATCTTAAAAGTTAACAGAGATAATTTAAGCATGAACTTAACATATCTTTTGCAGGCTGGGACAGAGGACACCTCTGATAGGTCCTTACCTTCCATAGTCTCTGAAGACGCTCCCTGCATAAGCAGGCAGACTACTGAAATTAGTATCTAAGTGAAATTCCTGTCATGCTGTTCTTTCCAATGGATCAAACAAATTCACAACAAAGCAGACTGGAACTGCCTGCTTACACAAACACAGCTAAACCCTACAGACTTTGTGCTCAACAGTCTTCACTGCAGCCAAGAACACAGAAGCTTGCCTTTCCCATGAGTGTCTCATTTGAAAAGCAGCATCCTCCCAAAACAGGTGAGTTCAAGAAGGCATTTCCTTGTAGTTATCTAGTGCAACTGGTTCTAAACATGAGCCAGACAATTATAAAACAGAACTTATTTTCTCTTGTTCTGTAACCAAAGTTTATTTGTGGTCACAGACAAATGAGAGCTTTCCTGAGTATTCTTCCCGTTCCCCCTCCCCAAATACAAAAAAAAACCAACCCACCATCTGCTTTACCAAGCAGTCAAATTCTCCTTTTTTACCACTTGTGTGCAGATTTATACTAGCTTCAGTGGGGATTCTATCATAGCTCACAACACCCATCAGAGGTTTACAGGAGAAGAGATGATCCAATACAAATATTTGCCAAACAACATGCATATCAGGGGGATGGGGAGGTTTATATATGGGAACATGAAGTTTTAGAAATATAAATAATGGAAACCATCAGTAACTTAATGATAAGACAAAATACTGATAATTAAATTATTTTAATAGTATGTCAAGATGAGGAATAACAGTCTTGAGAAATGAGAGTGGTAAATTATTATCCCTCAGGCTCACTCTACACATTGTTGTTCAAGTGTGAAAAATACAATATGTAAACTCCTTAGCTATATATTTAGCTTTAACACTGTATTAGTGTCCACAACCTCAGGGCTACTGTCTTCAAGAAGCATTCTGTCATTCTCACCCTTCTGGATCAAGTAGACTACTGAGAAAGATTAAGAAACAAGAAAGTACCAGACTTGATGGATATGTGGATTTTTTTAAGACCCTAAAATATGCAGAGAGACATGGATGTAGATATTCATAGTGTGTATAGATATACACACACACATGCATTCATGTACACAGACAGCACATCTGATACAGTAAGGCGCTGCTTTCAAATGGGATTAGCCAACTAAAATCAATTTCTTTAACCCTGTAAATCTACAAGTAGCTGCCACTTAGATTCCTTCCTTATAAACACTCAAGGCCAAACCCCAACATCCTTCAGGAGCTCAGACATCTCCATGTGATTTACTGAGTTTTTTTCAACTAAACTGACTGCGGTATAGGTGTCTGACAGACACAAAATCTATTTTAAATATAAATGAATGCAATTGAGCTCAAATATGCAAATCATACAACTATATTACAATGCTAGAAGTACAACAACTAATTTGTTGTGTACAGTAATTGGATTCTCTTTGCACAGGTTATTTATCGCACATACGTCAACAGAATATGCACATTAATACTTCCACTTGTGCTTTCTACTCTCACAAAAGCTATTTTGCCATTCCTGACTTTTGTAGAGATTCTTTATCCTTTTTTTAATTGTAAAAACTCTCAATAAGTACAGTGGATTCCTCCCAATTGTTATAACTAGTTTTTCGTGTCTTGTTGAATGTAACAGCTTAAAAGCTTTGGCTTCAACTGCATTTTTTTAACCTCCTGCCCTTATAAATATAGACACTTTTTCTTAATAGGATTTCCAATTTGACGTGCCCTGAGCTGCAATGCCAGAAGGATTACTTAAATTGTTGAAATTTAATTCTAAATCATTGCGGGTTTGATCACATAACTGAAGAGGCTTTACTGCATATTGTACAGGCACATGCCACACAGGCCTTTTTCACATCAGAATGTTTAGAAAAAACCGCATTTGTAGGGTAAGCTGATTATACTTCAGATTTTTGGGCTATGAGTCTGAAAACCATGATTTTTAATATTACAGTTTCACATATTTCCATTTAAGTAGATACTCTAAGGTTCAAGATCAAGTGATTCCTAGGTCTCTAAATATGGAAGTAAGATTGAAGATGAATGACAAAATAGTTTATCAGATTTATCACATTGCTGGCATCTCTTCCACGACAGAATTAGATCCTCTAGCAAGAAAGCTTATGGGTTTGGACAAGGACTTTGTTCCTTTTGCAGTAAGCACAAGAGGAAAAAAAAAACCTGAGTGTGAGGAGTCACGATCCTTGAAGTATAGGAAGGAAAACCATGAGCAACATGATGCATGAAGAATATGTAACACAAGCAACCAGGATGACAGGAAAGATTTTCAGATGATTAAACAGCCAACATCAACAGAAAGGCCACGTGAACTAGCTGTTCAAGTCTTTTAGAAAGGTAAAATGTTAGTCTTGCACACTGAATGCCATTAAAGCGAAAAAACCCTACTGGCCTACAATCACTGAACAATAAAACTTTACTGTACTCTGATCTTTTCTGTAAAATACACCGAAGAGTTTCATTCAACATTATCTATATCAAAACCCATAACTCCTGTAAGGGCTGAAGGCTGTCTCTTCAAATACAACTGAAAGTTCCTACTTCAAGTAAAAACTTTAATATTTTAATAGACATGAACTTGCTTATAATAAATACTTTTAAATTTTCATTTTTTCAAATGCCTCGAGCATTATTCTACAGAAATCCTGACATGACTTTCTAAAGTAAAATTTAGTACTCTACAAAGACAGTATCTATCTTATGGACTGCTTAAAAGTTAGATCTCTTTTGGGATCCTGAATTCCTACAGGACAACTCCATAGAGCTCCTACATGAAAAGTGGGTGCCTGTGGGCTCACTGTGAACAGCTGGAATTTACTGTTATTGCACACTTTGTCAGATCTGACATCTGATATTTAAACGAGTTGAGATTTATTTGTCTTCACTCCCTTCCGTAGTCCTTCCTTTTTTCTGCTCTCCGTTTAACCACTAAGAACGGCCACCAAGACGTTTACAGAGCTACAGCACAAGGCAGGAGAGACTGAACAAACTGGGTTTAATCAGCCTAAAGTTAAAAAATTGAGGGGTTTAGTCTTGCCTTAGTTGTGGTTATATAGAAGAAAGAACTAGATTCTCATCAAGCATGCACAGCAAAAGGCCAACAGACACATGTTGCAAGAAAATATGTTCTAATTAATTATTAGGAAAAATCTGCTATATAATTAGAATGTGTTGCCCAGCAAGTCTGTGGAATGTCTATTCATTGGAGATAACCCTAACTCAACAGGACACAATCCTGAGTGACACAATCTAACTCCAGAGTTTGAGTAGGATGCTGAACTAGATAACCTTCCAAGGTCCCTTCCAAGCTAAACAAGTCTATGAAATAAGCAAGTAAAGCTTATTATTCTCTGGTTAACAAGAACTTCCTGGATTAGCCAAACCCATTTTTAAACATACTTTAAAAACTGATCCACATTTTCACTTTATTTTTTAAATCTCTCAGGCTGAAGTTCCCACATTTTTCCCCATTTGGCAGCTGCTGCTGTATTTCACAGTGGCAAGGGGTAAGTAAGGACTAAAAACCACACTTCTGTGCAGGCTCAGGATATTTCACCCCATCAGTCAAGGTCATATTCACTGCAAAATTTTCCAGGGTAAGTATAATGCCAGTTCTTTTGGTAAACAACAGCTGTAAGTACATACACAGATGACAGCAGTGTTTCTAGTGGGCTCCCAGATCCATACAAGGGCTTTGGCAATTCCTCATTTCTACTCAATGCAAAGTTACTCCTGGCAGTACTGGAAGCTATACATTTGATTTGTCTCCAATCCATTCAAGACACTTTCCATGTTTAGCTTTGTCTACCATTGTGCTAGCTCTTCTGACAACAACATGCTTGTCTTTTCAACTGTGAGTCACCAGAAGGGTTTTACCACCATAATGAAGCATCTCAAGTGGGAGTCACTAGCATGGAAACTCACAGTGCTGGAAAGTTACCAGCTACCTGGGCAACAGTGAAATACATCAGTTAAAATATGGACAAAAGCAGCATCAAAAAATATCTTCAACTGAGAATGACAACAGATTTTTAAATACAGGCATTTCCCATGCAATAAAAATTCTGAGTTTTGACTAGCCCTAAAAGCAGTGTTTTCCTTTGAGGTAAACACAGGGACAAAGCAAAACAAAAACCTTCAGGAACCACCACTAATGCTATCCCTCAAATCTGGTCTGTCTTGCCTTTTCTCTGAAATTACAGTAGTGTTAGAAATCCAGGTATGTAAGATTTGAGCCTTTCATCAACCTGTATTACACTCCTTGGCACGCAATGTCCAAATATCTACTCTCAATGTACTCTTCCTTTCTGTGCAGTATCCATTACTGCACTTTCCATGGGTTCGCTCTGGATCACCTCTCCAATCTGTCTGTGGCTTGAAGTTTTCTACTTTGACTCTAGCATGTGTCTGAGCCCTGGGCATCTGGCAGCCAGCCAAGGTCAATCCACCACAAATGGTAACCTAGTGATTAATATATAATGAACTATTAATTATTTTTAAAGCTACTAAAGCTGCCGGGTGTTTCTTAAAGGATGGCTGACCATACCTGACAATTTCAATTTCTCTGAATGTGCGCAGCCATTAACTGGAAAACTGGTAAACAGGATATATCTCACTAATGCATCATACTGTGAGACAAATTTTCCCTATCCTCATCTGAAATCTTTTCATAATGGTAGCAATACTTACCAACAGTGATCAAGCACCCATTCTTTCAGACAAAAGGAATTTATGAGCCTACTTTGCAAACCTAATGTTTAATTTCACGTTTGTTATTTTTTTACAGTCGTAATCACCAATTGTGGTATTTCTTAAAATCAATAATGGATTGACCATTCTCCTTTGTGATAATTCAACATATTAAGCAAAAACCCAACAGGAAATTATCTCAATGAATAATACGTCAAAATAATGCAATGCACTTTAGCTCATATTCTGCTGATAGATTTAAAAGCACTCTTTAGGAAATGATAATGTTGTTTTGAAGATGAATCTACTTATTACAGACACACTCTGACAAATGATTTCTTTTCAAACCAGCAATTTGTAAGGGCCAGGTGAAAGATGCTATAAACTTAATGAAAGTTTGAAAAGCATAACAGGACTGAAGGCAATGCATCAATTTCTGAATCTCCAATCAAGAAGGTAATGTCCTTAATAGTTTTTTAGAGCTCTGTCTCTCAGAGCTACAACATTAAGTTATCCAGCTCATGCAGCTCCAATCTTTTCCTGTCTCACTTTTCTCCCCAGTGTGAGATTATGAAATCCATTTATCTTCACCCAGTAGAATACTGTAGCTATGGACACAAAATATGCTGCTATCAAGGAAACAAAGTGCAGTGGAAAGCCTTCTGATATATTTATTAACTGTTTAGTGTTTCTTTATTAGAGGAATAATATAAACTCAGGATCTACAAAATCCCTAAGCATTCACATATAATTGACCAAAGCACGTTACTGCAATGAATACGGTAAAGTTTGCTTTCACCATCCGAAAAATACCCCCAAGTACCAACTTTTTATTTAACAAAGACTGATACAAACCAAATCCTAACTCTCTGATAACGTACTCCATGTCTACCCTACTCAATTTTGTCACACACAACCTGAGAAATAATCATGAGACATTAATAACCTCAACATTAACTTAGTCCAACTTCTTCCAGAGACACAAATTCCACCCACACAGACTTGAAACAACGGTGCAGAAATCTCAGGAAGAATTACTGCTGCTACTGCAATGCCAATCTCTTCAACCAATAGTAAAATTTTCATCAACATTACCATCTTAGTTAAAACTAGGTATGCTGCTTCCTGCTCCTAGCACTTTATTCAGTTGTAGAACAAAACCAAATAATGTCCAACTGGTAGCAACCAGGTAGAATAAGCAGGGAACATGAAACATGCTTAAACATCATACTGTGAAATATAAGCTAACATTTCATTGAGTAATGTAAGGAACCCATCTCAAAATAAGTAGCATTCAGAAAGAAATAGCTGAGTTCAGTGAACACATGTATACCTGTACACAGTTCAGCCATCCTGCTGAGAACTGTAGCCATCTTCTAAGATTCAAACATTTAAAAACCCAGATGACTGGAATTGTTCAGACACATGGCCGTCAGTTATGCTTTAGGAAAAATGGAATCTTTCCCAGAATCTAGTATGGGCTTCAATTTTTGCTCTCAAGTTTCTCTGTCAGTTCAATAACAGAAACAAAACCCCCAAATTTCACATTAGAGTTCAATGTAATTAATGGTAGACTAAGAATTCTAAGTTTTTAGTTAATTTAAAGTAACCAAGTTACTTTAAATGGAAGACCTTTAAATATAGTTCTAATATTTATTTACATTACCATGACACACAAGATCTCCCATTTTAACCTAAAATGCCTTTGTCCTACCTATCATACAAATGCAAAAATGCAGAGTGGACCCTGATCACCGTTTACTAACATTCTAGAAGGGAAAGGTAAAAGATAGAATGACTAGAGGAACAGTAACAACAGCATTTGCAGTTTCTGTATTGCCAGTATTCCAATTCTCTCTGCAAAGCAGATGAATCCTGAAAAATAATCAGATTGCTTTGCAGGTGTGTCCTGTCAGAATTTCAGGACTGACTTACTGAATTAGAGATGATAGGCAAGACAGAGCCATGCCTGCCTATCAGTCTGGAAGTGAAGATACGCAGAGCACTTGATCACTGGACAAGAGCATCAGTGGAGCGATGCAGAATAGGATAGCTGGGAAGTTAGGGGTTACTTTCTCAGTTCCTCTCTCAAGAGTCCTTGGATAAGAAGTGGAAGACAGGAGGTAGAAGAGTGAAGGAAAAGAGTAAGCTAGAAGATGAGCAGAAATGGAAGGGCAAATCCAGACAAAAGATGGTACATGAGACAAGTGGTGGGTAACAGAACCGCTAAGAAATTTCTGTATCTGTGACAAAGAAAGCCATCTGAAGAGTGGGGGATATGTCAATAAATAAATCAAACACAGAAATCAAAAATCAATCTAATCTTCATGCAGACTGTTTCTACTACGAGTAGGGCACTCAAGAGCCTCAGAAATATATAACCCAGACCTCCATTATCTAGCCTCATCTGTTTGCCTGTATAAATCACAGCATCCCAGCCTATACCAACAGCCAGATCCAGATCTCATACAGCATCATAGTTGAAAAACTATGTCTGATCCTACAGACTGAGAAGGTTCATGATGTTCATGGCAGTGTTGCTCCTACAAACAAGGGGTGTGTTTTCTCTCAGGGAAAGTAAAAACATAACAGGAAAAGAAAAAAAACACCAACTGTTAGAATACAAAAAATCTTTGTACTTGAATCAAGGAAAATGGAGAACAAATTCCCCAAAGCAGCAGCACTGACTGTTAAATGTTCCATTCAGACACCTTTTTTAAAATATTGCACTAACATGTAGTATAACTGATGATTTTTACAAAACTGAGGAAATACGATAGTCCACAAAAAGCTGCTGAACAACCTCTCTGCCCATCTTTTAGAGCCAAGCAGATCCTGTTTATTGTAATAAGCATTACATAACACCAAAACACATAACTCCTTGCATTTAACATCCTAAAAGAAGTAGGAAAACTCAGTGGTAAAATTTGAACTTTAAGAAATCATAAAACATACACACATAAACTTTTTACCTACAAAAAAAGACTTAAAATCTTAGATTAGAAAGCTGCCCATGTGTTTGCTCTAATGTTACTAGAAATGAGAAAAATAAACAGATTAAGTAATCTTCAGTGAACTATGAAATACAGCTTTCACATTTTTGTTTTCAAGTGTTGTGAGATAAAAATTAGCAAGAGACTATCATTATCAACAACAAGACAATTATGATGAACCCTGGAGGTGATAACCTTTCATAAATATCTAGGCACCTTCAAGAATCCCTTTTCTCATACACACAGGACCTGTGTAATAATAACAGATGCTGCAGTCATGCAGAAATTCAGCATCTGTCTCAAAACTCCCGTGGATGTGATAATCAACATCAGAATTAACACTTTTATATATATTTGTGTGGTCACATTTTCAGCTGAATTACGGAGGCACACAGTACAGAAATGGAAAGCAGAAAAGCCACAAAGGTAGAGTTCAGAAAATATTTGACCAAAGTTCACTTAATCCTTCTCCCTCAGTTGTGCAAGTGTGTGAGTGGATGAATTATGTGGACACAACAGTCTGGAACAATCAAAAACCTGTAGAGCAACTAAATAATACTTCAAGGCCCTTACATTTTTTGTTATTAATTTACTGATTGTTTCTGTTACATGTACCATTTTCAGGGAAAGCAAAACTATTCAACTCTATTTGAAGTCTGTCAGTATGCTTAATATGCCCAAGAGTTGAGATTTCCTCAGAAATAACATTTGGGTTAAACCAAAATTATTTGAAATACACAAAATGTATTTAGACTTTTTATCACTTTCCATTTTCCAGAAATTCTTATCTTTGTTTAGGATCAAAATGTTAAGGAAAAGTAGAATAAAAGAGTAAATAAATAAAAATCCTTCTACACATTTCTTCAACACTCCACAGATACACACCAGCAGATCTATATTCCTGCATTTTTCTGGGTTACCATGGTTATCTGCTTTCCTTACTTGTTTGCATCAGAAAAAAAAAAAAAAAAAAAATTAAAAAAAATAGTAATAATCAGAAAAATACATATTCTGCTGCATCCTATAATTCCCTTCTTCATGGTAGCTTAAAGATTCAATGTAAAAGGGCAGTATGATTCACATGCCCTGGACAGTGTTAGGCACGTCATGTTACCAGGAGGGTCTCTAATCAGAATGACCTGCTCTGCTGTATTTCAGAGCCATGTGGGCAGTGATCAGCACTTACCAGTTAAAATGGTCAAGCAATAATTTTTTAATTCTTGGACCCCTGACGGAGGCCAACAGTGCACAGTCAATGGTAAGGCTTTTAATGCATGCAAATTTGCAAGGCATGATGCATTTAATAATCCCTCATCTGAGTAAGCTGTAAAGAAGCCAGCAGGAGGAATAATTAACTTACATTAATAGCACTCACTGTAGTTTGCTGCAGTGCCCGAGTTAAAAAAATAATCTGGAGAGCCAGAAGTAAGAGTTCACTTTTCAACAGCTATTTGCATTCTGATTCTCTGAAAACCTTTAAGTGCACAATTAGATATCAAACACTTGGTACATTTAACAGAGAGCAAGATCTGCCAACAGCAAACTACAGTAACACAGCAATTTGCCTAACAGTGGCAAAACCTGCTTTTCATAGGCACTGAGTTTACAATTAGGGAATGATTTCAGAGTGAGTCCTCATTATCCTGCATGATGGCAACTGATGGATCATTCTCATAAAAAGTCTTCTGAAATAAAAATAGAGATTGCATAATTGTATCATAACACGATACACCAGATTTAATTGAATGGAGTAATGCAAAGTGACATTAGCCTCATGAACTTCATGCCCTTTTAATACCACCTTGAAAACTATACAGTATGGAAGAACTCTTATGTGAAAATGTGGTTAGCGTGTACAACAGCTGTTATCTTTCAGTTTCAACTGTTCAGTCTCTAAATTTCATTTAGTTCACATTTAGCTCCACACTAACACTCTGTGATCAGGACATATATTTGCTTCTGATAAATGAAAATTATGATAAAGCAGAATAGATAGAAGTTCCACAGAAATAATCTCAAATAATTTTATTTAACACATCACCTAATTTTGAGCCAGAATGGCTCTCAACATCATAATTCTACCAATAGAATAGCATGTGACCCAAGATATGACTTAGCATGACCATATATGAACAAAGGTACAAAGCGGTGCATTTAGTTCAGATCACACAGCTTTAAGAAAGTGAGAACTCATTTGTTTATTTTCATTCTCCGTGTGGCAGGCTACATTTTGCTTTCCACTGTGGAATGAGTTATACGAAAGTGAATGTAACAGGCACTATTTTCAGAACACAACATTGTACATCTTCTGGTGAACAAGTGCAGTAGTCAGTGAGTTAAATGGAAACATTCAGTAGTTGCTTTCTCATGAAAACAATATGCTTACAATCTGTTCTACATTAATCACAGTTGCAGAGGACTGAATTACATTTTCATACCTATGGTAAATATTACCTTAATGAGATATAGTATTGAAGAGAAACCAGTAGGATGAAAGTGAAAGATGCGACAAGACACTGTCAGCGTTAGGTAAGTTGCTCTCAAGGAAAAATTATGGCAAAGCATCCACACCAGAAGAAAAAGGAAATTAGTTAACGTCTCCTGACTTGCCTTTTATTTCCTTTGCCTTGTGTTGGGAAATACGAAGCAAGAAAACAGGTGCCAGGAATGCTGATAGTCTTTGCAAACCGTGATGAATGTTGAGCATGGCTTTCTGGCTACGTGGCAAGAATCATCTCCACAGCTGTATTCAGATCTATGCATGCACGCACACCCAGGGAAATGTACTGACTTCTTTAAACATAGGGATGCACTTTATTATGCTCCCCTTCTTTTGCAACCACTGTGCTTTAGTATGCTTTTCCTACTCCTGAAGGTATGACAAGTAGCAAGGATGTTCAAGGGACAATGTACCAAGCTAATTAATGACCTCAGGAGAAGACAAACAAAATCCTTCTGAGTAGAGAAGTTTCAATTCAATCGCATTTTCTAACCTGTTCTTAAACAGTGGATCTTTTTTTTCCTTTACTTGCTATGCTTTTTCAGGCTTTGATTTCATTACCAGTCACCTCTCCATCTTCTAGACACTTCCCACTGCACATGACCTTTAGCGGAAAGGAAGAACAGTAATTCTCATACATTACCATGCTGTGTCTCGAGGTGCAGAACGATCTCATTATCTGTTCCACACCAGTTTATAAACCCTGATTATTCATGCAATGATACGAGTGGAGCTTCGCAAATGTGAGAGATCATGTCACAGACCTTATATTCATTAAGTTTCATTTTATTTAAGTTTATTAAGTTTGGGTTTTACTTTTACTTTTGCAAACTAGTGCTTAAACCATCTCATACAAGACTGCTGTATTGCTTCAAGTGGAATATCACACACATTCTAGAGTCTAGAATGTACCAATTATTTCCAAAAAACCACCAAATATGAGAACAGTGACCATGGAATGGTTTGGGCTGGGCTTCTTCGAAGGCCATCTGCTCTGGGGAGGGACATCTTCCACTAGATGAGGTTGCTCTAGGCCCCATCTAATACTGAATGAAACTAGTATTTCATTGTATATAGACACTTAGACATGGACAAGGTTACAAGGATTCTCAAGATACAGAAGGCAGGCAATAAGAGGACCAGATGTCTTCTCTCAAATCAATGTAGGCCTTCCTCCTGTTGATAAGGCCTGAGAAACAGGTAAATAGCGGCAAAAAGAAAAACAGCTAGAGAGCCTCTCCGGGTCATAAATTAGCCCAAACGAGAATATGCAGTTGATTGGCAAGATCAAACAACCATTCCCCTGTCCTTAACTTAAAGGATTTCCTTAAACCCCCAGACACCACTCCTCAAATTCTCAGTGCCTGCATCACAGCCTTATCTACCCAAATTACCATATGCAATGAGTAATGAGAACTGGGTGGGCATTTTGTGGAATTATAACGAATACATGTATAATAAAGGTATATAAACTGTAAACTACCTCTTCTTGGCGTGCATAAAAGGTGGAGCAGTCACCCATGCACCCGGTACCATAATAAAGTAATGTCGGCTTTCTAACCTGTCATTGTGGTTAGAGAACTTATTTCCCGGATTTCAGTGAGACATCCAAGCCGGCGTTCCAAGGTGAGAGTGTCCTAGTCACATGCAGCTTCCCAGGGCATGAACTGCCCGCGGGCCGCCAGCACCTCCCGGTCCCTCCAGGGACGCAGGAGCCGCCCCTATCCCCGGTACCTCACGAGGCTCGTGCTCCCCCGCTTCCCGCCTTTCAAACCGCCCGCGCGACCGTCCCGCCCCGCTCGCGCAGCACAAATCTCGCGAGATGTGCCGCTCGCCGCTCCCAGGCCTTGCGCTCCCCCTCAGATCGCGGCGCTGCAACTGATGCTCTCAAATCTTATCCTGAAGGGCAAGTATTCATATTATTGATTCATTTCTTTATATGTTTAAGGATTAGTACTGCATTCTTGTAGAACACTGGTGGATAAACTGATATTTATTTTAGGCCCTTTTAACGTGCCCAGTAGAACAGTATCTGACACATCACAGCTACAGAGTTCAGTGTACAGCACAGATTTTTGACACAGGGTTTACAAGAACATATTTCCTTCTAATTTCTCATTCCATAGCTGAGTAGCTAAGTCAGTCTTTTCTTACAGCATTTCTAGAAAGCTTTTGCTTGTGTCAGCATCAGTGTAACCATCTTTATCAAAAAGGAACTACAGAACAAATATAATAAAGTTACTTCACAGATCTCTTTCAAACCTGGAGTAAAACACTCCTGGAAGAGTGGCACATAGGGACTCTTCAGTCCTTGTCCTCTCAGAGAGACTATACACCTGCACCTCAGCTGAACAGAGAGCTGCATTCCAGCAGCACCTGAGGGGGATAAGCGGCAGCAAGAGAAAGAAAGTCTGGGGAGACTGGGGCTAGTAGGCCCTTTTGTTTTTTTCATTAAGGAAAATGCACCAGTCACAACACTGAAGGCATACACTGAGTATTGAACAGGAAATTTGTGGACCACACACAACACCCGTCAGCTTGTAATAAAGTAGGTGAACCACCTCCGATCTAGGAAGAAGAGAATGGATTAAGAAAAGCTGTTTCTCTTCTATAGGGATAATACTCTCATGTTATTACCAAGTCTTTTTGAGAAATGTGGGACCAAAAACACCTTAATACCTCCTTTGGAGGTGCAATAGGGCTGGGCCAAGATTTCCAGGAGACTTTTTGGTATGAGTCACAACCAACACCTTAGCATAGATGACAGTAAGACAGCACAGGTGACAAACAACTAGAGGATATGTTCTACTGGATTTGCTACAAGCAAAAATAGAAACTAGTAACAGCTGTGGAGGTTGAAGGCAGCCTTAGCTAAAGTAGCACTGAGTTTTTGGAGTTTAACATCATCAGAGAAGCAAGGACGACAAACCGTAGAATTCTGAAGGACAGGGGCAACCTGGAGAGTACCAAATGTGATTACAGTGCTCTATAGATAGAGAAATCACAAGAGAGGATGGAGAAAGCACCAAAGGATACCTTAGAGTGAGATAGTAGTGCAAAAATAGACTTGATATATGTGAGCATACACATTTATATTCCTGGGAAACAGACTGAATAAAATAAACTTTAAGCTATGAACTCCTACTTTCAGAAAAGTCTAATTAAAAAAAAAAAGAAAACACAAACAGGGCTTATTGCATTTCATTAAGTTTAATGAGCATTCTTAAAAACTATTTTTAAAGGCTTTATGGATTTTTTTGTATCGTGTTAGAAAGGCTTAATGTAAAATAAGTTCTTAGTGATTCTGTCCCATTTACTCCATAAAGAATACTGGATATTACTGAAGATGATGCTGGTTGGGTGGTGCGCTGTTGTAAATAGCCAGAGAAGGATCTATATCAGCTAAAAGTCAGATAGGAATACACCCCTAAATGTAATGAGCAGTAATGTAGAGAAAGAATCACCAATCAGGCCTATGGATTGACAAGTGGGGGGAATCAGTGTAACTCATATCTACAGAATAAATCCTTGCATAATTTAATTTTTACTTCCTTGTAACATGAAAGATTTTGGCATATGGGTCAAGTTTCTATTAATAAAATTTAAGTCAGAGCTATGTGCTTTGTAAACCTACTAAGCCTTATGCATGACAAAGAACTTGAGAGTTTTGCTGGAAACGATGCAGAAGGCATCTGTATTTAAACGTGAAATAACAGACAGCATATTGCATACTTAAGTTGTTCAAAGGCTAACTACTCTCACTCTTAAAATACCTACATCTTTTCTGTTGTCTGAATTTAACTTTTACTTTTACTTGGGGATCTTGTTCTACCTGCTCTTCTGGATAAGAAGCTATCTTCTTATAGTGGTATTAGAAGACCATATTCAATTTATCTCAAGCATACATGAACTAAATAGAGTTATTTTAAGTTAGTTAATTCTACTCATGCTTTTGACTAATTCTTTTTGCTCTTTTCTGCATACATTTCAACATGGTCACATTTTTCTTTAAATGGATTTGCCATTATAGTAACCATCTCTCTAATGCAAGATACATATACATTTTTTCAAAATTTCAACTTTTCTTGCAGATTGATAAATTACTGAATATGATGACAAATGCTGTGTTAATATTAATTTAGAAATACAGTAAGAACTCAAAGTAAGACAATTGGATTCAAATGCCTTGTGGTATGAGAAAAGAAGAAAGATACTTAAATCAATATGAAAAAAAAAAAAAGCACTAACCAAAATATTTAGAAATATATCCTCATCATGTGTGTTCCCTTTACCATACCAACTACTAAAACCGTAACTAATTCTACAAATACAGTACTAGACATTTTACTGAAATGAATCACATGCTTGTACGTGGATGAAACAGCACCATCATCCTACCTCTGGCTGCCTCAAAAGGAACTCTCTCAAGCAAGACCAAGAAAGTTAAACTTATATAGATAGTACTCAAGCAAAATCATATCTTTCACTGTGAGAAAGCTGGAGGCACAGCATTCTCAGAGGGAAGTTGCAGATCACTGAATTTATTCCTTGCCTCGCTGTGTTACAGCCTGGAATTAGCACCTGAAGGCCTAACCAAAAATACAGTAACAGTTATTGTCAAAGGCTAATCCTTAATCCTGAGGCTTATTCATGTCACAGAACATTATTGTTCTCCAAAGTTTTGTCAGGAGACAAACTGCTAAGATGAAGTTGAAGCCTTGCAGATGGTTTGGGAAGGAATGGGGGAAACACTCCTGGTTTCTTGTATTTAGCTGGGCAATAAACTAACATTTGTAGATAAGCCCAAAGCCTGTGACTATACCAATTTACAAGCATCCTGGGAAATAGATATTGCACCATCAGTCTCTAAATTTCATTTAGTTCACATTTAGATAGAACTGCAAGTTGGGAAGCAACTGGCAGAAAGAAGTTTTTTATTTTGTTTGCGGCGGGGTTTCTTTACGTAGATTAACATATGGTAAACAAGTACCATGACTTTAAAGAGAATTTAACAAAAAAGTTGCTTTTATTTAAGATATAAAACTCAGATCTTTTTTTTTTTTTTTTCCCTTGTTTCATGATGTTTGAAACCAAGCTGTGAAACTTGATCTGACTTCCGAAGCAGGAAGGTATTATCTAGATGAAATCTAGAATCTTCCATCCATCTACCTCTGCAAATCGGTACACTAAATGCATTTCAGTAATTCTGAAAAGCCTGGATGAAACTGCCCCTGCTCTTTAGAGTGACTCTTATCAGCTCAGGTGAGTCAACTCATCTTGAAGCACTGCCTATTTAAATTTATTCTCTCTATTCAAATGTCATGACATTTATGGCAACATTCCACTGCAAGTTCAGTCATGGAAAAGTCATGTTGCTCAAACACTTGCCAGAGTTCCCTTAAGATCCCACCCAGAGCCCACTGAAGGCAGCCACTGATGTCCGAAGGCTTTGGATTTAACTCATACAAAGAAACTTAAGTGTATAGAGTATTACATTAGGTAATCTTAAGGAAAGGTGAAACCATTGATTAAAATAGAACATGGGTAAAAATGTATCAGAAGTTACTTTAGTAGACATTCGTTAAGCTCTCTTCCTACTATGATCAAAACTGAAGTACATTACAAAGACAGTTCGTTTCAAACATGTATTCTTTACTCTTTGATCCTATTAACAGGAAAAAACTTCATTGGTTTTGTGCATTTCTAAAATACATGGCCTACCTTTAGTCTTACGTTTCAATGGGTGTATTTATAATGGTTTTATATATATAGTTATATATATATAGCTTGTGTCAGTTTGCTGTAAAACTGTTTCTTAAAAGTAGTAAAATTATTACCAAAAACCATTATGATGTTTTGCTTTTGGCAAAAATACTCTTTCAGCACTGAAATCTGTCCTTTCTGATTAAAACAGTACTTTCATCACAAATTTTGTAACCAAATTCATTTCCATATTGTAACAGCCAAAAAAATGTGGCTACCTCATTTGATTACAGTGTATTAGCACATAACTTTGGTTTCACTTAGGAATTCCTCTTGAGAAAAATAATGGGTCATTTTTCAGGCAAGCACAATAGAATCAACCAAGATTAAAAACTGAAACAGAAGATAGACCCTTCTCTCCCAATCTTTTGAAGTGTTCTCAAAACCTTTCTTCTCATATTGATGATCCACTTAAACTTTTTCATCTCAATCTGATTACTTTGTTCACACAGCTTCGGAGATTAGCCTGAAAAAAGTTTTAGCCACACTGTTCAGCAAATGCCAAGAGCTCATCTTCCTGTGTGATTACTTCCCTACATCGTATTACCACAAACAGAGGATTATATAGCCTACTGTAAAACCCACTTATTTCACTGTTACCAAAGGGAATTTTATTGTCATAAGGACCTACACGCATTTTTATCAGTTGAGTTTACTAAAAAACAGTTGGAAAGAAAATATATCCATATTCCATTCTCACAGCAGATGTAATTAATCATAAATCTCAGGGCAGATGGATCTGTTGTACAGGCTTGGAAATCTCTGTGATACTTCCAAAACCATTGCATTTGCTGTTTTGTGATGCTGCAAAACAAACAAAAATTGCTTGGTATTCAAGTTCAATTTCCATGTTTTTGTTTATACATCTATTCTGCCCTCAGTGTTTTCTGTTTTTCTTATTATTTGGCTTAAAGGATAGCCTTGACTAGGATTAAGATAGCTGTGTTTTGAGCATTGCCAGTTGTCTTCAACTTAAAGTACTTAGACTTGATCCAACTATTGTATTGCTAGTCCACCATGAATACTAGGATAGCTGGCTGTCACCATTACTTTTGTAATAATTTTGATTTTTTCTACCCATATTTCTTTCTATCTGCCTGCATATCCCAACATAGCATTTACTTCTAGTTTAAATGCTGTGAAGACTAGTCTTAGTTCTGTTGTAAATTGAAAGGCTGAGGTTTGGGCAGGGTTGTTGAGGCTGGAATAAAGTGTGTTCTGAACAGTCATATTTTACAATGAGCAGTACCTTTTATAAATGTAATGCTACATTGTTACTATTCTGAACTAAAGAAGAAACTTGTGCAGTCAGATATGCTTCTGCAAACTGTGTCATGTTTTTGGTCCTTATCCTGTATCATCCACAAATCCCTTCTAGTAATGGAACTTCAGATACAGATTGTGATACAGTTAAAGACACATAAAACTGTCCCACTATTACAAAACTTGAGCTGATCAAAACATACTTTTCATCATGAATCGAAAGGGATCACATGAACCCAGAGGAGATGGAAGTGTAAAGAGGACCTCAGAGTTTAAAACTGCCCAGTACATCCTCTGGTATTTATATTGCACCTGCCTGAAAACACTGTATATTACTTCTCATTGGACACCATATCAGTAACACCTTGCTAGCTGCGTAACACAGCTAAGCCCAGCCCACTTGCTTGAGCAAAGTGAGCAGAATGCTAAGGTGCTGTAGAGGAGTCCCGTGAGCAGTGTTTTCTACATTCTGTCTGAAGCTGTTCCTTATTTCACAAGAACAATAATATCTATGCAGTGCTTAATCATTCCTCTCACTCCCATGATTTCACTTTAAAGAATATTCCCAGTATTTCCATGCATACTCAAAATCATCTCCCTTGATTTAAAATAAATAAAAATAAAGCCACCAAATTGTAAAACCAACCAGGGCCTGAAAACCTGGCCATTTCTCTTTAAATATTTCAGTAATGTATTCATTGATTAAAGTATTTCATACTCAATTCTGTGCAATCAGCAGAATTACCATTACTCATAGCATCTCTCATTCAGAATCATCATCATCAAAATGCTAAGGCTATGAAAAGATTAAATTTGTATTGGCTTTTAAGCACTAATACTAAAATAAACACTTCAGCAATAAACATTTCAGCTAAGTGGCACTGCAGTCTTTTCCATAATCTGAGGAAAAATAAATGCTCATGAACTGTTTTCCATATACTAGAGGAGTTAGAATTGCAGAAATTTCTGTTCATCTGGTTTTACATTAAAACTGACAGTCATGGCAGTTCTTCCCAAAGTTTAAGTCCCTCAAGTCCATTCCAGTGGTAAATGTCAGCACTTTTAACTTACCATTAGGTGAGTCTCTAAAGCTCTACAGAAAATCTGGAAGTTCTAAGCACATTCCTATATTTTTACTTTTTGCTTGCCTGCCAGTAAGAAAGTCTTCCCATGTTACTGGTGTGAGGACTTGCAAATTTTATATTAAAACATTTGCTCAATATTTTAAGCAGAACATTTTAATCACTTGCAGTTTTACAGACACATATACACTAAAGGAATTTTAAAATAAAACTATAGAAATAGCCTCCAGCAATCAAAGTTATGTATGTCCCTTTTGATATTATCTGATTATTTCTGAACAGCCTGGTACCAGTAGGGTCTCAGAAACTTAACAGCTATGCCGGAAATAAAAATCTGTAACAAAACCTGCGGTTTAAGCAGTTCTTCACCTATATCACCATCAGCAACCCAACAGTTGGTTATGGAAGCATCTCTCCATGCAGGACACGTTTCTGTTACACCATCTTATTACATGCCCTGTTTTGTACGTGTCCCAGTCCATATCACAGAGCTATTCAGTTTCATGCAAATGGAATTTTTGCTGTTCAAAGCAACAGTATTAGAATTAAATCCTTAAGATGAGAAGTTATTTTAGGACTTTAGTGAAGTCGTGATGAAGGACTGAAGCAAAGATCTGTAAACGCAACAAGAAACTTTATCCTTTCTATTTTCCTGCCATGGAAAGTGAAAAAAGAGAATACTCTCTAATAATAGGATCATTCCCTAGGTTATTTTCCAAGTGTTCCCTGAATTCAATTTTTGGTTCTAATCTAACCTTATTATTTCAACTCCCAACAATTCTTAAATAAAATGTTTACAAGATGGAGTGCATACATTGTTTCTAATTATTTTACAATTACCTAGTTTGAAGTTAATTACATCCTTGGTCAGGACAACCCAGTTCATAACCACTAATTTACCTCAATTATTCAAATGGATTTAATTGATTTTTAATGCATTACTCAAATGCAAACATAGATCAAGCCTGATGTTTTCCTTTTGCAAGAGAAACCCTTAGACTGTTTATTATTTGCATAACTTTGTGAAGACATTTCTTCATTAAAAATAATGACGACAATTTTTTAATGGACTTGCTATTAATAAAACACCCTTTTTTACATTTAAGGCTGAAAGCCCAATCTTGCACATAGCCAAGTACTTTCAGCAAGGTTGCTAACAATGTCAGAGTATTACCTTTCCTTCTTAGTGGTTTTCAACTTTTTCAATTTGTGGAAGACAGTTTTTCCAGTGGAGAAGAAGTCCTTGTATAGCAAATATATAAAGATCCTGAGCACAAATATGGTTTGCATAGATTTTACTGTACATGCATTACAGAAGCCTGCAGACCAGATCAAAGCCATTCCTCAGAAATGCAGCAGCATGCAACTTAGACTTCTGGCTCTCTGGGGAAAAAGCAATACTCAGGTGGAAACCAACCCCAATATCCAGGTCTGTTGATGACTCAGATAAACCACACTAAATTAATTTTGCTTTATTATACCAAAATTTTCATTTGCGAAGTGAGGATAATTTATGAAGCAGACAGAGATCCTGTGATAAACAGCACTGAAAAACAGCCAAATGCTGATATTGATGAATTAGTTGTGGCAACAGAGCTTGGTTTTTTTAAAAAAAAAAAAAAAAAAAAATCCGAAACTTATTCTAGGAACAGTGTTCCATTCCCCAGGATTTGCATTAGCGCTTTGATAAGAAGTCCAACAAACTCCGCATTTCTTTGGAGAGAACAGAGAACAGCTTGTCTCTGCAGTCTATTATAATTACCAAACTGCACTGGAAACTTGGCAATTTTGGATTTCATAACACCCATGATTGACATTCCTAATTAATACTATTGTTCTTCTCCTCTGGCTGAATTTCCTAAATGCTAACCTGCATAGCATACACTAAAAACAGGCATTAAAGAAAATAATATCAATGTTAATCTCTAGCACAATTATATTAAATGCCTCAGCCAAGCATACAGGAAAGGACAGCATTCCTATAAATAATGGATCATTGCAATCTGATAATCTTTATCCTCCTACGCTAATAAGATGATAATCTTACTCCTCCTGTGTCCTTGCCTTTCAATTTCAGTGCTGCAGTGGCTAAAGTGCCTTAGCAGCTCTACTTATCACCTTGCTTTGAAATTTGTAAATGAAAGAACCTTCCAAAAGAGGACAACAAAAACAGCCTAATGGAGATACAATGCAGAAAACTGCTGCTTTAGGACCTGATTAATCCTGACGCCAAATTTTTCTTTTCCTTTTTGTTGTTCTAGTGTAGATCTAAGGCCAGGAGAATTCATAAAGTTATGTATTTGGTTCACGTTGATTCATTCAGGGCACATCTCTAATCTGCAGTAGAGATCACAGATCTCCAGGGTATCCCCAACTATGTCCAGAAGCAGAATCAGCATATTCAAAGGCAACATCAACACCAAGCTGACATCTCTCCACACTTCACTTATGAGCAGAGCTGGTATTTATTTCTGCATAGCACTGTACTGAAGAATGTCCACAAGAATATTAACTGTTACTGATTTTGTGGCCAGAGATTGTGTGGCAAGTTATACAAATATTAAAAAGTCATTTCATTTGAGAAACGCTAAACTTGCATTTTTACCTTTCATTTTGAAATAGTATTTTTGATGCAATTGACAGGAAAAATGATAGGAAGGTAGAAGGATAATGTGAAAAGCAAATGAATTATCAAAGGTGATTTTAAAGCTATCTTAGTTATAAATACTATATTGATTTGTCCTCGCAGGCCAAATACCATTATATTTAAGTTGAACCCAAAGCATCCTATAAACCCATGTCTTAGTTTGACCATCCCCAAGGCTGGGTGTGTCATTTTGCTAAGGTTTGGATGTGGAAAACTGTCTTAACCTGATGTGGCCAAGATCAGTTGGAAATCAGCAAAAGTTTAATTTCCCACACAGTCTTCTGGCAGGCTGGAACTAACACCTTTAAGTTTTAGATTCAAAATTTAGAATATTGGTTTTGACAGATTCAAACTGAAATAAAACAAAAACCAACGTAGTAATGAGTATGCCACACATATCCTATATATTGATCAAAAATATTTGAAGTAGAATACTCCACATACAAATTACACTGACAGCCAATGTCAACGTACAGAAACATGCAGATGATTCACTAAACCACGTGTGTTTCTTTTCAGAATTGACCAGTTCTTCAATTCTAGATCCATAGTCACAGATATCCCATTAAAAGAAATTAGATAAAACTTTTATGTCTATCTCTCTGAACTCATGATATACGGAGTTAAATTTATTTCTAGCTATAGTGAACTGGAAAGGACTGTGAAGCATTTAACTAGACAGTTAGAGACTTTAGCTTAAATGTTGAATGATGGAAATGCATATGGAAATCTCAGTGTCTTCTAACTCTGTAGACTGCTTTCAAATTTCTCACTTTCATGAGAACCAACAAAGCCAAAAATAGACTAGCGTGGCTTGGAAGTGACATTCAGAAATGGATGCAACTGTTGGAGTCTGTTCTACAGTACTATTCAGTGAAGCTAATATATGTATGATTGATTGCAAAATCTGTTCTTTTGTAGACTGGGCAGAAAACATGTTGGATTTTTTTTCCTAGCCCATGAAAATGTTAAAATATACCACAATGTATTTGCCTACTGAATCTCAGTAAAATGTCAGAATCTTCAATGCACTGAATTTGTCAGTCTAAGTCAATCAGTATGCTTTGTTAAATAGTTTTTATATGCTTTTGACTCATATTTCACTTTTTCTTTTTTCAAATGTGTATCTAAATTGAAGTAAAATCTTAAAATAGAATAATTAAATCAACCTGGGGGAGAAGAGGTGCCAGTTTGAAAATATACAGAATAGAGTGAATGCTTTCACAACTTCAAAACTTTTCTTCAAAGTGTTCTGAGTTGGGAGCATTACTGTAACAAGTTCTCTATTGTTTATCGTTTCAAGTTTTGCAAATTGTTATTTTTTGTTACAATGTCTTTCCGAAAAATTCTAATCACATCTTTTTGCTTCACTTTCAAATCATAAGGAAGTAGAAACGTCCCATATTCATTTAATCCTAGTAACTGCTTTATCTGCAACCTTGCAAATATCAAGCATCTACAGATTGTTTTGAACACTTGCCTTCTATCACAAGGTCATTCAGCCAGTACAACATTCAAAGACCAAAAGCCTGTGCAAGTCAGAACCATTTTTTCTGTCTGCAGTGTCATCTTCAAAGTCTGCAAAGAGCTTGGAAGAGGCTACAGTCCCCTGTGTAGGTAGCCCTGTGTTTTGTGGTGTGTGGTTTGATAAATGCTTTTATCAGGAAAAGTGTCACATAAATGTCTTTATGAACCCTATCAGGTTCTGTGCTTTGGTATCAATACATTCCTAGAAACACTGGAACTGCTTGAATATTACTCTTGTAAAACTTTGACAGGTTTGAGCATGTGGCAATTCTAATGATCTTTGTCTTATCCCTTTCACCTCATGACAAGCTTTACCCTTATACTTCTCTCTCAATACTGCCACATCCCCAGTCCCTTTTCTGCAAATTCCTCTGAAAACCTCAGTGCAGCTGACAGCAGCCTCTCTCTTTTCTTATTCATTTGGATGTGCTTTGGGAGATGCACTTCCACATGGCAGAGACACACTGTCATTTAAGACCTCTTTGGTGACTAGATCACAACAAGAATGACAGACGTGACACTAGGGACAAGAACATGCATTTTCACTGGGCTCTGGAAAAAGTATTTATAATTCAGAAGGATTCTTTTTTTATTTGATTGTGAGACAGAGACCAGACTCTGTGCCCCAGGATTTACTGGCTAAAGGACTTAAAGACAGTGAAAGGCCAGATTTAGAAAAAGTTAATTCAAGCATAATACCAGTAAGGAAACAAACCATTAACAACAATAAACCATGAGTGTTTCAGCATCTGTTACTTTTGCCCTTTCTGCTTTTCTCTGGTGGTCTTCTGTTTTCATTTTCTCCTTGCCTCTAATGGTTCTTTCTAACATTATTCCTTTCATTCCTCCAGCAGGATTTTTAATGTATTTATCCAAAGGTCTATGAAGTGTAGGCTCTTTTTTTAACCTTTTGTCATTTGTTCTCTTTTAACAAAATGGACTATAACTATGTATGAAGAATACCTGTAGTTGAATGCAGAATGTTTTCAGGATTGAGTTGGGAAATGTCCTTAGTCAACAGATGCAGTATGACTGCAGTGTGTCCTGGATGCCTGGGGAAAAGCGGCAAAACTAAGGAGAAGGATATAATGTATAAGGATGTAACATTCTAATATAGACAGGTGTTTTACAAGAGAAAAGAGATTGAGTAAAATAAGGGAACTATTCTGGGAAAACAACAATTCTTCAGGAGAGTATTTCACTGTTAAATGAAAAAAAAGAAAAAAATTAAGAGGAATAAGAAAAGGTTACAATGTCCAGAGAAAACTACTGTTTCTCAATATCACAGTGCTGGTTGCATAGAGATGAGACATTGGAAATTCACAGGCCACCAAGATTCCTACCGTATGATAAGGAGGCAGCTTGGATTAGACTGGACTATAGGTATAACTGTTCTAACAAAGTACATACAGGTACATGGAGATGGCAGGAAGTTTTTCACATGACAAGCATCTCTACCAGATAAACTGATATTGGAGAAGAAACCGTAAAGAAACAATAGGCTAAAAAGTAGTATTTCTTTTTCAAGAATCCATGAGAAATAAAAGGAACAATCAAGGGAGAAAGAAAATATGGACCTGCAGATGATGACCAAGACACAGACCTAAGTCATAAAAGACAGCACTGCCAGGTAACACAGAAGGATTCCAGTAAAGATCAGTGCTTATTCTTAAACTTTCTTGGTTCATGGAAGAAAGCAAGTATGAAATAGTTTCCTAATAGAAATCAGGATTTAGAAGGCCAAATCTTTTTTTCAGTAAGTGGATATAAATATGTAGTTAATCTGAGTGCTAGAGAGATACTTTATAACAAAGAACTCCCAAAGAGTGATCAGGGCACAGTAACTGGCACCTTTTCTCAGGGCCACTGCAAACAATCTTCTAAATCACCAGCAGAAGGCAGTGAAGCGTGAAAAATATGACCTTCCAGATGAGCACTGCTGCAACTCAAAAGTCTCATTTGTAAGCTAAGAATGTACCAGGTAGGGTTTGTTATTTAACTAGACTAACATTTAAAATGCTAATACAAGTGGCATGCAGAGAAACACGTACTTGTAACACACAATGGCGTTCTAGAAATGCAGGGCAGTTACTTACTGTTCTTTTGGTAGGTATGTGTTGAACCTGACGTGTTAAAACCAGTATCCATTGCACAAAGTCATGTTCTTACCTACTGTACTTCATGCATTTGCAGATGAGGTATTAAACTGCTTCTTCCCTTTCAGAATGCTAGCTGCAAATTCTGTTTTCATTCACCTGTGCCTCAGGTGCAGCAACACTTGTGATCAGCTTGATAACTCCCCTACTGTACATTACTGCTCCGCACCCTCATCTTTCTAGGTATACCTCGTTAATCTCTGTCTCATCCACCCTTGCTGTCACTGTTCATATCTCAAGAGATAATTTGTGGCAATTTAGAGATGTTTACTTTATCGGCTTAGCTTCAAATAATTATTTTGAGCACATTCTCTGCATTGTGTATTTGAAAATAATGAACCACAGTAAAAAAAATCAGTTCTGAATACAGCAAAGATTTGAATACAAGTTGACTCCACAAGCAGAAAAAAGAGGAGAAAAATCAAAATACTATTAAAATTATTTTATGACAAAAAAAAAACTTTTAAAGCCCTAAACAATAACTACAGAATTGTGTAAGTATACATTACTATGCACTTCAGGACAAATATGCCTGTTAGACATGGGAGCCATTATTTCATGTTTATTTTAGATCCAGTGTTCTTATGCAAGTGTCGGTTATGATAATACAGGCTGACGGTCAGGTCTGAACTGCCATCATGTTCAAGAATGTTTGCTTCAGAAGGCTCCATTGTGTGATATGACAGTTAAACACTCTCTGCTCCCATAACAACTGCACTTGGGGAAGAATTGGGCTTTTTAGAATTATCCATTTAATATATCCCTTTGAAAGTATCTATTTCTAAAAAACCCAGAGAGAGGCAATTGTGTTGATAGGGATCATTTCTTCTATGTTCAACACTATTGAAATCTGTGCTGCCATGGGAATTATGGTTCTTCATGGCTAATCACAAGGGCAGCCGTAGCACACACATCTCTATTCATGACAAGAGACTGTTAATCCTGAAGTGTTCAGTGGCTTGACTACCTTGAGAGCCAGAAAAAAATGCATTCAGGAATTCGGTACCACAAACTGGGAGACAAATTAGCTATAGCTCCTGATTTGCGTTTGGAAAAAAAACCCTATAGGGAACCCCTAATTAAGATTCTTCACCTAATTTAGTAAGTTCATCATCAAATGAAACAAGAAGGACCACAACCTCCATTGTCTGGTTGCAAATGACTCGCTTCAATGCATTCCATTCCACAAGATTATAGAGAGGCTTCAGCCAACTGCCTGAGCTGATGCACTTCTGTTATACAGCACTTCAGGAGAGCACCATATTTAATTTTCACCTACAGACATTAAAACAAGCTTTTTAAAAGGAATCTGAGGCACCACTATGGGAAAATAGGCCAGGTATGTCAGGGGAATCTAACTGCCAGTCTGTTCTCTCTCAGGAGCCACGTTTGAAAATTTTACCCTTCACTTTTACTCACGTCTTTCGTAGCACATCATGAAAATACACCACAAAATGGCAGAACTGCTTTAGAATTAAAGACCAAAATTTCTGCTCTCTTGCTTATGCACTGCCCAGTAAATAATCAGAAATGGTTGTTATTCTATTCATTTTATTAATGGGATCATGCCAGTTCAGGAAAACATTGCAAATAATTATAACTCAAAATTCATCACTCCACCCACCCTCATCTTTTCTCAGCCCCTTTGTTTGGGTTTTTTCCTCCTGACTGCCAGCTGCTGGTACAGATGTCACTTCCTGCCAGATGTTTTCATAAAAACCTCAATTAGTATCTACCCACAGATGATACAGCTATAGAGGTGACTGCACAAATCCAGACTTTTGAAGTACACAAGACTAAATGAGAATCTGTTGCTCCCTACACATCAGTTTATCCAATAATTATTTATTGCGGGTGAAAAATTCATCTGCATTATTCCAACTAAAATACAATGTTAGAACAGACAATGTGGAATAACACTGAAGAGGGATATAGAACTCAACCCTTCAGCAAAGAGAGAGATCCCGTAAGGAGAATGGGGGGTTGTGGTCAGTCCATAAAAGTTCCTCTCTGCCACTCCTTGCTCCTCACACTTTTCCCTGCTCCAGTGTGGATTCCTTCTACAGGCTGCAGTCCTTCCAGATAACCCTTCTCTTGCATGGGCTCTTCTCCATGAGAAGCCATTCCTGTCAGGAGGACATTTTCCATCACAGGCTCTCCAAGTGCTGCAGTTTTCTGCAAGTGATAGCCACCTGCTCTGGCATGGGGTTCTCTGTAGAGGACCGTGCATGAAGGGGATCTCTGCCTGGTGCCTGCAGGCACCTCCTGCCCCCTCCTGCTACCTGGGTGCTCACACAGCTGGATCTCACACATCTTCCCGTTCACCACCTGGGCAGGGGTTTGCCCTTTCTTGAGTAAGGAACCAACTTGAAATATTTGTGTCTGGCATGGACACCTGGCCTCTCCTCAGCTCCCCTGCTACCAAAACTTCACCACAGACACCCACTACAGGGCCCACTCATCCTGCAAGGCTGCTGCTTTGAACTGCATGCCCAGTCACAATAATGACATAAACCACCCCAGGAATAAAGACTTTTTGCTTTGAGGTTTTAGAGAAAGTAGTATAACTGAAATTAAATACAAGATGAGAGATGAATACAGAATTTAAAATACTCTATTGTGCAGTAACATATTGTGCTTAGGTTCTGATCTTGCTCCATTTTAACCTGTAATCACTCCTTGAACTTCTGAGACCAACAAGCCTTGTATCATTACAATAATAGCTTTAATAAAGGAATGAGGTTTAAAGCATTACCTTCTCAGCATCTGAAAATACAGAGATAATTAAGCCTGATTTTCTTCAAAGCCTTCCACCCTCCTAATGAGGCCTAATGAATTCAGTATTGAAGATTTAACAACAGGTGCCTTTACATTAGGAGGCCATGCTGTACAGGCATAAACAGCACCTGCAAGCATTTTCCTCAAGAATGCTAAAAAAGGCCTCAAAACTGCTCCCTGCAGCAACAGCTGCCTTGCTAAATAAATAAGTAAATGGCATTATCTAATATTCATAACTTGCCCAGACCCTGTGCTCGACCCCAGCGCTGCAGTGTCTTTATCTATCGCAAGTACTGATTCATTCTCATAACACATGCACTGTTCCCAATTATTGGGAAGATTTACTTTTCACCCCAGTGTTCTCTTCTGAGTTGACAGCTTTTCCACACAATATGACTTACATTCAACTCACAGAATGGGTTAAGAGAAGGATCCCAGAGTAAGGTCCCCTCCCTGCTGCATAAGCGGCAAAGAACAGAAATTGCCTAGGTCAGTTCACAGCCCCACAGTGACAGCTAACTTGGCAACAAAGAAAGAAACTTTTAATTGATCCTGCAAATTCTGAACAGAGCCTCTGTGAGTGGGTCAGTGGCCACTGGTGCTCACTTCTATTTCACCTGAATCCAAGGCATTTCCTTTTCTGCCCATAAGATGATCCTCAATGCCCATGGGTTCTCATTCTCGTCTCTTACTGTTTTATCCAAGGTGAAGGCAATTTCTCAACATTTGTTTCTTCCTCTTAGCAAGCAAACGAACTAGTGAGAACTCAGACAAGCAGCTGTTAAAAACCGGTGCTAACACTTGCAAACATTTGTTACCCGTGACAGCAACACGAGGGTGTCTCTCTGTAGTATCTCCTCAGGAACTTCTGGAGAAACCAGATATGGCTGGTCTCACTTCTAATTAGGAAACAAATTATTCTCCTGGCTTTTGGTCCCTATCTCTGGGTATAAGATCCCTATAGCTACAACCTTCTCAAATGCCAACAACTAAAGGCATTCAAAACACCAAAGCCAAGCAACTTAAAAGCTCTTTTTCACTAATTAAATTATGGTACAATCTTCCAGTTTGCAACTCATCTACCTTTCATGCTTTGTCTCCATGAGAGCTACATGCTCTCCTCCTTCAAAGTCATGATGCAAGGAGGAGAATTCTTCACAGAAATCTGTTCCCCAGGCTTCTGTGCCTGTGAGTCTTTTCATGCAGCCCTTTGTGATTTATGCTCATCTCTAAGCAGTCCAGCTATTTACCTACCATATTCCCACAGGAGCATTTTACTCAGAGATGATCTCTAGCTGTGCCTTAGTCTAAAAATTTCTAATTCTTAGAGCACTCAACACGTTTCCTGCCCACCCACGTCTTCTGACTTGTCTTGATCTGCGGAGGTAAATGTATATTTATCTAAGGTGGTTAAGAGACAGAGATTGAAATTAACAGTTAGAATCTCAGTTTAGGGGTTGCTATCACTAACCATCACTGCTTATTTCACGTGCTTAAAGAGGAAACATCTACACAGTGAATTACGTGATCTGAAGACTTAATATATGATCTAATAAACCATGTTATGTTTAATAAGCTAAAATACATAAAACACATTATTTAATAAATATGCTCTAAATCGTAGATAACTCTCATAAGTCCTTTTATAAAAAATGTTGGTCATTTTAATCATAAATGATACCCACATAAAAAGAAGACACTAAATATACCCAACTTTCCTAAGGAAAAATATATCCATAATACCCAAGAGACAGTCACCCCACACACACTCTAAACCAAGAGACTCCTGCTCAGATTGTACAAACATCATGGACAGCATCAGCATTATGGTCACTGTTCAACTGTTGTGGCACATTCCACTTGCAGCTTCAGCTCTGGAGGGAGCAATGGCTGAGTATGATTAATCAGAGTGTATTTGTTGCAGGAACTAATGGAACAAGCAGTGCTAAGCATTTTTCAAAAATGAATAATAACCCAGGTACCTGGCACCTGCATGTGATGTGAGGCATTACAAACAAATGAGGAGTAATAGAGCTTACTGGGCATAAAACGTTACTGTTTTATAAAAATAAGTGCAGAATAAGCAAACTAGAAGTAATCACCCGGAGCACTTCTACCAACTACATAACCTTTAAACTTTCCGAGGTCCTACGAAATAACATGATTGATTAGCATCTGCACGAGTCTGTAAAGGGGAATGGGACAGAAATTCTTTGAAGACTAGAATTTTAGACCTTAAGTCCTACCTTAGCTCTGTTACTGTTCAGATACTAAAACATTGAGTTAACTGTTTTAATGGTCCACATCTTGCTATTGTGTTTGCTGAACTTTTAAAATGCTTGCAGAAATATTATTCAAGCTTTAAGTATTTGCCAAATTAATGTCTGGAGACTGCCAGGCTTTTTAAGAAGAAATGCCAATTAATTGTTTCCTTATATTGCACATTATCTAATATACTTTGCTAGAGATCCATCTTGCTAACAGTCCCCCTGCTTAGAACTTTAAATATAGAGGAAAAAAAACCCACTTTTAAAGGAAATCAAGACTGATACGTATGTGGATGGCAGGTATACAGCTGGACAATACCCTGTTTAGAAAGATTTGCAGTTACTGCATTTGCTGGGGAAAATGTTGCCAATTTGCCCATAGCTTCTTTCTGGAGAGCTGGAAATCATATTTTGCCATACAAGTATATTAATCCTACCCTAGATATCAAAATTGAACTTGGATTCATCACTACTAATTTATCAATTTTAGCAGACAACTGTTGCTGGCTTCATATTTTCCTATTTATTTTCTTTTTGGAGGGTGGTTTTTTTGTATGATTTGTTTGGGTTTGATTGTGGTTTTCTACATCTGCTTTAGGTTCTTGCTAAGGAAGATTAATTGTACCTAATTTGTCTTTCCATAGACATCCTTAGCTCAAAATCTTTCTTCCAATGTGTCTTAATGTATGGAAAGACTTTAGGGTGTCTTTGGTGGAAATACTCTCAATTTATACCAAGAACAAAGAGGAAATTTATTGGTCACTATATAACAAATTGCCTTTAAAAAGGAGAATGAATTCACAGTATACATTGACAAGCATCTGAAAAAAAGGATCACTGACAAAGTATTTGGGTTCCCCAATTGCAGCACCTTTAAATTAAATCCAATGACTTGGATTTTTTTTGTGGATTTATATTCCATACATGGACTTTGAAGAACAGGCAGAGTAGAGAAAACTTGAGAGACTAATATTTGCTGATCTTCAGAATGCTGGAAGCTCAGAAAGTTGAAATCTTAGAACTTTGGGGAGACAGCTAATGTTAAATCCTTTTGTTTTATACATCACATGCTGCAGAGAAAGAAACAATATAAAGAAAATCTTGCAGTTTTGCTATGAGAAAGTTAAGAGAACAATTAACACACCTAGAGCACAGTTAAATATGGACAATGTAAGGCAAGTACACTGACAGCATAACAGTTCAATATTTATATTGTAAAACTGACCAGCATGAAAATCTTTGCTATCTTATTTCTCCTGACATTAAAGTGGATTTTTAAAGGCTTTTTAGAAAACAATGCAGCACATTCTACTCTGTAAGAAGTTAGATATTGAGTAGGCTGATTGACATTAGGGGTTGAATTTGCATTTGGCATACTTTAAATGTTCAAATTGAAAGGAGTGAAAGCCTTTGTTTTGAAACACAAAAATATCATGCTGTGGAAAAAGAGAGAGAAAGAGACAGTGAAAACAACTGACTGATGGATTGAGAGATAAACATTGTGCACTATTGTTTGTTCAGGCAGCTAGCAGCACTAAGTAAGGTTTTCCTAATATTATTACTGTGGTGATTAACATCCCTTTTCACACTTAGAAATCATTCCTGAAACTCAAAAGTGAATTAATTTCTCCCCACTATAATTAATTACTCCACATTTAATTGCAGGAAGCTGTGTATTTTTTCAACTCTGCACTTGCTAAATAGTGGCTTAATTCTGCTCACTTTCAGTGCTGTTCTATGTGAGACCACGGAACGCCAGGGTGTCAGGATGATGAAGTATCTGCTCCCAGCCTTCTCTCTCTATAAAGCAAGCAGCTCAGGTCTACCATACTACATGTCTGCCTTAGAAGGCAAGCAGCTAGATTTTAGTTTTAAATAAGGTATCAGAGATAAAAGACAGGATTGTAAAAAATATTCACTGTGGCTTAACAAGCACAGCCAAGTGTTCTACTGGTTGTAATGAAAATAGTGTCTTGAGAGTTTCTGTGTCATTGTAAATAGCAGGGGTCATCTGGGCTACAGGCCATCACATCAGTATTTGAGAGAAAATTCCTATAAAAAGCAAGTGAGAAAAATGGAGACTAAAGATTGCTGAGGAGATGTCGAAAATACCCTATTTTGTTTCCAGGTACTTTTTTTGGTTTTGTCAAGCTGCTTCTTGACAGGGAGAGAACAGAGAAATGATGCTAATGTTTCCTGTTTAGCAGCTGCAAGCACTTCTTGGAGTGAGTTTTCAAATAATATAATCAACTGAATTCTGCTATTCAGGTTTTTTCTTTTATTGTTTTGATACACCGCACTTTAACATCAGCAATAGTGGTAGAACCTGTGGCTCTACTTAAATGCTGGGTATGGAAGCAACAGGGATAAGCTACATGTAGTGTAGCTTAATAATAAATAAAAATAAATAATAATATATAAATATATAAAATAGTAAAATATTAATACAAGATAATAAAATTAATAATAACAGAAGCAGAATTGAACCAGCTTGGAATATTTCTGTATTTCCTATGGTAACTTGGCACTTAATGAGATTGATAATATAAATTTAGATTTTATTAAAAATAGAGCACCTCTGTAAATTGCTAGTGGTATCGATGTATTTTTCTGAGCTAGTAAGTAGTCCTTTAACACAACTTAATCTCAAATAATCAAATGCAGAATATAATCATTGCATCACATCAAACCAGCTTTTTCAGCCTCTGCCTAAGGATTCCCTCCTTTCAGTAGTAGCTTGTTCTTTTACTACAAAAAATACACAATAGGGCCTAATGCCCATAATTAACACATTGCTTAAGTGTTTCCTATGTCACTGGAACAATATTTGAAGGAACACAAAACTGGCTTTCAGATCCTAACCTATATCCAATTCGCCATGCGCAAGATAATAATGTGAAACTAGTTTACATATGTACACATAGGTGCACAAACACTTCCCAGAAATAATCACGTCTGTTTTTGTGTTGATGAGATACTTAAAAAGTCGTTGGGGCATAGAGCACTGAACTGGTTACTTTTTATTACCTTCCTACTTTAGTTTATTTGAACATCCTAACCTATTAATATGGGCAACACTGAGGAAGGAAGAATGCAGGTTTTAACAGGTAGCTCTGCTTAAAACGCATAGTCCGAGCGAACTGAATTGTGGGGATGAAAGACCTTTCTGAACATGAAAGTTACTTCATGTTTTGCCAGTGCAGGGAAAACCACCCACTCACACCACCAAGTACTTCTGCTGTGGCTTATCAGCATCAGGTAGTCAGGCACAAACCTCAGATCTCATATGACCAAATACGTCCGAAGCCTAGAAATGATCTCCAGTGCCACATCTCAAACATTCCCATAGGGGTTACAAGTAACTGAAAGTAATATATGTGTAAAATTAAAGATTGCCGTTAGTTGTCATCTGTTTCCCAAGCTCTAGGGTCCACAAGTCAAGTGTGCCTCAACAACTGCTAGGACTAGAAACTGTCTCAGAAAAGAAACATGAAGCAGAGTATCATATGACTCAAGGAACCGTACCTGTGCATTAAAGTCCCAACTGCTTTAGAGGTGCAAACTAAAGTCAACTTTAATGTTTTCACAATTGTTAGGAGTGCATCATAAAGCTTTATTAGTAAGACCATGGCCTGCAGGTTGGGAGAAGTGATCCTTCCCCTATGTTCAGCACCTGCGAAACCACACCTGCATCCAGTTTGGAGCTTCAGACATCACCACAGAAGTGCAAGACCAGCAGAGACCATGAGGATAGTCAGAGACGGTAGCACTGAGGACACAGGACTGACAGAGAGAGAAGGCTAACAGAAGATAGAGCTCCCTTCAGCTACCTAATGGCAGCGTAGAGGAAAGAGAGACAGGTTCTTCTCACAGGACTACAGTGAGAAGACAAGAGGAAACAGACACAGCCTGAAATACAGCAGCTTCTGACTAGATAGAAGGAAAACAGATTTAACCAGGAAGATGGTCAAACACTGGAAGAGGCCCAGAAATGCTATAGGATACCCACCCTTGGAGATAATAAGAATTCAGCACCTATGGTACTCAGCAAGTGAAGAAGAGAATAACAAAGTGTAAAACAATCCTTAAAATGAGTATCTATATATCCTGGTAACATTCTGATTCTTTTAGTTGTTATTTCAGTCAAGAATCAAAACCCAAGTGTGCCAAACCAACTGATAAAGCATACAGAGGAAAAGCAGTGATAACAAAACCACTCTGAACAGACATAAGCAGTAGTAACATCACGAGTAACATCACATCCTACACACCATAATTAATTCATCGTGTAATCCAAAAATTTAACAATCATTACAATATGTTGAAATAGCTTCAAAGAATTAAGCCTTTGTGAAAGAAGAATGTGTTTTCAGAATCAGACTTCAGTGATGACTGATGACAAAAGTTAAAAGGTGCTGGTTAAAGAACCTTGCCATGGCCTCCCATTATAATAATAGGCTGTCAATGGATGTAAATTAAAGGCATAAATGTCCTCACTGAAAACTGTTTAATTTCTGCGGGCTGGGATTCTCTTTCCCCTGCATGTTCCCTCCTCATATTTAAAAACACCTCTGCAATTATAAATGCTCTTATTCAAGCAAATATTTTTCCCCACTCTGTAGCTGCATATTTTAATATTACAACAGATTAGAAATCATAGCTTTCTAAAAAGCAAAAAGCTATGTCCTAAGGACTACTTCCTCTTCTAAAATGTTAATTTACTTTAGATAAATTGCATTATTGTCATGTGTCAATTTATTCAAAAGGAAAAAAAGAAACCAAGGAAAACAAACTATGCACATACTTGGACTGCAACAATACAAAATTGTACCTTTTGAAAAGCTTTTATTATTTCCTTACTATGAACTTTTGCCTTTTTGAATTGCTAATTCCGTTAATGGGTTCATTTTGCTCCAAAATTTGCATCATGAAAATTACCACCCTTACAAGGTCCTCCATGTACAAAACAGTTTGCATATTTTGTTACAAAGGTTACATTTGACATTGGGAAATAGTAGGATGTCTTGAAAAGGTAAAAATGTAAGAAACTACATTAGAGTTTGTGGTATAAAAGTACTTATTAGCATTTTTAAAAGAAAACAAAGATCTGCATTTATTTTTATTCAATTTGTTTATTAATGCAAAACCACCTAAAATAAGTCTATGATCATTGCTTTGTCTTTCAGATTAGCCACAGAGCAGCCAAGTAGAGCTGGAACTTCAGCCACCATAGTACAACTCCTGATTTTCAAATTTCTACTGTGCTATTCCCAGTTGTTGGCATTATATGTGAGTACACAAAGTACAGCTTAAAAGCCTCATCTTAAATTTATGGAAGTTAACGTTTGTTCTCAGCTGCTTACAGACACTGTTCTCTATGAAAGGCAGTGTCCAATATCTGCATGACAGAGAATACGGAGAAAATTATGCTGTGAATCATGCACAGCAGATACCACGCCTTCGTTCTTGACTTGTTCCCCATCTAACAAAAACGTGTCTTGACTCGGGTTTTGAGGCTTCTGTCTTAGAGAAATGCTAATGAACTGAACAGCTACCTGCAGATTTTAATGCTAAAGAAAATTTCTAGGAACTAACATGTTTCAGATTTAATGATTAATATAAAATTACATCATCTTACTTCTGTTGCCAAATAAACCAATGGCACAAGTGTACCCAGAGTGAGGATTCAGATACATGGATTTCAGACAGTGTAACATATAAATTAAGTCTTGCCCAAGACGGAGTGAAAGTCAGAAATATTCATATAGCCTTGACATTCTCAAAGCTACATGTTGACTAAGATGCCTAAGATTTTCTTCTAACCTCTACTTCTGTGTGGGCCAAACAGCCTTGTATCATCACCAGAAATAAGCACACAACAGTGCCAAAGTAACCACCAGATAGTGTTGGCTTCATTCAACTATACAGGACTCAGGGAACTAGTAAAAAATCCTCCTGGGATTAACATCTCATAATACTAGGGGTTGGACTAGATGACCTTTGAAGGTCCCTTCCAACCCAAACTATTCTGTGAGTCTGTGATACCACACTTAACTTTCTAAAAAGATTATTGTAAAACATTTTCTCTAGAAAAGACTGAGAACAATGCAAATGGGCATATACACATCGGAATATATACTCACACAGCTCAGAAGTCCTTTGAAAGCCTGGTGTTATGGACCAAACAAAAAGGCAAGGCCTAACTCATAGTGCTTGTGCATTCGGTATTATTTTAAGCCTAGGGCAAAATAATCTCAACTGCTAATAGGGATCTACTGCACCAGAGGTGGTGCAAAATATTAACAAACTTTTTCTATTATTTTTTCTTTTTATGGGCCACCATTCCTATACAAAAGGCCTTTCAAGCATGTTGGGTGACAAGGCTCCATACTGTAGCCTGGCTAAGGGGAACCCCCTTTGTGCAGCACAGAGAAGCTAGCACAATCTGCAAAGCAGCTGAGACAGACACTGGGAACTTAATAGTTCATCAGTAGTCTATGGACCATAGTTTTAGAAGCCCTGAAATGATTCAGGCACCAGTAGCTCTCAGGACAATGTCACATGTCCAAATATGCTTCAAATATTCTACAAAATGTACTTTATGAAGTAAATTCTAACTTCTTTAAACTCCTTAACAATCCCAGTGTCACAGTATCTGAAGCAAATTCTAACTTCTTTAAGCTCCTTAACAATCCCAGTACCACAGTAACAACTGAAGAGGAAATCTCAATCCACATAACTAGTGGCTTACACGTTTCAGTGTGAAATACAATTTTTGAAGTACATTAAGTTCTGAAAGCAACTGCTTTTACTGTTGGAGATGTTGTCTAAGGTAATACATAAGCATGAAGAAATACATGGTGCTGGAAGAATACAGTGTTACAAGTTGTAATTGTCAACTTCACAGATCTGTGTATAATACAGAAAACCTTTAGAAAAGATTACCTGTTGTTCTTGCTGTGAAAAAGGTACTTTATGAAAGCAAGAAAAGTAAGACCAACCTGAGCAGCTTACTGTACATATAATTGCCAATTCTGAAGTCTAAATTGATCTGCCTGTCCTCTTCTGACCACTGAAGGATGCATGACTCTAATGCTGTGGACGCATTCACACACACAGGACTCTAATCTCAGAAGCTGCTAGTGGATGTTTCCATCAAGGTTTTGATTTCAGTATCGCATTCTAAATGCTTGCTATTCTATTCTACAGGATTGCATTCTAAATGCTTGCTATTCTATTCTACAGGATTGCTCTTACCCCCTTTTAAAATCAATCAACCTTAATTTTTTTATTTCAATTATATGATTTTACGTACTTCAGATCAAAACCACCACTAAACAGGAATTGCCCAAACTCCACACATTCCATAGTTCTAAATTTTCATTGCTCTTTAGTAGTCTGCTGTAAGACTGGTTCAGCCATCATTAGTATGTTTCATTGTTTGTGCTCTGAATATCCAGAGTGCTTTCCTGGTATTAGCAATGCAGTCTTGTTACTAAGTAATCTGAATGAGTCAATACACACCAGCAGTTTGAAACAGCAGGGACTCAAAGCCTGAGGAGGGCAAACTCTTATCTCAGTATCTTTCTTGATTTATTGGAACACAAATGTGAGATAAACAGGACCCACACTTCATTAAAAGTGGCAAGGTACTTCTCTAGGATCATAGAGTCCATACAAAACACAAGCTCCAGGGGCTTTTGAAACAGAAGGTCTTTTGAGATGAAAGAGGGTCTCAGCTGAAGGTTAACTACATGCACAATATGCACCACTAATGTTGGTGGCCCTTGCGCTCAATGCTAAACCTTCAAAGTTCTGTATAAATACAGAAAAGTGTTCTAAAAAGCTCTTTAAAAATATACCCACAACCCACACACAGTCCTTCTGTGTTAGGAAAGAGCATTGTCACATTCAGAAAAGTTCTTGCGCTAGCAATGTTTTGTTTGGCAAAAAAAAAAATATATATATATATATTCCTTCTTCCTTGTTACATTTATGTGATTTCTTAATCGTAAGTCAGGATGACTGGCTGTACTGATGGCACCTAACATTAAGAGGTTACCCAACATAAAGGAATAAATGCTCTATAAAATCATCAGGTGCAAGTTCTTACACATCAAGAGACAAAATATCTTCACCCTCCATTCCAATTAAGCCTACCTTGAACTGGTATTCCCAAACAAAAGGCAAGAGAAATACTACGGAAAGAAAAATCAATCTTCTAGCACTTTTCTTCTGTAAGTGGCTTGGACAAGACTAAGAGGACTACGGAGTAAGTGAAAAAAGGGGACAAAATAAAAGTAGATGAATGAAACGTGCACGAGCCTCCCTCCCTGTCCTTGTTAGTTCTGCAACCATTTTTCAAAGTGCTGCTGACACCATAATAGTCCCCAGAGAGAACATGTTAACTAAAGGGACAGCAGCTTCATTTATCAACAGTGGGACAGCAAATTTGCCTGAAGAAATTATGCCAACCTGCTAATGCAGCTCATCAGAAATTGGTAAAAAACCAAGTCGTGCTATAAGACGTCAAGGTCAAACTGCAATATTTTACTATCATTACTAGGGATTTCAGATTTGTTTATTCTAGAGATTATGTTCCACAAGGAACACATAGCCAAACATGGGGTTGAACAGACAAAAAAAATTCTCTAACAGCATGGAATAGTAAACATTTTTCTTGGAGAAACCTGAGCTCCCCTGTCCAATGCTGGAAAAATAAAGGAGACTTAAAAGGATTTGCTCACAAAGATTGCATGATGGCATAGAGATGCTCTGTTACAGTTGAAGTGGGAGAAGATGTTAAAATTCTGTTTCTGCACATAGAACTTGAACTTCAGGTAACGCGGTACATTTCCTCAGTTAATTCAGTGTCATGGTTTAACCCCAGCTGGCAGCTAAGTACCACACAGCTGCTCACATGGCATTATTTATTAAAAAAATAAAGTCCTCAGAATTCTGTATTAGAAAACAAATCACAGAAAACAAACTGGATGAAAGGGCACCAGTATGCAAGAACAAGGCCTCTGTAATTACACTTCATTATACTATTCACTTTCAGTTATGTTATTCACAATGGGAGGAAGGTATGACAGAAATTTCCGTGGTTTGACAGTGCATATAATATCTAGGCCTATGCAGACACAGTTAAACATTTTCTTGCTTTTGTTTCAGTTACACTGGGTTTGGGTTGTACATGCAGATAAGTCTTCTGAAGCTGTATCAGCCAGACCAAGCAGTCTCTTTGATAACCTTGTGTCTATGACAGAATCTTCTGTGTCTACATCTCATATTTTAAAAGGAAACACAGGAATTTAACTACATTCAGAGGCATCTTACAAGCTGTCATGGTTTTTCGCTTTTCAAGAACCTAAATCGTGCCTAAATAATTTCTTTGCTAATCAGTTTTCATCTGCTTTCCATTTAATCTGTTCACTTAGGCAGATGTGCTATGTAGACTTCCAGTTACCCCTACATAGGGAGTTCCAGCCAACGACTGGTTGGCATTCATGTGCAATGGGTTTTGTCTTACAATGGATGCACAATTACTAATAGGCTATTTCACCCCATTCTTCATATAGTGGCCAGCTTCCTAAACAGAGGCAATCAATTAATTCCACTGTCTTCTCCCACCCTGCACAACTTTCCATAGCAACCAGTGTAATTCTGGCAGACACATCTTTTGGAGTTGCGTACTATCTGCTCCATGGAGTGATGGGTTAGTCCAAACATCACCTAGACATCAGATTCACTGTGAAGTTAGCCCTGCACTAGCTCAGAAACTGCTAATAATGCACAGGTAATAGGAGAATTTGCAGAAAATACCAATACTGTATTCTGCTAAGCAAGCAGAACTTCACTCCATTGCTTGCAGGTCTAGAGTTCCTGCTACAAGAGCAAATACATATGCATTAACATGTTACACAGGTAAATCTAGAACCCAGCATATTAAAAGCAGCGGCATAAGGGCTCTCCCTCAGATTTTGCTGTTAGTTTGGGCTCAAGGGTCCTTATACCTTTTACTATGAAAAATCAAATATGACTTACAAGTTAATTTTAAGGGGGAGTGGGGAAGAGAGATACAAGCATGGAAAGCTGCCTTATACTGCTTAATGCACTAAGCTGTAACTTATTCATCTGTTTCATTTTGTTGAAAAAGAACTTTCTAATACAGTCCTTCAAGGAAAAGAGAAATGTTCAGAAAGGCAGAACCCTGGGTAGGGAAAAGAAAAAGTCACAAGCACACCTCAGCAGACCATGAACCTAAAGCAAGCTGGATGTATCTTAGGCCTTTGCTAAGTCTTTAAAGCAATAAAATGTTGAAATAACAGCCTTTTAATTGATACAAAAATACTATTCATGTATAGAAACATCAGTGAAAAGAAATGCAGTTTGCTTGCGTATTGGTGCTTGAGTGGACAGAATACCGAGGTGAACACATCTGAGACTAGAGAGTCATTTAATGGTTGTGTCATGAAGAATCCTTTTGCTTTTTATAACCCCCTGTCATGACCTGAAGGGTTACCTGTTCACAGATGTACAGAGATCACAACCATGGGTTTGCAGGATTCCAAAACACACAGAAACATGGAGACTCTATCCTCTAAATTTCTCTATTATAATTACCAGAAACACCACAAAAATCACCAACCACAGCTACATTTTGCAATTACCAATCAGTTCAATGTGATCCATGACAGTTCCTTGAATGGTTTTAATCAAAACTTTGAAAAAGCCTATAAAGTTTTAATGCAATATTTTCATGAAATAAACAAACAAACAAAAAACCCCACTGGCTGCATTTGCACAAAGTACAGTTGCACAGCTGCAGTAAATTCCTTTTGTTTGTTACAGTTTTCCTATGGCATATAAAAGCTGTCTTATTTGTGCAGAGCATTTAAAGGCCGCTGACTACATCTTAGCATAGAGGATATCCAAAAATGCCCAACTTCTACTTAAGTTTTTGATCACAGAATATAGGAGATATGTATGTGACGGTTGTTCTGTCCCAGTTCTTTCAACTGAATAAATGTGCTCGTAACTGAGAAGAGATATATCAGTTCAGGGCCAAAGGAATTCACAAAGACATATTTAGGACTCAAGAGAAAAGATAAAGAGACTCCTAAAATTAACATTAATAGCAAGTACACAGTGTAATCTCAAAATGTTTTTAAGGCATTAGGGACATAACACCTGCAGGCTACAAACACATCTTTCATGAATACTTCATATGAATTAGCATCTGCTGTTGGTGTTACTCACTGAAATCACACACACATAGGAAGGTGAACAAAAATGTTGTTTCTGCTCTTTATAATATATTTAAATATTTACTCCCAATGATTAAGAGAGCCTTAAGGCAGACATACAGTGAAATTTCACCGTCTCCAGCAAGATATTATCAATACTGCTGGACTGAGCCTCTGTCGTTGACCTTGGACTGTAACAAATGAAGTCTTGTAGCTCTGCAGAGAGCATACAAAGCAGTTCCCTTGAAAAGAACCTAGAGAGGCACCATTAGAAATTTCCTGTGCCTACGGATATTCTGTGATTTAAGTGCTGCGTTACCAAACTATGAATGGTTGTGTCACCTGTCCCTGGGTGAAGATTCACAGAGCAATAACCCAAAGGTAAAATATATTGCCAAGCTGCGTCCCCCCCCCCCCAGTCCCGTCTGCAGTTCACCACAGCTGTTGAACAGCCCGTGGTGAAAATGGTTTCTAGGTGGATCAGGATGCTCTTTGTTAGCTGTTCTACAGGACGAAAGGCAAAACCAGATGCACTTAAAAGTTGTTATTAAGAGAAACAATCTCACCATACTGTCATCTGGCGAGTTCTTTTCTATCCATAATTTTATTTCACATGTATAAAAATTCAGTAGGATAAAAACAAAAGATACAGATGGTAAACAGGTCGCTGACCTTCTGCCTTAAAATCCAGTGGCCCAAACAGTGTATTTCTGCATGAAATTTGATTTGAAACAACATAACCTTTTTAGCCAGAAAACTGGAAATATTGAAAAAAAAAGAAAATGTTTGCTTTTTTTGTAGTAGCATTCAAGAATGTCTTGTCAAAGCCGCGACTCTTCCCCCCAGTTAGGGTAAATAACTATTAGAATTTTATTGTTCAATAAAAAGACTATTTTTAATTTAAAAATACTGATTCTAATTTCTGTATTTAAAAATATATGAAAAACAGTATAATTTGACTGAAAGAGGAAAAACCTGGTTTGCAAGCTTAATAAGATAATTTGACTTTAGTTAACTTCAATTAACTTTTACACCTACACTTACCCAATGAGCTGAGGGCTAAGATTAGCCACAGTATATGATGCTAACAGAAGCTTAACTCAATATTTATTATCCATCCCAGCATTCTGTAGGAAATAATTCATTTAATGAGCAAACAGGAATTACGAATATTAGAACAGATTTTAAACATCATGGATATTTATGTCACTGGAGGTAACAGAGATGATCTGGAATTGTGAGGCAATAGGTGGTCATTTCCCCACCACCGCGTATTTCTCTTCTCCACTGATGCTTTTTTTCTCAAATCTTACATTCTCACTGGTTCAGAACTAAAACTTTGCAGGCTGGATTCAATGACAGCTTCTCCTATCAGGACACATTACTTCTCTAACTGGGTAATTCTGCTTCTGGTTTTCAGTCTCATTTCTCTGGTGTATAACACCTTTTTTGAAAATCCTTTGTTAATCATATTTGCTTCATTATTTTGGGTTTAGATCTATTGCCTAATTGTAGGCAATGAATTTTCCAGCAATATTAGATCTATGATTCCATTTAGCAAAAACTGTTTCGAAACTGGTATTTTAAGCTTTCCTAGAGACATTGTAAAAGGACGTCATCATTCATTGCTGCTGTTAGGGTGTTTATGGATCAGATTCCTGTCTCTTTTAAGCCCTAGCTCCTTGCATTCGTTCCAGTGACTCACATTTTGTTGCTACACTCATGAAGTGTTTTATTAATGGAGACTGAATAACAAACACCCACTCTCTGGCACAATCCGCTTCAGGCCTCACAGTTTTACTTTTCTCTTTACTGGTACTTTCGCACATTTGTTTATCATATTTCAGATGCTTTAGGCCTTGATAACATCATTATAGAAATGTTTAATCATACCCACAGTTTACTCTGACAATATTTGGCATTAGTAACAGCTGTAACTCACTATAAACATTAAACTGGCAAGCTTATTCATGTGAGATCTTTCAGGAGCTTTTAAATGATCAAAAATCACATGGCATAAAACAGATATTTAGCCACATACTACAATTCTGAATTATTCTGCCATGACTTTTTGTATACAAATGCATACAAATAAGAAGAATCAGCAGGTTTCTTCCAATGCTACATATAAATTTAAAATAAAACATCAGCAACTTAGAAAACATGTATATTCCCCAAGTAGGCAGAAGCCCCATTCAACTGAATGATCAAAAGACAGAATTAAGCCAAGATACTGTGCAGGTTCAAAACCTGTTTAGAGAAAATAGTAGGAAAAATGTTTATTACAGGTTATTAAAGGCAAAAACAGAGACCTCCTTAACAAGGCATTATATTCAAGTCATAAGTTGAAGACATTTAGGAACATATTAAAGATTATCACACATCTGCTTGTTCTTATAGGTTCACAATACCTGTTACTGGGCATATTAGAATAAAACAACATGCACAATAGTCTCACCAAGTATAACCATTGTCACCCTCTTAACAAGACTTTCTATCCTACTTAGGCAGGAAATTACTGTAGTTTTCTTAGGATGTAAATTGGAAAACACTGATGAGCAACATGCAGAATTCACAATTCCTTCAATTACTCTCATAAACCCTTCCTTTTTTAAGAATGTCAGTACTACTAAGAAGATTGCTTTGGGGAGCTTATTTCTTTTTGCCTTCTTTTTAATACTATTCTGCATTAAGTGGATGTTTAGCTATTTCCTCAGACACTAATCCTATTTCTCACTATACACACTACCTTTATAGCTCCCGTGGAACTACATGAACAGTCAAAGGAAGAGAGGATCAATAGTTTTAAAAGAAATCAAAAAGCATCTTCCCTTACGAATAGTAAAATTAACAGTCTATTTTCAGCCATTTGGTCTTTAACCTAAATACATTCAGACTGCCAGAATCTCCAAATATGGTAATTGCAAATTAAATTGGTTTAATTTTTGCACATAATTTGTATTTGTCAAACTCATTTACATGCAAAACTATATTACATATGTCTATTCAAACAGGTACACCACAAATCCTTATTCTCGGTCTGACAGACTACTGCTAAATGGCTATTATGAAATGCTCTGATCTTTCTCAAATGGACTGTTCACATGTTTCAGGTTAAGAATATCTTCAAGTACTCTGTGATATGAGTACATTTATGAAATCCCTTCTTCAGTTTTCTCACTTCTTTTAAAAGGTCACTCATTTTGAGAAATGTAGTATAAGAACATTCTGTTTCCTGTCGGGTAAATAAGATGGCAGTTATGAACAGTTTCACAGAGAGGTGCCTGACATCTCCTGGACTTTATTGACTTGAACTCTTAGATGTCAAAATTATATCCTGTAAAAACTTGGTGACATTTGATACCCATAAAGACATGGACATCGTCCTCGTGCACTCATGCTGATACAGCCAAGAGGACAGTGTTTACTGTGCGCTATCAGGTAACCCATTTTGAAGATTATTTCTGGAACAAAATGAAACGCCACGATTTCTCCAGGATGTAGTAAGGCAGCATCCTTCAAACCAGATTTGGCTCTCTTTGGGGAAAACGGATGTCTGCTACCAACAAAAGACATGTACCATTCAACATAGTGTACAACTTTAATAGTAGGTACCTATTCAATCTCTGTCAAAATGGTGCTTTCCCAGTAAGAGAAAAATAACTGTCCTAACAATAAGCCCCATTTTCTATACCTAATATTTCTAAGCAGCAATTAAAAAAATTAATAATAATTTAAAAAAATCCAATAAACTTTCATCCAATAAGGAAGAGAAAATATGCAAATACAAGCTTAAATTAATCTATTTTATTAATGAAAAAATATTGAAATGTTCTACATTCAGAATAGCTTCTCTTCTACCATTATTATAATATATATTCTCTTACAGGAAAGAGTAAAACTGCTGAAATACTACTCCATCAAATTCACCAAGAAACACATTTTATGCTTACCAGAGAGACTAGATGATTTCAGAGGCAGCAGTGGCCTTTTCAAAGCAGAACCAGAGTCACGTATAGGAAGCAAAAAAAATGGAGTACCAGTGCCCCACATTTAATACAGCAGAAGATGAATCCAGTGCAAATCATTTTTCCAGAAAAACTCATCCTGAGTAACATGATGAGGGTTGAATTTCAGCTCTGAAACACAGTCTTTAATCCTCAAAAAGAGGAGAAAACATTTCTGTGGATTGTGAACTACAATTTCCTACAAATTGTCACTAGATGGCATCTTGTCATCATACTTTACATCTCAGAGTTCATCACCACTGTCATTGCCCTGTGACAGAAAATATTGAACACAAAGTGTCCTGATGAGATTTCAGTTTACTGTACTGTGTAAAATCCCGGTTTTACCACTGTGAGGTGCATACTGTGCTACTGGAAGTCTCCTCAAAAATGGCAGAAAATCAATATCCATACATTGGCTCTTACACCCATAACAATGCATACATAAAAATGATAGCAGAACTATTAAGGGGAGTTAAAAGGGGCCATTGAGGGGTTGGCTGTTTGTGGTTGGTTTGGTGGTTGTTTTTTTAATGATTTATTTATATTGCTTATCCACCAGAATTCTCAAAAGTTTTTATTGCTGCCTTTCGGAAGCATGTTTGCTGGTGGGTTTTGATTTTTTTAATTCTGGGGTTTGGTACTTTACAAACATTGTTAAAATTAACAGAATGCAAAAGAAAACCAAAGAAAACATTAACTCTACTATAAATACTTTTAATATTAAAGAGTCATCAATTTATTTGCCTTCAAGAAAACAATAAAAACATCAAAATGAACAGTATGTAATTGTCATAACACCACTAAATGGAATTTGGTTGATGGGCAGCAAGTTAAAATCTTGCTTGTGCAAATCAATCATTTTATTCATTTGTTTTCCAGTAGCACATTTTTGCAACTCCTAACTGAAAACCAAGGAAAAGGAAAAGATTCAAAGGAAAAGCTAAGCAAAATTATCACACTCCCTTTAGTTTCACTCCAATTATATAAAGCAGAGATCTACAAAACTGCTCTATGAAATGTATATTTATACCCTCTTTATTACAGTCTCTTGCATTCCATCTATGGGAGCACACTCCACAATTTAGTGCTGCTAACAGTGAAAAACATCAACTTCCATACAGTTTTTGTACAACTTTCATGCAGACACAGCTTTTTCCTGCTGTTTCTTAATCTGTTTGCTTATTCTTAGATTGCAAGAAGTATGCCATCAAACTCCTTCCTGCAAGTCTGTTAGAACTACCAAAAACTGAATAGTACTAACAGCAGCAAAGGCATTTGGTTTTCTCCTTTGCATATTCTCCAGTTCCTTTTAAAAGGAAAACCCTGTTTCAGTTCATTTAACCCATAGGGCACATTCCCTCGTATTCCAAGTAGAAAAGGTGTGCAACCAAACTTGTTTGAACACCTTCAAACACCATTTTGGCTTATCCTTCATGAGTAACAACATAAAGAACTAAAACAGACACTCACACTTTACCTGCATTTCAGCAGCTCTCTAGATTCACCTGCTGGTTGGCATTTGCATTCCCAGCAACTGGAAATCGGTTATTCTTATTTTATTTAGAGACTGACTTTTAACTCCTTGGCTAAAGCACAGAAGAATTTCTGATAGTTAAAGGCAGGCAGGCTGCTAAGAGAACAAGGCATCGCTACTCTACTGCCAGCCAAGACAACACCAAACTTTATTTTAAACAAAGAAAGAAATCAGAATGTCAACCTCTGTCAACTTATCTTAGAGATCTGCTTTTCTAAGAATAATAAACAGCTACAACTTTGTAGATGTCCACACCATTACCACTCTAGGCAAGGCAGAACCCTGATAACAAACATTCGGCAACCTATGCACCTAATTCAACACACAAGTCATAACCTGATGGAAGAGGAAAAGGGTATCAACATATTATAGGAGTTTGAATGTAAAAATAACTGGTTTATCCTCATTTCATTTATCATTAAATAACATCTACAATTTGAGGGTTTTCTCTATACAACCTACACTAGTAACACTGCCTTATCATCTAAATGATGCCAGAGTATTTTGAAAGAGACTATTTCCAGTTAATGTAGACTGCAACCTCTACCCACTAGGCCAGCTCATCTGATGTGATTAAAAAAACCCCAGAGTCACTTGCAATAATAATGAGCAATAACACTGTAAACATATAAAGACATAACAAATAAAAGTCAAAGTTCTACAACTGCTTCTAACTTCCTGTCTGCTGTGAGTTAGCACAGCAACAGATTTCATGTGCCTTGATACTCCAAAGCAGTCAGACCTTGTGATGTAAAACTTGACAAAATCTTCCCATGTTAGGTATCTCAGGTAAAATTTTGATCTCATTCTGAATTTAATTCACATGCAGTGAAACCCATAAACTCTCAGATTCACATGAGACAGCTGTAAAGAATTTTCCTGAATTTTGCAGCAGTTCTATAGCTTGAGAACTAAAAAAAAAGAAAACCACTATAAAGATTTTCCACCAGATTTTTATTCTCACAAGTGAGATCCGTTCTACAATATCACTTGAGACACCTGCACAACATGCTTTCCCTTCTCCCCTGCACAGAAGGCTCTCCCCTCCTACCCAACATGTTATCCAAATGCTCTGTGATGATGCCTAGGGAAGAGCTGGGTTTTAGTTTCAGTTCTATTCTTGTCCTTGGTACTGACAGATTTATTAATTTTTTCTTTTTTTTTTTTTTTTTAAGAATGCTTGTCCTAAGATACATTCCATTCAATAGAAATGTAGAATTTCAAGAAAAACACTTTTTTTGCAAGCCATTATCTCCATCTAATAGATCTCTCTCCCGAAGCAGCAAGATAAGGTAACTTCAGGTAGTTAGCACATGTCTATTCTAGATCAAAGACAAATCTTGCAGCAATTTTATTTCTCAGAAAAAAATCATTCTTGTCCCTGCTGAATTACCCTGAAGACTCCTATTTTACTCCCAGTACCTTTTCTCAACATCTCTTGATTGAAAACAGTACACAATATTTGTTATCAAATACCAGTGTAGATAGAGAAGAGTTTGAGAAACGGAGACTGGGGAAAATGTCAAACTTTAAATAAGCACAAATGAGATTTTAAGGTAGCCTACAAGAAGAGTATGACACTGCAGACAGAGTACAACACTTAGAGGAAGCCATAGGAAAAAGGGCCCAAACTGGCAGAATCCTAACCTAAATCCAGCCCTCGAGATTCTGGCAGTTAGCAATTGGGAAGCTTCCTAAAGCTTCCCAATAGTAATTTCTTCAGTCAGTTTTTCTTATCTGCACAGGTATAACTGATTGCCTGATGAGAGTTAAGAACAAAAGAAAGGTTTTAAAAAGCACAATCACTCAGCCTAATGAAAACATCTTGAATTATTTAACAAACAATCTATTAAGCAGCTATACCTATCAAGAAACACCAGGTTTGACAGATCTGGTTCACCACCGAGTTACCACTGTAGTTTTGTATCACTCTAACTCCAGCCATTTCAATAAAGTCTCAATCATGTAACACAGAAGCAAATTCAGTTTAAGTTTCAGCTGCATTAGACTTTCACACCGGATCTGTCACTAAGAGCAGGAATAGCAGCCAGCAATTATTAAAAAAAATACCTGGAAATAAGCCCTTCAGGCTCTGGAACTGGGGCATTATTCAATAATTCATTCTCAGATCCATTTGAATTCTCATCTGTCAACTCTCCTTTTATTACCAGATTGTTCTATAAGCAATGATCTGGCAACACATTTGAAAAATCTATGTATTCCTCTCATCCATCACAACAAACAATTTTCCAAGGAACAACAGAGACAGTGTAATTTCAAGAGAAATATCTCAACTCTTACCTCATTACTTTTCGGATGCCATGGTTGTATGGCATCCGAAATATCATGAAAAACACAAATCCCTTCTCTGTTTCCATCACAGCCCTCTTCAGTAGATTGAAATACACTGGTAAACTTGCCTTTAAAACCCTTCCCTTTAAAACCCCCAAATAAGCAAGAAAAGCAATAATTAAACACCTGAGTTACTGAGGTTCAGGCAGGATAACTGAAAACCTATTTTTTAAGGTAGTACTTTGAAATTCGAGGACACTTTCTTACACGCAAGAGCAACCAGAGGATTCAATCATAAAGTAAATAAATAAGTAAATTGATTAGAACTTCCAGGTTAAGTCTGTCCAACAAATTATATGGAGCCCCCATCCCACCCCCCTCTTTTTATGGGAAGAGGAAGCTTTTCAGTATAAGATGACAGATGTTTGTAAGAACGTGTTCTGCACTTCTAACAGACCATTTTCTATTTTAGAAGATACACTAAGCCAAAAAAACACTACATCATTCTTCAAAACATTCATTTTTAACTGATAGAAACCCAATTTCAATGCAAATATATGAAGCATAAAACCAAGTTTCTAAAAATAAACCTTCACCTCTGACAACATTATTTTACAAGTTAACTTTTGACAAACCAACAGAAAGATGCCACTTCTCAGTACCCAGATGTTCTAAACAGGAAGGAAGTATCAGTGTCAGTACAGGAAGAATCACTGAAAGTCGAGTATTCTTAGTACATACTAAGGATTACAAAAAGTAATACTAAAAGTAGGGTATTCTTAGTACATATGAAGTATTCTTCAAAAACTTAGTATGTGGAGTAAAAAAGGATTCTATCAAATCACCATACCAGTCAGATAATCTTTTGTATATATTTTGATCTTTCAAGATATTTTCATATTTACAGTAATGTAACTAAACAGTTTCAACAAGCAGTGATTTCCAACTGAAAGACGGTGTTCATGTGGAAGAAGTCCAACAACCTCCTTCTTCAAAGGACCTTTTAATGTTTAAGGTTCATGTTTAAAATAGCATTAATCATGCCTGCAAACAGGAAAAAAGGGTTTGCCAAGCACTTGACATATTGCTTATTTCTGTATTCCGACATAAATCCACATTCCTACAACCTCAAGTCTCAGATAATACAATTTGGATAATCAGAGAAAAAAACCACAAAACCCAAATGTGCACAGAGTGACTCAATGCCAATTACTGGCATCATTCAACAAGAGGCACTTGAAAAGGTCCTCTGTAGGGCGTTAGTGTTTAAGAGACAAAAAAAGATTCCAAGGGACTTAACTGCAATGAATGATTAACTCTTTGTGACATCAGAGTTGAATAGCATCAGCACCTTTGTAAATCAGGCCTATAGCACCCTAGTATAAACTTATTTCATGGTACGCGTCTTTCCTGCCAAGTGATAATGTTACATAAAAAATTAAGGATAGGTGCAGTACAGAGACAGGCTAGATTATTTCTATCCTTTAAACCAGTGTAAGGTCGTTCACTGGTTCCTCTTCATGCTCTGTTTTCAAGCAAACAGTGGCATCACTCTTGTGAACACTTCAGCACTGAACTTGTCCAAACTCATAGGGTTTTTTTCTTGTTTATCTACCCTCAGTTGGGGATATCATTACACCACGGAACTGCAGCGAGGCTTGCAGCAGTTGCACCCTGCCCTGCAGTTCACTCTGCACTCTCCCCTGCATAGCAGTGCGACACAACCTGAAGCTCAGTCTGTATGTTGATATGATACAGTGAGTAGCACACGCTAGATTCACTGGACTGTTAATGAACTTACACTGCAATGATTGCAATCAGTTTGGTAAGACAGATCTTTGCTGTACTATATGGTCAAGTCTTAAAGAGCATTTAAGCAAATTCAAGTGCAGTCACTTCAAAAGCAGCAAGGTGTCACAGGTAAAAACTGGTTTCAGTGATTGATGACTGAAACAATTTAAAAGAAGATCTAAGTTCAGCTACAGAATCTATTCAGCAAAATGCTTCTACTTACTGGACCTTGAGGACTGTTCTTGGCACTGGAAACTAGAGTCATAACATCAGATTTATAGTCCTGAGTAAAAAAAAAAGGGGGGGGGGGAGTGGAATAAAACCAAACAGATTAAACAGAATAGTTTGCACTTTATATAACAGGAATAAAGATCAACATGGAGCACCAGTATAGTTAGGATCAAAGGAGCCATTAGTAAGACATTTGATTAAAGAGATTTCCATTGCCATTAATCTTTTGCACTGGACCCTCTTTACTAAGTTAATACCTTTTTGGGCTTACTATAATGATCCCTGAGAAGACCAGAGTTCTTTTCCCTTTTCTTTTAGAAGAGTGTGGGTGGGAAAGACAGGATGATGATAGAGCTACCGCCTTTCAGAAGGTCAGTCAAGAAGTCCAGTGTGCTTCCTGAACTAGGCCTGCACGGCCTTGCCATGGAAGTTTGGAGGACAGTTTCTCAGCTGCCCAAAATTCTCTTGGCATCTTACAAAAAATGACACTGTTCCATTAGAAGAGCCCTGGTTTATCTGCCCACTTGGCTACAGCCGTATAATGCTGCAAACCACTACAGCATGGGCAGTGTAAAATTCCTAGTTTTCTACCCCTTTCTACCCAACTATCATTCCACAAATGTAGACACAGAACAGTTTGTAGCTCGGGCACATGTTCTGAAGGCTTTGCAGTTACAGCTGAAGAGACCAGAGTGCAGGGACGGGGGGAAGACTATTACTGTAGTACAGATAGTGTGAGAATAAGCTAAGGTGACTACACTGCTGTTACTACAATACAGAAATAAAGGCTTAGAGAGGTTTTTAATAGGCGATGGAAGTGCCACAGTATCTAAATACAGACACAATGAATACAAGTGCAAGACTCAAGTCAATAATTAGAACTATTTTTTAAAAGGCTGTGTTAGAAAGTAGTTGGCATGTTCAATTTTTGTCTCTTCCGTAATGAATGCAGCTATTACATTCACATTTCTATGTTGAAAAGGTCTCCCAGGGCCAGGCTCCTGTTGTCTTGCCTTTCCTGTCAGCAAGACCAGATTTGCATGTTGAAGTGAAGCTACAGTTCCTACTAATATCTGGGAATTAAAGTCTGATAACCTGAAATTAAGGCATGTCTGACAAGGACAGTGGAGTGACTGCTATGAACTTTTTATAATTATTATTATTATTTTCAAGTATGCCTCCAAATACTAAGCTTACAGATCCTTTATTTATAGATGTGCTATGATCCAGTAGACAGAACATATTTCAGGGAGTTGCTAGTAATACTCTGGTACTTCACCACATGACCTTTCTGCATTTCACTCTTCTGCATCCCAGTTTATCCATTAATATATGGAGGTCTATACCACTTTCCCACCTAAAAAGAACCTTAACGTTTGTAAACTGTCTCAAGAGACAGCTGTTGCAGAAACACAGCAGCTTGAAACATACTATATTTGCCACTGAGGCATAAAAAGAATTTATGGGCTACAAAAGTTAACAGCTCTAGTAGTAAAAATATTCTCCTTTTTAACTTTTCCTCCATGTATTCCAAGTCAAGTCACAAAAGAACCTTCTTACACAGTTAGTGTCCACTTAATGTACTAGCTCCTGAAAGGTATAAATAGGAATATCAGTTGCTCTCCGTTCAACTTAGCTATTGTATCTATCGACTTCTTCATAGGAAGTGCCAAGAAACAGACATTACCAGACATCTATAGATGCCAGGCTACCATCAAAATCAGCCCACAGACAAATTCCTACAGTCTAATTGCATCTGTTTCCCACAAAGGAAAGCGGTCGCTTCTGTCTGCTGTGAGAAGGTACAAGCTTCCCGAGATTGAGATCAAACAAAACCACCAACCAAATCATCTGTTCTGTTTTCTAGCCTCTGCATAATTAAACAGCACTTCCACATCCTTAGTTCCTGCTGCATCACTGATACATTGTGTATTTCCTACCTTTTCAGGTTTTCCTCACATTTCCTCATTTCACTCCCCTGCTTTCTTCTTTTCCTTTACCTTAGCTCCTCTATCTTACTGCTGCCATCTGTAGTTCTGCCACTCTATACCCATTTTACTACTTCTGCTTTATTATGCACCTCATACAAACAGAATATGTACACAGAGACACAGTAGAATGTCTGTTCAGCTATTTGCATTCAATGCCCATTACCTTCCACTCTGTCTTCTCATTCACATGCTCTTTCTTGTTACAGAGCTATCATGCAGTAGGTTGCACAGCTGACCTTAGATTGTAGTTTCACAGTGCTCATAAAGGGCACCGTACAGATTCAAACCCCCAAGCTAACCATTTTGCAGGGGTGTTGCTCTTGGGAAACTCACTAGGAGAGGCAGGCTGACAGTCACACAAAGAGATGGCAGATTTTATAGAATCATAGAATAGTTCGGGTTAACATACAATAGTTAAGATCATCTAGTTCCAACCCCCCTGCCATGGGCAGGGACACCTCGCACTAAACCATGTCGCCCAAGGCTCTGTCCAACCTGGCCTTGAACACATGCAGGAATGAAGCATTCACAACTTCGTTGGCCAACCCATTCCAGTGCCTCGCCACCCTCACTGTAAAGAACTTCTTCCTTATATCTAACCTAAACTTCCCCTGTTTAAGTTTGAACCCATTACCCCTTGTCTTATCACTACAGTCCCTAAGGAAGAGTCCCTAAGGAAGATCCCTAAGGAAGAGTCCCTCCCCAGCATCCTTATAGGCCCCCTTCAGATACTGGAAGGCTGCTACGACGTCTCCACGCAGCCTTCTCTTCTCCAGGCTAAACAACCCCAACTTTCTCAGCCTGTCTTCATATGGGAGGTGCTTGAGCCCCCTTATGATCCTTGTGGCCCTCCTCTGGACTTGCTCCAACAGCTCCATGTCCTTTTTATGTTGAGGACACCAGAACTGTACACAATACTCCAAGTGAGGTCTCACAAGAGCAGAATAGAGGGGCAGGATCAGCACCTTCGACCTGCTGGTCACGCTTCTTTTGGTGCAGCCCAGGATATGGTTGGCTTTCTGGGCTGCAAGTGCACACTGCTGGCTCATGTTAAGTTTCTCCTCAACCAACACTCCCAAGTCCTTTTCTGCAGGGCTTCTCTGAATCTCTTCTCTGCCCAACCTGTAGCTGTGCCTGGGATTGACCCGACCCAGGTGTAGGACCTTACACTTGGCTTGGTTGAACTTCATGAGGTTGGCATCGGCCCACCTCACAAGCGTGTCAAGGTCCCTCTGGATGGCATCCCTTCCCTCCAGCGTATCAACCGAACCACACAGCTTGGTGTCGTCGGCAAACTTGCTGAGGGCGCGCTCCATCCCACTGTCCATGTCGCCAACAAAGATGTAGAACAAGATCGGTCCCAACACCGATCCCTGAGGGACACCGCTCGTTACTGGTCTCCAGCTTCTGCACAACTCTTTTCCTGAAGGCAATGCCCCAAGTTGCAAATACAAAGGCCATTTAAAACAGGTACTTTGCAAATATACTTTATCCCCCACCCCCTGCCCACCCCAACCCCCACCCCAGCTTATTTCCAAGTATCACACAGCTCTGAACCAGTAACAGATTAACAAACAGATTTTGACCACTGTTGCATATGGGACACCTTCTTGGAAAGCTTGTGATGTGCTCCATGTTAATAACATGATTGCCACCTGTGATAATCCAGGTCATATTGAGCCTGAATATGAAAGCAAAATTATCAAAACTCCTCAGGCAAAGGTGATTTTTACGGCGACAGGAGCTCCATCAGTAGCCTAAATGAATCTAAGCCTGTGAGCAACAACCTGAGTGCTTGCCCCAGTAGTGCCAGCAGCTCGGCCTGGACGGGCATCTGCCAAACACCAATTGGTGTGTCACAAAGATGGAAACAGTCATTCACTCACGTCAGCTGCAATAATAGCATTCAGGTGCAGCCTTCTGATAGACAAAAGGGATTAATTCTCTACTCCCAGCACAAGGATGATCATAATGATTTTCATATAAGACTTTTCCTATAAGCTATTTCTGTATTTAAAACAAACAAACAAAATCTTTTGTGGTGTTGCATTCACACTCATTTTCAGGTAATATGTCATAATAATCTCATATGTTCAGGTTATGCAAAGTGCGACTGACAAATCAATTAACTATGCACTTGTCTTGGAATCTACAGAAAATCAAACTGTATCATTGCAGCACTCATGGCAGCACAATGAACTTCCTCCTCCTATAGAACTATACTTCATGCTGCTATCAGAACATGATAGGAATAGATGTAGTATAGAACTATACTTCATGTTGCCTTAAACATGTAATTTCCTTTAGGTCTCCTGTTTCCATTAACATTTGTATTTCGAGATGATTTCTCTTGCTATTCAAAAGGTGGAATTACAACAACCATTTACAGGCCGTTATCAAGGTCTACTCTGGTATAAAGGGCAGCTATGCTGCCTTTATATCAGGCTTTCTAGAAGTTTCTTGTGATTTCTTCTTCTGTCTGCCCTTACAGAAATCATTAAATAGATTTGATATGCTCCCTAAATTTTCCATGGAGCACACCCTTGTCCCCGCCCCTTGAACTGAAAGTTTTGAGTAAATGTCAGCTCACAGACATTGCTATTCATTCTTCTGCCTTAAATGGGAAAAATAAATTTTGGCAGTCTTTCCCCAGTGTTAAAAGTCTTAGATGCTCCCTGGGGATAGAAAGAATCAATGCAAGAAAGATCCATATTTTCTTTCTTGGAACACTACTACTTCCAGCAATTTATTTGACTGACTATGCCTTCTATTACCATGTAAATTGTTTCAGGCTGCAGGAAAAAAAAAAAGTATTAATCTCCTCTCAGTAAGTCATAAAATAAGAAAATCAATTTCAAGGTCAATTTAGTCTAAATAACACCTGCTGCCCTTTTTGTAACATGCAGACTCCTCTGAAACACTAAGTTGCTGTCTATAAAGGCATCAATATGTGATGTTTCACATCAATCAAGGCAATGTACAGTATAGTACAGCCGATTTTCAGTGAACCATCCGAGGCTTAAAAGAAGATTCAAAACAGGTTGCTTGTCACCAGACATTTTCAGCATAAGCATGAGGCTTTGGAACAGAAAACTAAAGATGAGGAACTCATGTAAGGGGTCTGAGTCTGCGAGAAGCTTGTACCTCCTAAGGTTTGGGAATATCAAGGGATTCTCAGCTCCATGCAAGAAGTATTCAGATCCACAATGGATGGGCCTCAGATCAAGAATTTTAGTAAGGGGAAAATAAAAACAGTAAACATAAAGAGAAGAGTGGAATGGAAAGACAAGGAATGGAAAGGAAATAGGGAGATGGTGGGGATTTTCCCCTTAAACCAAGAATTCAGTAAAGAAAAGCAACCTGAAAATTTCTCTCCTGCTGGTATGAAGGGAAGACTTTTAAGTGAAGAAATACTTATCTTTTGGTCAAAAATGGTCCTATTCTTCTTTTGGGAATACTTAATACTAGGTTTTCATGGTAGCAGAAGACTGCATTTGATGACTCCATATATCCTGTACATTCATGCACTGTTTCCTGGAAAGTTCGCTTTGAACTCTGTTACCAGTCTGGACCAGACAAAAAAACTACAAAAACCCCACAAGACTGGGAGGACTGGTGAATGTGTTTCTCCCTGCTGTGGTAGCTCGTTCCCACAAGGTTAATACAACTGTTTTTCCTTTCCCATGTACAATTCACAGCAGTGCTGGTGCCTCTCTAAATACTAAGTACCCGATGGAGTACATCTGAGCTGCCAGGTAGTGAAGAAGGATAGTTATCTGGGACCAAACTGGATTTGAGGGAGAGGATTCTTTTACAAGCAGCCCAGACATTCCCAAATCTTTGTGGCACCCGTTAGGCTGGAAGTTGACGAGCATGCCAAGATACCACATCTAAAAAGATGAAAGAGACTTTTTGTTACAGCGTTTTTATTTCTTCCCCTGAGTTTCCCACCAGAAGACAAACCCAAGCAGCAAAAGTTCCTGAATGAAGCAAATATTCGGATATTGTGGAAATATCTGAGTAGTCTTGTAAGACTTCTCTAATGAAAATAAAGCAATGTCTTGAAGGCGTTTGAAAAGGACTGAAAACATAAGGCTGTGCAAGGCTGAGCAGACAGCAAATTGAAATCAGTTTATAGACGAAGATGGTTTCACAGCAAGAGCCCTTTAAACCATGAACAGATTTTGGCTTCCCTAACAGAGACATAATTAAAATTCTTCTCTAGAATAAGGCATCTCCCAAAGGTTTTTGCCAGGGACACGAGTGACATTCCCATGCAGAGTGCTACCACAGCAGAACTCCCCTGTTAGCAGCTGGCTGGCAAACTTTAAATGGTGTCCGAGGCCTTTCCATATATTCTTGCATAGGTGAATGTGGCAGGGGGGTTCACTCCCTATTCTACGCAGCAGAAATACATTGCAGCTGTACAGAGAGAGGGGTGAGCTGTGTTATTTAGAGCAGGGACTAAGTTAAAAGCCAGACAACACCAACCCTACTTCACAATTCATAATTAGCAATGGAATATGGATCAATTATATATATATAATCTTAAATATAAAGCTGAATACACATAAAGACATCTGGAAGAACAAATTTCACTTAATTAAAATATCATTTAATCAACTCTAATATCGGCATATAGAGTATAACAATTCCCCTATGATATTATACTACTGAAAATTATCTTTAAATAGTAAAGAGTATGTCCCTTTTCCAAAAGATTGCACTCAGTGAATCAAATCAAAGGTTAATTAGAAATAAATTTGAAAATATAAAAGCTCAGAACAATGTCCTTTATTGGATATTGGAAAATTTTTATTTATTAGATAAAAGAAGATTTTTCGGTGTTGAAAACCATGATTCTGAATCACATTTACTGTAAGCTGCTCCATGAAATCTTACTATCACAAGCCATCAAAGATAATGGTTGTGATTCAGGAGCTGCCAATATACTTACTGACTCAATGAGTCAAGAAACAAATACAAGATTTACTAGAACTGAGAAGCATATTAATGTTATAGCATGTAAAATTATACAAATATCCATTTTACACTTGAATGGGTCTAATAGCATGAGATCCCACAGTGGAAAAAAGAAAAGTCTGGAATGGCTGTTCAGGAGCACAAAAGATTAGAAACATAAGGGAAAAATTACTTTTTTTGACAATAGTATTTGTTGAGGTTAAAGGAAACGGATACAAACGCTAACATCAGAGATGCACAGCAGGAAAGAGTAGCCTAAGAAATAAGAGAAACTTTATTCCAATGGGAAATTATCTTTTCAACATGCCAAGCAGAAGCTTCAAAATGCTGAACAATGAAGCCCTGGAAAAAGATGGGAAGATGTTTCCTGAAGATGAAAAATGTAACCAATGCAAGAAGAAACCTAGAATATTCCTAACTACATCTGCCCAACTGAATCATTAAACATCTCCCAATCCTCAGTCAGTGAAGTGGGTAAATTACTGCAGGATCTGCTGTGAAATCAAGTTAAAGACAAAACAAGTCGAGAGTTAAATAAATACTTTCAAAATGTAACCACAAAGAAGAGCACAGAGATGAGGATGTCTGACATTACCTGTTTATCTCCTGAGTAGAATTACATCAGGTTTACTGAGGCAGAAGCTTTCAGTAACCTACAAGTCTCTCAGGCACATTTATCTTGGAGTGTCAAAAGACAATCAGGAACAGATCTACAGAGTAATGGTAATCATCACCGAGGTCTCACAGTTTGAGTAGTTCATCCTCACACTGTAATAGCCAGTAAACATCCCCACTATGTTCGAAAATCAGTACTGCCCTTGTGTACAGGCAATACTGATTGGTAGACCCCAAAGTAAAACATTTCGTCTGAGTTCAGATAAGAAATAAAAAGTTTCTGGCTTTTCTGGAAGCTCAGAAAAACCCAGCTGGGTCAGCCTCACATGATGTCTCAAATGACTCCTGATTTGCACCAACCGAAGCAGACCATAAGGAAATATTAAATTCATTAACTTTCCAAAATTTTCTTTAACTTACAGACAAAAGATCAGACACAGGAATGTATCCTGATTTTTTTTCTACCACCCCACCCCCAGCACAGAAAGATTTCTTATACTACATCATTTTCAACCACTATTTGTTTTCAGAGCTATTTCCCCAGAGTGGTCGACCTGCCTTATCACAGAAACAGAAAACACTACTAGTAGAAGATACTTTTAATGTGATTCTATGGCGTAAGTTAGAATGGAGCTACGCACAAATCTAGTTTAATATCTAACTAGCATCAAGGTCTGTAAGTGGCACAACATTAACATGCTAATAGCAATGAATTTCAACTACCTTTTATTCTTCTACTCCAAAATACTCAGATGAGTTGTCATATGCAAGTTTCTAGGACTGGGACTTCAGAAAATAATCAAATATAAGCATTGTTATTGTGTCACTAGGAATGAATCTTTGAAGTTTACTCATTTAGAATTAAAATGGTATCTCCTATAGTTGTTGTTAAATTAACTGGTAGCTACATAGTCCACAATATACTTTTTCCAGTCTTTGATATGTTACATACAGGCCCACATATATTCAGTGTTTCTGCCTATATATGCCTCGGCAGAAGTACTAAAAATGTGTGTGTTGAGCCAACATGATAAAATTTTGTGTGTATGGAATGCTGTTACTGTAACAGGGTCTTGACTCAGAAAGCAAATATTTCACTGGTGTGGAAAACCAGAAGCTTACCCAGGCTAAAGGAGGGCTGCACATACCCCTGCATTCACTGGCCTTAGGAAACACAGTTGAGCACTCACCAGCTCCCAGGTGAATATCACACAGCATCATCTAGCTTTCACAAACATTTTCATTTTTGCTTCTTGCTAATAGCAATAGTGTGCCATGGATCCTCCATCCATGACTTTTAAATAAGGACTGATGAAGATACATATTCTAAATATTAATGTTACACCTTGTGCTGTGGTAGTTGAGATGTAGCCTTCCCTCCTCTCCTATCAGAGCAGTATGCTGTGTGCTGCCCACAACTTGGGCAGCTCCTCCTAAGAGCATTTTAACCCCAAGTTTGCTTTATTCAGAACAAATTTTAAATATATGTACCAGCTGTTATTTTCTAATACATTATAACTGTAATAACTGTTCTCTGAATGTGGTTTCAATGCACAGCTGCAATTACAAGCCACCTCCTGCTCTGAACACTTACTGGTTTAGCCACAGATTTCCTGTAGGATTGAGAAAACTACAGTTATGTATTTCAGTTTTCATTATACTACTATTATTCATGTTGTTTTTCAGGAAGGTTGATGAGGCCTGAAATAACAGGAGATTTCTTTTTTTTTTTATTGAAGAAATACATATAAATGGAAACAAAAGTGAGGAATCGATTCCAAATCCTAGGATAGCTCTCCAATAAATAAAAGTAAAATTAAGATTCAGTTGCATGCAGCTATTACAAGCTCATATAACTCCTTGGCAAGATAGCACTTATAGCTCTATGTTTATTTCTGTCAGTATAATACAAGGAATGCTCTATCAGTTGGAACTGGATTACAAAAAATAAGATTCAATTTAAGAATAAATGGCATGAGTCCTGAGAGCAATTTGAAATTTGTATATTTAAGAAAAATAAATCTATGCAGCTTGCAAGAAATAATACTTTGCACAGTAAGTTTATGAAGGTGTACAAGCTATGCAATTATGCAGATAGAGCTCACATGCTATACTACAAGTCAGTTTAAGAGAACCAGCAGTAAAAATGTAGTCACAATAGAAAAGAAAGGCAATAAAAACCTGATGCTCTGAGCAAGTACTGTAATATGCAGAGAACGGGATGCACGAAGAATAGAATTTAAGGCAAAAATCCTTGTATCACTTCCCCACAGCTAACTCCCTCCTTTCTGCCATTGGGTTAAGCCTGTTTCCACACACTCCATGGAATCTGGAATAACAGCAGTCAAATGAGTTCTGCAAGGATTTTCAATATCTCTGTCATGCTTTAAGATATTACAACTTAGAGGAAGAACACACAACTGCATTAGAAACTGAATGAGAGCATCCCTCGCTACCACTCTGTCCTGTACCTATGGCTGCTTCCTAAAGATTTCTCCTCAAGGACAGCTGTAGGGAAGTGAAACCCTTGCTAGCCCAGAGGAATCAGTTGTAGTGACATCTGTGGCCTATAGAAACAAGCTGAATTTCATCATTATTTCAAGACCACAAATACATGCCAAGTTTGAGTTTTCATACAAAAGCTTTCTCTTGCTAATGACCTGCTTAAGAGCATCCACCTTTTCTAAGCTATTTAACTGCCAGTTCAAGTAGGTATTGAAATAGGTCAACATCAGCAACCTTTCAACTTCCAGAGAACAAATTCACATCAACAAAAACATGATGAGCCTAAATCAAAGCTCCAGAAAAATGGAGAATCATTCCATTGACTCAAGCTCAAGGGGAAAAATGGCAACAGGATGGCCTACACAGACACAAACCTGGTTCAGAAGCATTGTCATTCTGCTTAACTTCTGTATGATTCCACATTTTTAACAGTGAAACTGTTCAGAACCAAATCGATGGTCTCTTATATTCAAATGTACTCCTTTGAGAAGCACCAGCCCTTGGCAGAGAGCAATACCATGACATATATACAGATATTTCTAACTGGCAGTGACATTTCCTATTTGTTAGGCGTCTCCAGCATTTATTGCCACTGTTGAGAAATAATTCCTTAAACCAAAGGTATAGGCAGAGCACATACCTGTATTAATATGGGAAATGAAAGGGCATGTGCATAGAGAATAGTGGCTTGACTTCCTCTTGGCCAGAGAAACCTTCAAGTAATATCAGAGCCAGCATCTTGTCTCTAGCACAGGCCTTCACTTCTTGTGTTCCTGAGAGTGTTCTTAGCACAAATCAGGGCACGTGAGAATAGATAACAGTTTCCAATTGTGGAACTCAGGCTGCCCTTTACAAACTTAATGTGTCCATTTAAATAAGGGAAGAAAGCCTGTGTTTAGGCTTTCTGAAAGTAATCTAAATTCCTTGGGCTGCAGTAAAATCTTTGTAATGATTACTGTCTTACTATAGACTAGCTCGTATCCACAAAAACCTCTAAGCAAAGGAGAGAGGGTCAGTGTACTTTCCTTCGAGAAATACAAATGCATCAAAACAACCCCCAAAACCCAGAAAAATTAAGGCATAGGCCTTTCCATAGAGATGCAGGGGAAGCAGCAGCAGTCCTAAAGAAGAAGGGAAAACATGGAAACAGTGTGGGCCAAAGAGACCACCCCTTGCCTGCGGGGAGACCACCCCTTGCCTGCGGGGCAGCCGCAGGCAGCTCACCACCAGTCCCTGTGCAGGTGGCCCTGTGAACATTAACAAGGCTTCCAGAGACACCTTTGCCCCTTTGAACGTGAAACATTGAGTCATTTCCTAAATAAGCCACTGAAATCAAACTTCTCCACAAGCTAAAATTTATTGCTTTAAGTTACCAAAATGCTTTCATTCATTCATGATTAAGCTTTCACCTCTCTTGTTGCTCCCTCAGTAGAGCTGGACATCAAAGGGATTTGTGGCTGGTTTAGTTTCGAGGCATGAAGATGTGCAGTCAAAGCAGATGGCTGTTAGCCACCTCAGCATCATATGTGGATTTGCTTTCGAAACAGACATCAAATTCCAAGGAAAGAAGATCTGTAATACTTCCAAAACACTGACAGAATTCCCCTAAAAATAAGCTTTTAGGAGGATTAACAATTTCTGAGGAAAGCCTACAGGACAGAAGAAACATGTAAAATGAAGAAACATTTGAAATAGTTCCTCTTGGAACTTGGCAATTTTCTACATCTTTACTGCAAACTGTGTGGTGAGAGTTTTTACCAGTTTCACCTTTGC